>NC_056695.1:49668568-49968568 GCF_018350215.1 Panthera leo | reverse complement strand
TTAATGTGGAAAAAGAAGGAAGGCATTTCAGGAAAATCAGATATGAGTATGAGAGAACATGGAATGTTCTGGAAAAAGAAACTGCTTTCTCCTAGTGAGTGTAGAATTTCAGTTATACACTTAAGTGGAAAAGGTAAAATACAGTGTAGGGGGTCAAGTCTTGAAAAGCAAGTTGGAGACAGATTGCAAAAATCCTCAAATGCATTTCGTCCCCATAAATTGGTGGAGTAAGACGATTCATTAACCCAGTCCTTTCTAGTTTTTGCCGCCACCACTCCACTAAAACTATTGTTGTCCAGGCCACACAGTCTCCAGGTTGCAGACAAGTATTTTTTAAAGTGTTTAAAGAAGTAATGTGCGTGGACACCTGGCAGGTTGATGGAAGAGGACCTAGACTTGTGGCAGCAGTACCAGTGGCCTTGTTGCCTCAAAGAAGGCAAGAAATGCTGAGGGTCTGAGCGAAGCAATTAGCATTGGTGTACTGGTTATAGAATCATCTACAACATAGAAAGAAGAGAAATCCGTGAGTTGGAAACGAAGGAAAGAAGGAAAAGAGGGAAAGAAGGAAAGAGGGAGGTGAGGGAGAGGGAGGAAAGGGAGAGAGGGAGGAAAGAAAGGAAAGAGAGACTATAGGTGACTAGAAACTAAGGGCTTTGATTTTCAGGAAAATGTCAGAGCAAATTATATAAGAAGAATAGCTTCAGTTTCTGTAGTTCTTAAAGACCAAAGAATAAGAACGTCTGTAGGCAGACAGTTGGGAATTGCCTTATGACACCAACGCTCATGCAACTGAGAGAATTAAAGCTGGTAATTAAGGCTGGCAATCAGGGTTTTCCAGCTCTTGTGGATTTAATAACCCTTAATTGGCAAATGCCTGTGCCAGAAAGACTGCATCTTCAAAAAAATTAAAAAAAAAAACAAACATGAAAACGCAACTAATAAACACCAATGTTTGATTAAATATCAGAGGAAGGATGAAAACCTGAAGAAAACATTCCAGTGATTCAGCAAATCCGAACAAAATAATAAGGAAAATGTGGACCAGAATACTTTGCAGGATGTTTGGACGATTTGGGGAAGAACGGTGGTTGTGCCAAATCTCACTCTGTCCCCAAAGTCTCAAAGGAAGATGTGTTGCTCTGGGCAAACTCTCTACCCAGGATCCTGAATCCATTTCTTCTCATCTCTACTGGTAACTTGCTACAAGACTTCTTTCTTCTTCCTCCAGTATTTCAACATCTTGCTGTCTCCATAGGCTCCATTCGGAAGCCTAAACAAGTTCAACTTCCTTTGTTTGAAAATACACACTTTTTGGATTTTAAGTCCCCACTAGCAATTCCTGTCCCCTCACTTGTTCACTTCGGTGAACTGTAGTCAAGACTCTGCTCTTACTACTCCCTGGACACAGTGCTCTGACAAAGGTCACTGTTGACATCCTAACCCACTGCTCTCTCTTTATTCAGCATCTTGAACTCTCTGAATCAACTGACCATGTTGACATTGCCCTGCTTAGAACAACTCTTCCTTGGTTAACAGAAAATAGCTTTCTTGAGTCCCATGCTACCAATCTTTTCACTCCTTCTTGGTGCTTTTTCCAGATCCCCTTCCTTCCCAGTCCTCTAATGTTAGCAATTGCCAAGGATGACTTCTCCACTGCTTTCCAATATTAACATTCTCCTTTGTGTTGTTATCAATCCCTGTACCTTCAACAGCTAACACATGTCAGTAACATCCTAGTCCATGTCTCTGCCTCAGACCTGTCTCCTGCGGTTCAGAGTATTTATTGTATTGCCTAGTTACTCACAGACATCTCAAAGTTCTCTCCAATCTGTACTTGCTCCTCTTCGGAAATTTCCCCATCTTAGTGAATGACCCACGATGGTGGGCCATCCATCCAGTGATCCAACCCAGAAATCTAGAATCATCTTAGACTCTTCCTTGTTCTTTATTCTAACCCACAACCAGGTCCTGGTGATTCTACCTTTTCAAAATTATTTTTCCAATCTGTCTTCTTTCCATCCTTCTGGCGACTGCCGTATTTAATTCCATAGGAACAGTATTCTCAGGCTCTCTCTACCACACATCTAAAACCCCTTTTATCCATCCACCATGTTCTTGTCAGAATTTTTTCCTCAAACTAAAGTTCCTGCTCCACACCCCACTTATTTATACTTTTGTGTCCTCTCATCACATTCTGTGGCCTGGAGCACCTTAGTGCTTGTTTACTGACAGAGCATTTAGTCACTTATCAGGTGCATTTTAAGGACATCCTTCTCCATGGAGATTTCTTAACCTTCCCAGGCCCATAAAATTGATGACTCATACTTCTACTCCCCTTGTATTCTCTGCTGACATATGTCATGCCCCCCAAACACTTCACTGCACCTAAAAACCATTCTACTCTATTCTAAGTTCCTCCAACTCTATTTTAGGTTCCTTAATGTCAGAACTGGAATTTATTCATCTTTCTACTCTCAGCACAATCACCGTGTGCAGCACACAGCTGACAAGAAAATAAGCCTGCTGAATGAGTGAGTAGCCCTTCCACGGTCAGGAGAATAAAAACCCTATCACAAAAGACAGTCAGCCCCTCTGGTTTAAAGATGGTAGTAATAGAGCACATTAAAAATTGACTATATCAACACTCATCCCTACTTCAAAATTTAATTTTCCTTTAAACTACAATCCTAACTATAATAATAATGAAATATTAAATACTCCCTGAATGATACGTTCCAAGGCAGATGGACAGCATGGGTCTTCATGATGGCCTGGAGATTTGCCGTACAGTCTACTAAGATCCTTCCATTGACCGCAACCCCTCCGCTCCTACCCTCTGTAGAAACAGTGTGCCCCGGCTGACCTTTGAGAGTTCCCTCGGGCTACAGTTACACCCCTGTGAGCCCTGAGCCATCTATTGCTTCTGAGAGCAAAGAGCAAACACCCAGAGCAGCGTTGTTTTATTGTATCGTCGCCCTGTGCTTCCAAAGGCAGCCTTGGTCTGGAACCAAACTCACACTGGGGTTCTACTGAACACCTTACACGGCGCTCATGACCTCACCTTACTTTTAACTTTCTCTTCCTTCCTGAATCTACTTTGACTATCTGAATCCGACCTACTTCTTGCGCCGAACTTTATTTAGTTCTTTCTCAGAGCTAATTCCAGGAGGATGTACACTACATCCTACAAGCAACGGGAGACAGCAGCCCAAGTAAGGCAGAATTCACTGAAATTTGGCAGAAATAACAAAACAGAGCCAGAAATGGGGTCTCCAGTGGCAGAGGTCAGAGACCAGGATTATAAGCTGCTACTTGCAGATGCAGTTCAGTCTCAGATCTGGTTCCTTGAAATGAAAGATTACCTGATTCAAGGAGGAGTTCGCTCAGTAGAGCTTCCGAAGTAGAGGTAAGAGAGTGGACGAGTCAGAATCAGAGACAAGACATTTTGGGAAGTGGCCTAGCCCCCAAGAACAGGTAGGCGTGGAGTCATACAGGAGGCCCACTGTCAGACTCCCAAGCCTGTGCTGATGGGGCACGTACTCTGAACCATCAAAGGTTATTGGTGAAGATCAGACCCTAACATGTAGGATGTGGTGACTGTTCATGCTGCCATCAGTATCTCTCACTTGACCCCACAAAGTCACCAGCTACTTTTCCCCCTGATATGTACCTTAATTGATTTAAAATTTCACCATCTGAAGAAACTTTTCATACTCCTCAAGCCCTGCACCTTCCTTATGAAGTTTTAAAAGATGCTGGTGGATTACTGTCATGACTGTTTCCTAGGGAATTCTACTGTGAATCTTTCTTTGTGCAGAGGATTTTCTGGTATACTCAGCACTTATCCAGTATATTTAAATAATAACTGTGATTTTAAAATGTCCTTATTCTACGGTGACTCCGTTCTGCTTTGTTTTGATGATCAACTCCGGCACTCTCTCTGGATACACCTTCTCAGTGTCCTCAACAGACCTCTCTTCCCCTACTTGACCTTGAACTCTTAGACTTCCAACACGGATCCTCCTCATACTCTGAAGAGTTGGGATATGATGTTTTGTCAGAGGCTTAATGAAGTTCTTAAATACTGTTTCTTAAATTGCTAAACATCCAGACGATCAATTCCTACACCTTTCTTACTAATATGCTGATAGGGTAGTAGCTGTGCTTTGGGTCCTATACATATACACCAAAAATCACACATAAAATCTATCTTATTAGCATATTCAATAAAACAAAGAGATACATTTACAGGATGAATAATCTTACAAAAAATAAATGTCCTATCATAAAAACCACATAAGGAAACAAAATAGCCTTGAGAATTTTGTCATAGTTACACAAAAGACACATACATGCATTTTAAAGGAACTTAGACAGGATCAACAAGAACTTTTGTTCGCTTCTGTCATATTTGTATTTAGAATTTCTAACAATTGATTCCACATAGACACTGCAAGATCAGAGATCTTAAAATACATTCCATGTTACATATACTGTCACTCAATAAGACCCAAATATAAATTTAGCAACACAGAATCCTTCAACTGCATTAATATTTTACCAGACTGATCAATTTCTTTTTTAATGAAATTCCTTATAGGGGCTCCTGGGTGGCTCAGTTGGTTAAGCATCAGACTTCAGTTAGGTCATGATCTCATAGTTCATGGGTTTGAGCCCCACATCAGGCTTGGGGTTCTCTCCCACTTCCTCTCTCTCTACCCCTCCCCTACTTGTGCTTTCTCTCTCTGTCTCAAAATAGATAAACTTTTTTAAAATGCTTACAATACTTGGAGAATTTTAAAATGGAAATCTGAACCATCATAACAGTATAAATTTGTTATTTTTCCTTTGTCTCATTTTGTTGTTATTGTTCCATGTGACATGTTCGTGAATGGGTACGAATTTCCATGGCTGCTGGAAATTATGAGAGATAATCAAGACTGAGATCAAGTCCTGTCTGAATGATAATTTTCTTATTGCTGAAACTTACTGATTTCTTATTACTGAATTTTCTTATTACTGAAACTTAGTAAATAGTTATGCTAAATCATTATACCTACCTCTAAAAAGAAAAAGAAGCTAAGAAGAATTTGGAGTGCAGAAAATGGACTCTTTTAGAGTCTTAAACTTTGGGTTACAAACTTCACAGCATTACAGGGATGAAGTCAAGATTGCTTGCATTTCAAAAGTTGAAAATCACTGACCAAAGTGATTTGCCTATTAAACACTGAGAAAAGAGAACAAGAAAGATGTGGGCTTAAAGGGTTATACTTATTTCACAGATTAAAAAATATCTTTGCAATTGCTGGTGACATTTGTTTCCAAAGAGCAATCCAATTTCTGATTTCTGCATGCTTGGTTGGATTCTCTTTTATTACTGTTTCTCAGCGGTCCACAGTTACTCTTCATGGTGTGAAATGGTTCTTCAGTGTTCTTAATGTGTTTCCTCTGCACCCCTATGTGCATTCACTTTGCTGAAGTTTTACATACAGTAAATGCTTAGAGTTCTCATTACATACCTCTCACATCTTCCAAGAGCCATTAAGAACTCTCTTTTTTTTTTTTAAAGTAATTTTTATATTACTCTTGTGAAAGCCATGAAATTTGGACCCAATTTTGCCACTTATCACCTTTGTAAACATGAACAAAGCATTGCTCTCTCTGAATCTCAGCTTCTTCATCTATAAAATGGGAATCATAACATCTCCTTTACTAACCCAGCATCCACCAGTAACTAGTGGTTTGAATGGGCACATTACTTAACCACTCTGTGCCTCTACTTCCTCTTTACAAAGTGCGGGTAGTAATACTACCCACCTCTTAAGGCTGGTTAAGAATTAAATGAGATAGGGGGTGCCTGGGTGGCTCAGTCGGTTGGGCGACCGACTTCGGCTCAGGTCATGATCTCGCAGTCTGTGAGTTCGAGCCCCGCATCGGGCTCTGTGCTGACAGCTCAGAGCCTGGAGCCTGTTTCAGATTCTGTGTCTCCTTCTCTCTCTGACCCTCCCCTGTTCATGCTCTCTCTCTGTCTCAAAAATAAATAAACATAAAAAAAAAATTAAAAAAAAATTAAATGAGATAGTACATGCCAAATATATAAAATATATTTTAAATGAGATAGTACATGCCAAATATATAAAACAGGTGCATGGTAATTGTTCAAAACACTCTTGTGATTGCTGAAAAGATACAATGAAACTAATATGTGTGGAATGATAGAGTAAAAAGAGGAAGGGCTTCACAGTTCAACAAACTTAGCTTCAAATCATGCCCTTTTATTGGCTGTGATATCTTACATAAGTCACTCCACCTCTCTACACCTTGGTTATCTCTATTGTAAAATCCAAAATTATGAATATTAACAACAGCATGCATAAAGAGTAGAGTGAGTATTCAAAATATAGTGGTTATTATGAGAGTAAGCGAAAGTAATTTACAAAAAATATCATTACTCAAATAGCATTTATAAGACATGAGTAATATCAGAGATATATGAAATCCCTATCGCAATCCTTATCAGAAAGAGTAAGAAGAAAGCATATTCTAAAGAAATAGGAGAAACAACGATGACAACAGTGAAATGGAACAAATCTATGACCATTACAAAATAATGAATGTGTCAGCAAAATTTATAAAATGAAGGGAAAGGCCACTGGACTCACAGCTACAGTCATCTGCTTGGTAGGGTTGCCAAATAGCAACTGGTAAAGTATACATAGATTTCTTTCTAAGAAAATCAGACTTAGTCGGTGGGTGGTCCTCACCATAATCATAACAAATATACTCACTACCCAGAGCTAAAAGGGGAAATACATATGTAATATAACATAATTCCAAACAGTCAGGATGCTAACTTTCGGTTGGCAGTCTGACATGGTAGGCTAGGATGGAGATTATATAGTAAGACATCAAGTCTATTTGCTGTAGTAAAGTTGATGGAATAGGACCTCACTTTGGAAATGGCCCATCAGGGGTGCCTGGGCGGCTCAGTTGGTTGAGCAGCGACTCTTGATTTCGGCTCTTGATTTCTCACGGTTCATGAAGTCGAGTCCCCTGTCCAGCTCTGGGCTTCCTTCTCTCTCCCTCTTTCTCTGCCCCTCCCCTGCTCATATTCTCTCTCTCTCTCTCTCTCTCTCTCTCAAAATGAATAAATAAAACCAAGAAAGAAAGAAAGAAAGAAAGAAAGAAAGAAAGAAAGAGCCCATCAATTAATGCATAATGGAATTCTTTGTGACTTGGGAAAACTGCTGATAATCATTACCATTGTTGCTATTATTTTTTTTAACTTTATTTTCTTTTTATTTATTTATTTTTGAGACAGAGAGAGACAGAGCATGAACGGGGGAGGGGCAGAGAGAGAGGGAGACACAGAATCCGAAGCAGGCTCCAGGCTCTGAGCTGTCAGCACAGAGCCTGACGCGGGGCTCGAACTCACGGACCGTGAGATCATGACCTGAATCGAAGTCGAACGCTTAACCGACTGAGCCACCCAGGCGCCCCCCATTGTTGCTAGTATTAAAATCAAATGCCCAGTATTCATTATCACATGATGATTTTCTAAAACTATTTTTTTAAGTTTTTTTAATGTTTATTTATTTTCGAGAGAGAGAGAGACATAAAGTGTGAGCAGGGGAGGAGCAGAGAGAGAGGGAGACACAGAATCCCAAGTGGGCTCCAGGCTCTGAACTGTCAGCACAGAGCCCAATGCAGGGCTCAAACCCATGAGCTGTGAGATCATGACCTGAGCTAAAGTTGGACACCCTATCAACTGAGCCACCCAGGTGTCCCTAAAACTATTTTTATATTTTAAAAACAGAAAGTAGGAAAAATATGAAAATACACATTAAATAAAAATAAGCCTAAAGGATTATTTTGTTCTATTCCATAGGATATACATTTTTTTTTTTTTTTTTTTTTTTTTTTGAGAGAGAGAGTCAGAGCATAGGTGGGTGGGGGCAGTAGAAGAGAGAAAAAGAGAATTTTTTTTTTTAAGTTTATTTATTTTTGAGAGAGAGAGACAGAGACAGAGTGCGAGCAGGGGAGAGGCAGAGAGAGAGGGAGACACAGAATCCGAAGCAGGCTCCAGGCTTTGAGCTGTCAGCACAGAGCCCAACGTGGAACTCAAACCCATGAGCAACAAGACCATGACCTGAGCCAACTCATTGCCCAACCGTCTGAATGACCCAGGCGCCCTATTTTTTCTTTTAGTATTTTTAATGTTTATTTATTTTTGAGAGAGACAGCATGAGGAAAGAGAATCTTAAGCCCCAACATGGGGCTCAGTCTCATGACTGTGAGATCATGACCTGAGCAGAAATCAAGAGTCAGATGCTTAACCGACTGAGTCACCCAGACGCTCCATGGATATGTGTCTTATTTTATGTTTTATGGTATGAGAAGAAATGAGATAAAGTGCCATAACTTAAAAACAAATTTTTTTTAATGTTTATTTTTGAGAGAGAGAGAGAGACAGAGACAGAGCGCGAGTTGGGGAGGGGCAGAGAGAAAAGAAGACACAGAGTTCAAAGCAGGCTCCAGGCTCTGAGCTGTCAGCACAGAGCCTGATGCAGGGCTCGAACTCAAGAACTGTGAGATCATGACCTGAGCTGAAGTCGGATGCTTAACCAACTAAGCCACTCAGGCACTCAAGTGCTATAACTTTTAGACAAGTATATCTAGCATATTGGCTAGAATGTCAATGACCACAGTAATCATGCCCTAACTTGCTCTAATAATTGCAGACCATGCAATGCCTACCTACTAGGGTACCTTGGTTCCTGACTCTAGAACCAGTCCCATTCCTATGGGCACAGTAAAACTCTGTAGGTAAGTAGCTAATTGATCCAGCATTGAGTCAGACTGAATGTGGTATGGATGTCCTCCTTGCTTCCCATTGCTCCCTCCACACCATTCACCCTCTCTCCTCCATTCCCTGTCCTTGTCACATTGATTCTCATTTCTTCAGACTATACCACTGTGATGCCTAATTTGGTAAATATGGTTATTCAGGGATGGTTAATTTGGTTAACTCAGACAGTACCGCTACGGTGTGTCAAATTGGCTAGGCATGGTGCCCAGTCTTCACAGTCTAGACATTGCTGTGAAGGTATTATTTTTTAGACGAGATTAACATTTAAAACAGTAGACTTTGAGTAAAGCAGTTTACTCTTCATAATGTGGGTGGGCCTCATCCAATCACTTGGGGGCCTTAAAAGCAATAATCAAGTTTCTCCAGGAAAAGGGAATTCTGCCTCTGGACCATCTTTGGACTCAAGCTGCAACATCAACTCTCTTTGGATCTCCAGTCTGTCAGCCTGCCCTGCAGATAGACTTCCAGACATGCCAGCTCCCACAGTCACATGAGCCAATTCCTTAAAAATCTCTGTGTTGATACAATTATATATATATAGCCTGCTACTCTGGAGAACCACGACTAATATGGCCAGCTGGGGGCCCATGATTAGGTCACATTTAATTTTGCTTAAAACCAACCAATTCAGATCCCTATCTTCACTTATCTCAGTAATGCATTTCCTTCCTCAATAGGAGGCTTCTTTCCCACTCCCAGCCACAAAGTAAGTCAAGAACTCCAATAGGCTGGAAGATGAGTCCTCCCTCAGCTGATATCTCACTTCCTATCTCACCGAGAGAAAACAGAAGCAACCAGAAGAGAAGTTCGTCAGGCTATGCCCACAACCTACTCACCTATCTGCTGTTGGCCCATATACCCTGCCTTCCTCCCATGTACTCCTGTCTGAGAGCAACCCTCCACTTACCCAATGACCCCGTCCCTTCTCAGCTATTCCAGAAACTCTCCCCCTCTCTTGCCTCATCAGGCTCCTCCCCTCCCTTAGGGCTCAGTGGCAACACTATAAAAATATGGTGTCACTTTTCCCATCTTAAAAAAATAAGTTTAAAAAGCCTCTCTAATTCCACATCCCCTTTTACCTTACATCTCGATTCTCTGTTGCCCTTTACAAAAAAGTGCCTCCAAAGAGTTGTCTGCACTCACTGTCTCCCACTCCTCGCTTTCTATTCTTTTAAGATCCACTCCCTTCTGCTTTTCATCCTTACCATTCCACTGAATCTAATCCTCTCAAGGTCACCAAAGACCTTCCTGCTGCAATTCTAATGATCAATACTCAGTCCTCATTTTACTTGACTTACTAGCAGCTTGTCAGTTCATTGTTTTCTACAACTGGAAGCTCTTTCTCTTGGTTTACAGGATGATGACATCCTCCTGGTCTATTTCCATTAGCTTCTCCCTCTCAGTTTCTTTTGCTGATTCTTCACAATAAGAAAGACCCCAAGGCCAAGGGGCCCCCCTTCCTTATTTCCCTCACTTCCTTGGTAATTTCATCAAACCTCAGGACTCAGCCCTTTTCACTCTTCCTTCAGATGTCCATGTGGCTCACTCTCTCCCTTCTTTTCAGTCTTGGCTGAAATGTCACCTTCTCAGTAGGACTTTCATTGCATAAAATTGAACCTTCCTCTCCCCTATTCCCAGCTCTGATAATCTGTTGGCTTGCAACCTCAAGAGCTTCCTGGGTGAAATCTGAAATGAAGCCCCTGTACATGGAGGCCAAAGAGAGGCCAAAGAGAGACACAGACCACCCCAGATGTTAGGTGGCAGGTTTAAGAAGCAAGAGAACTTACATACAAGGTTCGTCTTGGGTGGTGGCAAGACTAACAGATCCCCCCATCCACCCTCTAGAACCTGAGAAGCTTATATAGAGGGCTTAGCTGGGTTCAGTTATATATTCAGTCCAGATAGTCTCAACACACCTTACTCTCTCAAGGCTGTATCCTTGAGAAAGGGCCGCTAGTGTGGGAATAGTAGAAAGAACATATATTCTAAGGATGGGGATGGGGTTGGGGAAGGGGTGAGGAGCCTCTGATTGCCCGGGTCCAGCTCTCAGGTCAAAAAGCGACTACATCCTCTTGATGACCTCCTCCAACACAATCCTTATCTCGCCCTTCCTTCCTATTTATTATTCTTTATAACATTCATTGTGATGTCACAAACCCCATTTACTCATCTGCTTTATTGTGTGTTCTCTTCCACTTAGGACCTACATTCCCTAAGGGCAGGAACTGCAGTCCTCTTTGTTTACCCCTTTATGCCCAGAGCCTAAAACATCTGACAAATTGTAGGTGCTCAGTACACTTGCTGAATCAATGGTCTTGCCTAGCTTTGTTACCCACTTGACGTGTGGTAGAGAAACTAAGATTCTTTGTTCAGTTTTCCTATGAATTGAGGTCTTCAAAATGTATTGATAGATCTCCCTGATTCTGAACATTCCTCTGTTACCTCCCTAATTGCCTTCCATCTGGATTACACCACATATGGACACCTTTTCTGTATTAATGGGCTCTCCTGAACATTTTATTAACAGTGCTCATCTCTGTCCTGAGGTAGGAGAGTCATCGGTCTGTCCAAGGAAATCAAAGTGGCCAAGGAACATCAAAGTGGCCGGTGTGAACGGCTGATACAGACTGAGCCAGGAAGACAATGGAAGGAGATGAGGTCAAAAGTGGTAACCAAGGGGTGTAGAAGGAAGATAGAGATCAAGCAGTGGCTTGAATAACTTGAAAAGACTTTGGCTTTTTCTCAGAGTGAGTTGAGAAGTCCTTGGACAGTATTGAGTAGGTGTAACATGATCTGATGTGTTTTTAAAAATTCACTCTATCTGCGGGTTGAAAATAAATCACTATTCAAGGTCATTTAATTTTTCTGCACCTCATTTGCAAAGTGAGTAGGCTAGATTAGAGATCCTTTTAGGTTGCTTCAACTTTTAAGAAATCATACAAATATGAGTGGAAAAAGGATTTTTTTTTAAATACCTGGTTAATTAAATGTTTTGTGATTAACAACAAACAATACATCAATTGCTTCACTTGACACTATTTTTAAAAATCAGTGCATGGGGCACCTGGGTGGCTCAGTCGGTTAAGCGGCTGACTTCGGCTCAGGTCATGATCTCACAGTCCGTGAGTTCGAGCCCCGCGTCAGGCTCTGTGCTGACAGCTCAGAGCCTGGAGCCTGTTTCAGATTCTGTGTCTCCCTCTCCCTGACCCTCCCTCGTTCATGCTCTGTCTCTGTCTCGAAAATAAAAAATTAAAAAAAAAATGAAAAATAAAAATAAAAATCAGTGCTTGGCAACAGTGAAGTCATGATGATCTAGGCTGCTCATCAAAGTGCCCTTCAAATTCTCACATTCTCCTATTTGCCACGGTCTCAGATATTTCCACATGTCACTACTAAAACTTGGCTTGGAGAGACCCGAAAAGGAAACATGGCAGAGATTTGTCAGATGCAAGATTTATTGCGAGTCAAATTTGCAGAAAACTAATCAAGTCTTGACATGGGAAATTGAAGTTCAATGTATTGAGATGCGTTGTTTTCCTGACAACATTTTTAGAGAATGCAAACTCTACTTGCCTAACCACACCAAGCTAGCTACCTGAGGTATTTAAGGTTTTCTGCATTTCATGGACTGTAGTCAAGGTTCTCCAGAGACAGTGAATTAATAGGATAGCTAGCTTGCTAGATATTTATTTTAAGCAATTGTCTCATGTGACTGTGGGGGGCTGGCAAGTCCAAAATCTGTAGAGCAGACCCACAGGCTAAAAATCCAGGCAAGAACTAATGCTGAGGTCCAAATTCCCTAGGGCAGCAAAATGAAAACTCAGGCAGGGTTTCTCTGTTGCAGTCTTGAAGAAAATTCCTTTTTCAAGAAATCTGTCTTTGCTCTTAATGCCTTCAACTGATTGGACAAGGCCCACCATTACAGAAGATAATCTGCTTTTGTCAAAGTTTACAGACTTAGATGTTTAATACATACAAAAAACACCCTCAAGGCAACATCTAGACTTGTGTTTGACCAAACATTCTGGTACCATGACCTAGCCAAGTTGACAGCCTCAGTAAAGGCTGAACTGAGTAATACCAATTCTTTTTAAATTTTTTTTAATGTTTATTTATTTTTGAGACAGAGAGAGACAGAGCATGAATGGGGGAGGATCAGAGAGAGAGGGAGACACAGAATCAGAGGCAGGCTCCAGGCTCTGAGCTGTCAGCACAGTGCCTGATGCGGGGCTGGAACTCACGGACCGTGAGATCATGACCTGAGTCGAGGTCGAACGCTTAACCAACTGAGCCACCCAGGCACCCCAATACCAATTCTTAAGTAACAGAGATTATCCCACTCTCTTGAAATGTTGCATGCAATTCCAATTATAGTGTTCGTCATTTTCCTCTTTTTGCTAGTAACAAAAGCAAGAGCCACAATTCAAAGCTCTATTATTAAATTCATCCATGAGAACAATCAGTATTATTAATGAGGAAGGAAAGGGCAAGTTTTCTTCTATGTTTCCATCCCTATGTTGCTAATAATATCAGTTATATGTGAGAATTGCGAGGGTTAAATCCCTAGACCAGATTCATCAATTAAATGTGAAAAGTAAACTGATAATGCACAAAAGTATTCCAAATGAAGTTGGGTCCGCAATGCTGGAAGTGACTAAATGTATTTTCATGGAACTGCTACAGCCATAGCACCCTGGATGTGTGCCATCTCATCTGTATTTTCATGGGACTTGAAGCCCTCTTCTCCTCGCAGTTGGAACCACTGGATTTCCACATACTAGAGATGCTTAGAAAAATCTTTTCCTTAAGAGGAACTTAGGGAGTTCTATCCTAGCATCTTGGAACACACCATCTGTCTACTTGGCTTCTATCAGCTCCACCCTGTGCCCTGGTGGTAGGAATCTCTCTTGCCCCAGGGCTGCAAATCCCCATCTTGAACATCCAGTCCAATTCAAGGCTGATTCTACATTTTTAGCCGAACCGGCCCCCTAGTTAGGTATCTTTCTGAGATTGGAGCCCTGTTTGGCTCTTGTTAGACTTCCCTTCTTTCCAGGGCAGGATGGGACACCTGTGTCTGAACTGGAGATGAACCCCCGGCGCCGAGCGCAGACTGAGGCTCAGGGCGCAGGTGGCCCGAGCGAGCACGTGCGCGCGGGTGGCTGCGTCGCCAAGGCCCAAGTTACCGGCTCAGGATCCGCTACCCGCTTAGATTTCCCAATCCCAACTGCTGGCCTGCCATTACCACCTCCGTGCTATCGTACGTGCTGTCCAGCTGCCAGAATGATCCTGCTGCCCCAGCCCTCCTAGCTGAGGATACTCATCCAGGATAAGACTTTCTCTTGGGTGCTGTATCCTTGGTTGCATATGCCATGCTTTTTTCATGAGATTGGGCTTTGCTTTTGGAAGGCAGTCCCTCTTTCTTGCCCCCTTCCCCCCAAGTGTGAGGTCTAGTTCTGGTTCCCCATTTCTCCCAGAATGCCTGTCCTCTAGCAGAATTCACAGAGTATTAGTACCCTTGTACAAATGGGCCTGAGTTTTCTCACCTGTAAAATTAGGAGATTGGACTAGAAATGACCCTTTCAGCTCTGACAGGCTTATGATTCTATAAATGCCTCCTCTATTTAATGGTCCTTGACAGCACCTCAGAGAAAATAAAATCACACCAGGTCCTGAGTAGATTATTTTTATTCTGACATGTCTATGCCTGGCTCTCTTTTCTGATGATAAGTTTCTCATCATTGAGTAATGCTTCTATTTCTTAGAGAGTGCTTTTCCTTAAATACTATAGTTATTATCAGTTCACCCAATTTATTCTAGTCAGACCATTAAGGGATGTGCTAGAGATTTTCCTTCGGTTTCTTACACAACACAAATGGAATCTAAACAGAAGACCTCGCTAATCTCCTGCTTCCGGCCCCTGGGGGCTTGTCACTGAACTCTGGCCAGGACCCACACAGGCCTCTGGTACTTGGGCCTTTGCTGGTGAGAATATGCTTGGGCAGTTCCACTTCCTCCTCTCTTTTGGTAAAAGAATACTTTTACACCATGTGTTTATTAGGAACCGTGTTCCCTCAGGCTGAAGTGTAAATAGAGGATTAAGAGCATAACTAATTTACATGAGAGACAAACATACCCATGAAAGCAGAACACATTGTAAATGATACACTGAGAAAAAGTTAATCTCGTTTTCCATTGCATGTCCGAACAGGCAAATCCTCTTGCCATTTACCTTTGCTTTTAGAAACAAAGTGCAGAACGATAAAATTTTTCACTCACGGAGCCATTCTTTATTTCCAATCAAAGAACCTCAGCAGAGACCCTTGCAGGAAATGCAATATCTAGGCCACACACATAAACGGAATCTTAAAAAAAAAAATGATGAATGAGATTGTTTCCCTTTCCTTAAAAACTGAATTAAATTAAAAGCATGATCAAGCTACTTGGCTGTACAAAAGCCAGTCATTAATATTGCTTTTAAAAACTCAACAGGAAGCAGCTGATTCAGTGGACATGGACACATGGCCTCTGCAGAGTTGAACCTGTCTGTCCCAAACCACATTTGAAGTTATTCCAATAGCTCTGAGCAAAATAGTGACAGAGTAATTGGCAGTAAACAAGATAAAGTGTATGTGTTCTTTGGCTATTATGTTAGCAACTAAGTACATTGAAATACTATCAGCCAAAAATATAATTTCCAAAAAGAACATTACTGATATAATAAATGTTTGTGACCTTTAAATCTTCTAAAGGTTTAGTATGGTTCCAGGAGGAAAAATTGGGCATTCTTGCACAGCCATATCTTGGGCTGGGTACCCAAGGCAAGGATGCCCTGGATACCTCAGGCAAGGATAGCCTTGTGTTAAGAGGTCACCTGAGAGGAGCATTGGGAAAACTTCCCAGGCCCCAAATCTCTCCGCCATCCACTGACATTCCACCCTGAAATGTGTACTACAGATGTTTAATGTTTTCTCCCCTGAACTTGTCCTCCTGGGAGAGAAACCATATTTGACTTCAACATGGATTCACTTATGAAGGTGTTTCTCGAGAATTATTTCTGATGCAGAAAAGGTGAGGGTTGGAAAGCATGAACATGTCAGGAGTCTGAGGTCAGAGGAAGAGAATGTGAGCAAGGCTGGGAAGGAAGAGGGGACATAACCAAACAAGGAAATACTGCATGAGGAAGACAAACTGGGTACTTCAACGTCACGTCCAGGGCCAGTGCTGAACTTGGAAGTTTTTAAATTTGAACTTAAAATGGATTAATACTGTGACATAAAGTCTGAGGCAGGGAAATGCTAAAATGCTGGATGAAGCAAGAAAAAAAAAAATATAGATCATCCAGAATTCATCTTTGATCTAAATTCAAGGCCAAACAGTTATCTGTAGAAGGCTTCAGAAATGTACATTGGACTTTCTTGCAGCCGATTCTATTCATTCCTTTTCAGGTCTTGACCTTTTATTACTTGAGCTCTTTGGCATCTATGTTCTTTGCCCCTCCTTTGTTCTTAACATTCTCTGTGCTTGGTTTCTGTGACATCGGCTTTTCTGCATCTCCTCCTACCCTCTGGCCATTTGTTTTCCCTCTACTACCTCTATTCCCTGAATGCTGATGCTTTTCCTATTAGCTGTGGGAAAACCCATCTTCTCCAAAAGTAATCTTATCAGTGCTGGTAGTTTTCCATCTGGAGCCCATTGCTCTCCTCTGGGATCTACAGTGTATCCAACTGCTTATTGGACTTCTCCATCTGAATGTGCTGGTCCAAAGTTATACTCCCCATTTTCTCAGTCCTCTTCTGCCCACCTCACTCCCTCTCCCATATTCCTCATTATGTGGAAAGATGCTGCCATCCAGATGCTGAGACTACAAAGCATGGATTCTCATCTTCCAAACAACTGTTGATTGAGCTAACAACTCCCCATTCCTATGGCCGGTGAGCACTCACCACTCTGCCTCATTCCTCCCTGCTCTGATATCCTCCCAACTGGTCCCCAAATTCCCTCCCTGTCCCATTCCAGGCTCCATCGGAAATGGAACAGGACTCCATTGCTCACAGTTTGTTCATGACTCCCCACATCCTGCATCTTACAGAATAAAATCTACACATATTTGCAGCCATTTAAGACCCCTTATGATTTATGATTATATTTATTTCCTCCCTACCCCCAACACACACACACACACACACACACACACACACACACACACACACACACTTTTAAGTCAGCAATACCAAACTACTTACATTCCCATATTGCATCTAACTCTCCCATTTCTACTTGATGTTCTTCTGCCTGGAATGCTTTTCTGTCAACCCTGGCCTACCTCCTTTTTTATTATCGTTCTCACACTAAGGCTTCCTTTCTCAAAGCAAGTGTTTTTTCTCCATGAGGACCTCTCTAACTCTCCCCTGTGGTATATCTTATGTGTGTGCACCTCTACCGTGGCAGGTACCACGTTTGTTCACCAAGCAGGCCCAGCATCTTAAAAAAAAAAAAAAAAAATGACTGGCACATATTAGGTGCTCAATAAATACTTGCTTAATGAATGAGTGTTGTTTATATTTATTGGGATATCTGTTTCCCCACTAGATTATAATATCCCTTGTATCTGCAATGACTAGCCAGATAGAGAACC
Source organism: Panthera leo (assembly GCF_018350215.1). Classification (NCBI taxonomy): domain Eukaryota; kingdom Metazoa; phylum Chordata; class Mammalia; order Carnivora; family Felidae; genus Panthera; species Panthera leo. Next base: position 49,951,064 of record NC_056695.1, on the reverse strand, counting down.
CCCACCGTTAGGTGATTGAGTTTGGCAATGTAAACTTCCACATTTTACAATCTTTAGCATATTTCAAGGATTCAAAAATATAAATGAGTTATTATTAAAATCCCAACAAGATTCTAGTTCTTAGAGAACTGATTTTATTTTGCCTAACGACCAACTTTAGCAAATTCATAGTAACGGAGAGAATATTGAAAATAGCAAATGATACGTAAAAAAAGATAACTTCCTTTTGAATTTGGAAGTGGAAAGTGCTCTTTGTACTTACATTTTAAAGATTTTATTTTATTTATTTATTCAGTTATCTCTATACCCAGTGCAGGGCTCGAACTTACAACCCTGAGATCAAAAGTTGCAGCTTTATCAACCGAGCCAGCCAGGCATCCCTGTACTTACGTTTTAAATTGGGAGTGACTGAGGACCCAGCAATTCATGATCTATTGAATAAATCTTGAATTCATACTGCAAAGGTCTGGCTGTCTGGGTTCTCTTCTTTGCCCTCTGATCCTGACTTCACATTGGGCACTGATTTCATCACCTCTTAGACTGATTAACTCCGCTTAACTTCATAGACAGATGTTAGTTTACAGCTTTCTGAAGGAGGTTTTGAAAAGTCTTCTGAGGGTTTCTGCAGGGTTAGAGAACAAAGGTCTCGTTAATAATCAATAAAATCAGTAGTGCCCAACTTACAGATCTTATAAGGCCAGTTGAGACCACTAAAAATCCATTTAGGGGCACCTGGGTGCCTCAGTCGGTTCAGTGTCCGACTTTGGCTCAGATCATGATCTTGCAGTTCTTGAGTTCGAGCTCCGCGTCGGGCCCACTGCTGTCGGCTGCTCCCCTCTCTCTCTGCCTCTCCCTGGCTCAGGCTCTCTCTCTCAAAAATGAATAAACATTTAAAAAAATCCACTTAACCTGTCATATACTAGAAATTTTAGACAATGTTCAAAACTAGAACTTAAACACCAGAATAGTTTTTTAAAACCTCTTTGAGAACTATCTTGAATATCGGCACACAAGGCGATAGGTTCTTCATCTTGCAGTGAGGTCTGCTGGCTCTTCCTAGAAGCCCAAGAACCGATGGTTCACTCCATTGTGCTTGGGCTCCAAAGCAAGCAGGCTTCTCTTCAGGCCATCTTGGACACTGATGTCAGAACAAACACAGGTTCTCTCTGTAGGACCCTAACAGCTCTGCTTCTCCTTTTCCCCAGGGATCTATTTCATTCCTCATGTCTCTTATTCATTCACTCAATACACGTTTCCTGAGCATCCGCTGGGAGATGAGCCTTCTTCTAGGTGCTGAGGATACAGTAGTGAACAAAACAGACAAAATTCCCTGTCTCACTGGAGCTTTCTCTCCCTTTCTTTATCCACCTTCCTCAGTGAAGATGGGGGAATCTGAATATGCTAGTCCTGCTCTTCAGATTAGCAAATGCACATCAGTCCATGGATTCAAAATGCTTCTCCCATTTCCCGAGATGGGTCCGTGTCTCAATTCTTTTTTTTTTTTTTTTTTTAATGTTTATTTATTTTTGAGACAGAGAGAGACAGAGCACGAAGGGGGGAGGGTCAGAGAGAGAGGGAGACACAGAATCTGAAGCAGGCTCCAGGCTCTGAGCTGCCAGCACAGAGCCCGACATGGGGCTCGAACTCACTGACCATGAGATCATGATCTGAGCCGAAGTCGGATGCTCAACCGACTGAGCCACCCAGGTGCCCCAGTGTCTCAATTCTTAACACACTTTTTCTGAGTTAATGAGGAGTGCCCATGAACTGGCTCGCCAGAATGGGTCTGAAGCCTGTGCTAGAAGGAGACTCCTGAGGGAACAGGTTAACTGATCTGATGAGGGTGAACATCACTGAGAACAGACTTCCTGGAAGACATCATTGACTGAATACAGAGAGGGGAAGAGAGTGGGAAGAAAAAGTGTGCGTGGTATGCAGCCTGGCTCTCTGCTCTGCCTGTGCGAGGCAATGAAAAAAAAAAAAGGGCAAAAAAAAAAAAATGTCCTAAGGAGCCTCATTCCCACAGATTCTAGTCCCTGGAGTACTGAAGGTTAGCGCTGCTGGGAATGTAACCCAGAGACAGCAAAGTCAGCACAATGTGCTCTGGGACTGTCCTTTTTCTCATTCACGGGCCAGCTGAAGCAGCTTCCTCATAGCTGTTTCGCCACTTGCTAATTGCCAGTAATTACCCTTAAGCCCCGCGTTGAAAGGGCTAAAACTATTTCATGAAATTTTGTACAGATGAGTATTTATAAATTGGGGTTTCCGTCTCAGCGGTGTCAGTACTTAAGCAGAGCTAATAATTGACCTGGAAAAAAAGTTTTGGTGGCTGCAGTTAAGCGACTTGGTGACTAGAACCAACCGACACGATGTTCCGAGGTGCTTAACTTTTCTTCAGTTACTTAATTCATTTCATTGGGTATGAGAATAAAATTTTTATACTGAAATGCTTTTTGACACTATTTCTTTCACGTCCCCTGCTGTGCAAGTGAGGCAGTGGACTACAGGAATCGAAAGGATTAGACTGTTCTTTTCCATCACAGCTGGTACATATTCAAAATGCAAACCCGCCTGGGTATTTCCAAGGAGAACATTCTTTTCATGATCAAGCTGGAGTAATCTATTCTTTAGTAGAAATGACCTCTGTTTTCATGGCCTGATGACTGAGCAGTTTTATATGATTTGATGTACTCTTTGGGATCAGAAAAATCTGTCATAGATCTTTTCTAAAGATTAGGGCGATAAGCAACCTAAGGTTCTCTGATCTTGAAAGGAAACTATAAATAATGACTACAAGGTCACCAAAAAAAAAAAAAAAAATTAGTACAAGCATCAAAAAGTCAGACTTATGCTTCATCTAACTGATACTCACTTGATGTTTTCCAAAATTCAAGGAAATAAATTTTTTAAAAATGACTCTTCTTTTTAAAAAGAAATCTAAAAGAGGCTTAAGTCTAACTTAAACCAAACTAACAGTACTATCAGCTACTTCCAGGAAATAAAAGGAAGACAGAAAATTCTCTGTACATTTTATTTTAAATTATATGATATTAGAGAATAAGCATTTTTTTTTTTTTGCTTATGTCATTTATATGTTTAATAACAGTAACTGCCATTTATTGAGTATCTACTAAGTGCCTAGCATTCTATTCAGTGCTTTACATACAACATGGTAGAAGGATTAAGATGGCATGCTCTGGAGTTAGACTGCCTGAGTGTAAATACTGATTATTTACTATCTGTGATCTTGATAACATTACTGAACTTTTCTGTGCCTGTTTATTCATTTGAAAAGGGGGAGTCAATAATAGTATCAACATCAGAGGATTGTTTGAGGATGAAATGTGTAATATACCATGAGCACTCAACATATATTAGCAATTATTATTATCCCACTTAAGGCAGGTACGTAATTTAATGATGCCCCATTTTTTCTCCTGATTTTGTAGGTGGGAATAAGAGACACAAAGGGTTGGGTTACTTGACCAAGGTTAACTCAGCTCTGTTAAACTCTTAAGATCTACACTCTTAACAACTATAGTCTACTACAAATACACTGGGGATCACAAATCCTTTTTGGACATGGGCAAAATATAAACAAACAACTTATACATGTCTGAAATTAGCCTATAAAGAGCCATTGTGTTGCCATTACAATTGCCAAATTCACTTCTGATGGGCTCATAGGGGATAAGATTCTATTCTATGAGCATCTCCAGCTCACATCCTCAATCAATCATAGGAAGAGCTTAAAATTAACACATCTAAATGCATTTGGAAATCTAGCAATTAAACAACAAAAACACTCAGAGTATCTATAAGTACCAATGTCTGTAGTTAATTCCCCCTTCCCTCCTTTTTCTTGGTAGGGGCAACCGCTACATATGTCTACGAGAGAGATGTTTAGCACTGTAAAATCACGCATGCTCTACAGTTGGGTTTTACAATTAAAAAGTAGGTTTACGAGGGCAAAACTAAATCTATGTGGACTGGGGCTATTTAATTTAGAGCCAGGATTATGTCTTTGACTACTTGGTACAATGCTGGGTATGCTGTCAGAGCACAGAACATAATAAATAATAACCACAATAAATGTGCTAGGGAACTGGTATAGAAGCCGCCTAGATTGATGGATCTCATTTGCTATCCTGTATTACTCAACTCCGATGGAAATTACAATTTGCTTGTAAAGTTACCTTATTTATGTAACTTCAATTTGAGAATTTTTTCTTTCCCTTTTAGTTATATGTGTTTATCAAGTTTGCTTTTCTTTTTTAAACATAATATTCCTTTGAGGAGGAGATAAAAGATTTAGCTTTGCCTGGCAGCATGCCAAGTAGAAAAACCACTATCATCAATTTTCTTTCCAATAAAAGATGATGCTCAGAGTGGTAGACTTAAATTCCCAGTCTAACCTCACAGTGTTGATGAGATTTTCAAATGCTACTAAATGGAACAGGGTCTACACTAGAAGGAATGAATTTTTATTGGTGACAAGAGTGAAAATTAAACCATTATATACGGTGATAACCGAATAAGGAAGAAGAAGTTTAAAATCAAAACAAAAGGATTATTTAAGGGCATGTCTCCATAAAATGAAGGACTGTGGCCCTTTTCAGAATATGCCAAGGGAAAAAGAAACAGTCTATATACTTCTCCACTCCTGAATGCATGCCTTTGAGGAGTTTGAGAACCATTGGAAAAGGATTATGAAGCAACACAGGGGCCCCTGGGTGGCTCAGTCGGTTGAAGGGCTGACTCTTGGTTCAGGTCATGACCTCATGACCTCATGACCTCATGGTTTGAGCCCTCCGATCGGCTCCAGCTCACAGACCACAGCCTGCTTCGGATCTTCTGTCTCCCTCTCTCTGCCCCTCCCCACCCCTCTCTCTCTCAAAAATAAATACATGTTTAAAAAAAAAAAGCAACTCAAATAGTTGCTTCATTTAATCTTTCTTAAACGTTTTAAAATGGTTGACACACACTTTAAGAATCTTCTGAAAATAATGAAACTTATGCCAATAGGAAGACATGCGCACAAAATTTTCATACACTTTCAGGAGGATTAAGGGACCCCTTGAAACCCATCTGTGGATCCAGGGATCCAGATTAAGAACCATATGAGTCTCAGGAGCACACTTTATGTTTTATAGGGTGTAGATAGGAACACTGGCCAAGCTAAACCGTCAATCCAACTGCAATAAAACTGTTAACTGATACTTAGTACTGTACACAGTTTTTATAAATTTCTAAGTGCTTTTTTTGTAGAAGTTATTTGATATATTAGCCCAGTAGACACTTAGATGCCAGGTTAGATAGATTAGGTAAGAAGGGGTAATACTGAATACGTATTCTGTGCTGTGTTGCTTACCAAATGTCTGGATAGTCTATCAGAATTAGATTTTGTATAAATAAAAATGTTCCTTCATGCAACATAAATATCCTTGGCTGGTGTACATTGAAGCACTATTCTTCTAATCCCTTAGAATAGATATTTATTAATTCTTTGCAACGAGAAACAAAATACTTAGGTTTCAAAGGTGTTAAGATAGACACCTAGATCAACAGTTCTCAAAGTTTTATCTGAGAATCCCGGAGAGGGACATGAAATCTTCCCTTTGCCAATTGTGTATCTGTGTGAGTCTGAATTCTCTTCATATACTTCAACCAAAACAACATATTGCAACAGATTGAATGCAGAAGCAGATATGAGAATCCAGCTGTCTTCTATTAAGCCAGACATCAAGGAGATTTACAAAGATGGAAACAATGCCACACTTCTCACCAACTTTTGTTTTGTAAAACGAAGTTAACTTGTAATTTTTATTTTCAGTGAATTTACAAATATTTTAAACTTCTGTTTTAATTTCTAAACGGTAAATATCCCTAGATATGAACTACATAAACAAACACTCTTTGGAGTCCTCACCAAATTTTAAGTGTTTTCAAATGGACCCTGAGACAAGTTTGAGAACTTGATACATCCCAGAAGACAGGTCTGGGTGGAGGACCAAGTATAGTTGGTGGGAAGGGTGTCAATGCATGTGTCACGGGACTGATGACACTGTGTGCCCTGTCTTGGGGATACTGTTCCTTGAATGGGAATGGTACTAAAAGTGGAGAGGGGAAGATGCAGTCTAGGCTCTCTTCGTTTTGTGTCCTGTCCTATGCACATCTATCATGGCAGCGCAATTTCTAGAAAAAGGTCTAAAGAAACAATGAAATAGAATCCAGAATCCTAAAACTAGGACAGACAACTGCTGGCTGTTTAATGAAAAACAAAGAAGCTGCTGCTTCTTCTCCAATGAGAACGGAAAACACTTTTTGGATTTCCATTGTTTTTTGTTTTTTCTTTTTGTCAGCTTATACAAAATTTATTAGTTTTTGGATTTTCTATTGTTTTCTAATAAGCTTTTTTTTTTCGAAATACCATTTCCTGGAAAAAAAAATTTTTTTTTTTTTTAAGGGGACGAATCGGTAGAGGATAGAGGCAAAGCCTAAATGTACCTTCAAAATGTATATCTTAAAATTTAACATTTACCTCCTATGCACTAAGCATTGTGCTACAGAGTAAACTGTGACACAGGGGAAACAGTCTTGAATTTGGAATGAGAAAAATTGTTTCAAACTATTTATTTGCTGTATCGTTTGGGGTAATTTCACTTCTCCGAGTCTCATTTTCTTATTTATAAAATGTGGGTAATATTATTTATCTCACGAGGCTGTTGGGGGTTAAAAAGGGTTAACCTGTGTCTAGGAGACAGCATAGCGCATTGTAGGTCTTCAATGAATAGCCAGGGGAGTGCATGTAAAGGCCAATGATATCAGTAAGGGAGAGGAGACGTATAGACACTTTAAAAATAGACAAACACTTTAAAACTACACGGCGGAAGGTCTGACGTGCCAGTGTCACTACAAAAGTATCTAGAAAGTGCTACGGAGTGTCAAGGGAAGGAGTCGCACTCGCTGTGATTGGGAGAAGATGCTTAGGGAAATTAGGGAATGTAGAAAGACACCCCACGCCCCCCACCCTCCGCACCTTCTCCAGCCGCGCATCCCGCCCTACCCTGCGAAGTCAAACTGCTTCCCGCGGCTTCCACGCTAGACTGGAAGAGCACCGCGCTCTAGGCTTGCTGGACTCTCGCCGGGCACCTTGAGCGTGGGTGTCCAGCACGAGCATCTCAGCACGCGTGCACACTAAGCCGGCCGGAGACGGCAGCACTAAGGCACCCACACACCCTGAGCTCTGCGCAGATAGTAAGCGGACGCAAGCAGGGGTAGGGGAGAGGAACTCCCAAGTTCCTAGCCGCCGTTCACCCACTCTCCCCGCACGCACAACCATCCTCAGCCTCCCAACTTGCCCTCACACCACCCGTAGGGGCAGCGAGGAGGCCTCCGACTGCGGCGGAGCTCCGCTGCGGGGCCCCGCTCCCCAGCTCGCGGGAACCTAGCGGCCGGCGTTCGCGTGCTCGCTCATCGATTGGCACTGCCTTACTCCTCTGGCTCTACTCGCGGGGAAACGGTCCCCGAGACTTGGAAAGACCGGCTGAACGCGGGGCGGGAACCAAGACAGGCGGGCCAGGTGATTGCCGATCGCACGGATGAGCGCGGGTCCCGGCTCGCGCTCCGTCTGGCGGGTGGCGGCGCCGGCTAGCCTGTGCAGTGCGAGGCCGGAGTCGGCGCTTCCGCCGCCCCCTCTCCCAGCGCCTGTGCGCGCTCGGCCTGCCCCTGCCCCGGGGAAAGCGCCCCGCGTAGGGCTGTCGCGCCGCCGGAGGTGGGAGCTGGCGTGCTGAGGAGGGAGGGCCGGAGGGAGGGAGCGCGGGCGGGCGACGGCGGTGGCCCCTCCCCTCCCCCTCCCGCCGCCGCGCAGCGCGCAGGGAGCAGCCGGGGGCTCGGTGGCGGCGGCGTCTGGCCCCAGCTCCTCCTCCTCCTCCTTCTCCTCCTTCTCCTCCTCCTCCTTCTCCTCCTCCTCCTCCTTCTCCTCCTCCTCCTCCTCCTTCTTCTCCTCCTTCTTCTCCTCCTTCTCCTCCTCCTCCTCCTCCTCCTCCTCCTCCTCCTCCTCCTCCTCCTCCTCCTCCATCTCATCCTCGCTCCCTCCATCTGCCGTGGTTATGGCCCGTCGCTGGAGCACAAAAGAGTCTCCGCGGTGGAGGTCTGCGTTGGTCTTGCTTTTCCTCGCGGGAGTGTACGGTAAGTGTCCGCGTCCCTGCGCCCCGCTGACCGAACAAAGCTGGGGCGACCCTGGGCCCCGAGGCCTCCAGGACAGGGGTTCCCCGGGAGAACCGGGGAGAGACCCCACCGCCGACGGGACAAAGACCCGGCGAGGGGTGGATGCCCCGGAGGGGTGTCCGCACACGAAGATGCTTTCGTCCGCTCACCACCTCTAGACCCTCGGGGTTGTCGGAGAGGGGTTTGGGCGTCCCGGCCGGAGGGAGTCCCTGTGGAGCGAGGGGGTGGTGGGCGGACTTCCCGACCTGGACTCGAGGGCCCCTTGCACAATCCACGCACACAAAGATGTATGACTGTGAGAAGGAAGAGGAGGTCGCCCTCGCCGCTCTCGGGACGGTCCTGCCACCCCCGACCCTTCCGGGGTGAGGAAGTTCTCTCCCCAGTGAAATTCCCACCGCACCAATTCCCCATTCTCCCCACTCCCTGAAAAAGCAGCCTACCGCTCTCGTCCCACTCCTGCACCTCGGAGGCCGAGGCTCCGCTGATCCCGGGCGTGCTGGATCCTGTCCCTTCTCTGGGAGCAGTACGCGGGAGAAGGCCAGAAAATAGTTTCCAACCCCACCTCACTCTCTCCCTTAGGGCGTAGATGTCTGCCCCGACTCCTGGTTCATTTGTCATTTCATCCATCATTGGCCGCTAATGTTGTCACTGTTGCTTCATTCCAGTCTGTGGATTGCGTCGCATATACACACTCCTTTGAGGTTGAGAGAAGGCTGGAGACTGTGCGAGGTCTAAGCTTTATGTTACATCAGGGTCTGAACTAGAGCTGAATGGAATTAATTAGAAAGAACATTCATTGCTTGAGACTTTGAGTTCCACTTCTGACTTCACCGTTCTTAGTTTATCAGTTGAACGCATTGAAAAGGTGTTTCTGTGAACACGCTTAACATTTACTACTTAGCGTGGTGTTTTGATATCTTCAGAAGGAAATACTGTAAATAAGAGTTGCCATTCCTTGAGAAATTTCACTTATAAGACATCTAAGTCATTTGCCACGAACACTAATTCCACTAATGGTATGGTGATGGGAGTTCAGTCAGTATGTACTTCATGAGCAATATTACCACTTTTGAAGCATTTATCTGTGGAATCGAATGCGAAGGTAACTGTTAGAACCTGAGAAATTACTGCAAATGAATTTAATGACCGTAAGTTAACATTTACTAGCAACCGAAATAGTTTTTCAGTGTGATTCAAAATGTGTTGCTCTCTGCCTGATCTGATTAATGTATTATTATACTGTATTATATATATTATACATTATATATAGTGTGCATTTTCGTTTGTTTAGGGCGGAGGAAGGTTTGCATTCGACGTGGTAATTGTAAATGGTATGCCTGTGTGTGATCAGAAAACCCTGTGCGTGACTTTTGAGTATTAGTTGCACCGAGTAGCTGTGATTCCCACTTGCATGATGACTTGTGGGTTTGGGTCTACACCAGAGATCAATAAGCTATTATGTTGTTTCTTCTAGCCTGAAGGTGGGTATAGTTCTGCCCTAGGTTTGGTGTAATGGCCCAGAAGAGAGAAGAAAGCAAGAAGGCATCTTTAATCTGGGGTGATTAGAAGTGTCCTGCTTTGTCCTCTGCTATAGTCAGAATTGAATCCTAGTGATGTCTGATCAGAATAGATAAATAAATGAGCTCTTTTAGCTCTTTCATGAAAATCTGTGTCATTAGTGTTTGAACTAAAAGTCTTTTTGCCTCCAGGGATAAGAGGCTGTGAACCTTGTAATTTGTCTTGGTACATTCTTTTGCACTTGTACACAAAACGACTTTCTAGTAGGTGCTTATCAAAGATTTATCTTTTTGGAATTTATGTTTAGTGACGAACTGTTGGTAGGCAAAGAAGGAAACTCCTTTTCCAGCAGTGTGGGACCATGTTATGAAACTAGCAAGTAATTGTGCCAGGGTTGATGTCTCCAGCCACAGCAAGTTTCAAAGTATAAGAAAAAAGGAGGTAGTGAGCCAGGCAGAATATTAAAACTATGTGAGCAGAGACCCTTCACCCTGCAACTGGGGAAGTTCTCTTTACAGCTATACTTTTGTCCTCTTTTGTCTCTCCAGCCGTATGTGGGTTTATATGAGGAAAAAAAAAAAAAAGCTATAACAATAATATGGGGGGATGTGCTTCTATATAAATAGTGGGGTTTGTTTAACTTGAATATGCCTAGTGAGGAGTATTACTGAGAAATACTCATCACACTGGGCCTTTAGAACAGATATTAGGTGTAATTTATGAAACTGCACCTTATGCATCAAAACGTGTTTTTAAATGGCTTCAAAAATAATTAGCAATTATTGTTAAAACAACTGAGTGTTGAGAGTAACTCTTAACATGGCTCAGTGAAAAAAAGCAAGTTGCTCAATATGTAGGCAGTTCCAAACTAACTCTTCACAGATAGAGTCTTCTGCATTAATGGCAGTATTAAATGGCTCCGGGTTGTGTCTTGAATCTTGGAACATTTCATGTATCTTTTTAAAAAATCTGGGGGCGCTTGGGTGGCTCAGTCAGTTGAGTGTCGTACTCTTGATTTTGGCTCAGATCAAGATCCCAGGGTCGTGGGATGGAGCTGAACGCAGAGCCTGCTTAAGATTCTCTCCCTCTCCTTCTCCCTCCCTCCCTCCCTCTCTCCCCTTGTCCCCCTCTCCTCCCCCACCCCCCCACCTTGCTCAGGGCTGCACTCTTTCTCTCTCAAATAAATAAAATAAATCTGTTTATTTTGGCTTTTATTCTCTTCACATGGCCATTTTAGTGGCCTGTGTTTGTGACTGTTAAATGTGACCATATTAGTGGAATGGTGTGACTGTTTGACTTCCAAGTTACTTTTCTGAATGTTAAGGCCTTACTTGAAACTCTAAATTGTGATATGGAGTATAGTAATGTTTTTTAGAAGAAGCTGTTTGGTGGGGTGCCTGGGTGGCTCAGTCGGTTAAACGTCCAACTTTGGCTCAGGTCATGATCTCACAGTTTGTGGGTTCGAGCCCCGCGTCGGTCTCTGTGCTGACAGCTCAGAGCCTGGAGCCTGCTTCAGATTCTGTCTCCTTCTCTCTCTGACCCTCCCCACTTGTGCTCTCTCTCTCAAAAATAAATAAATGAAAAAACATTAAAAAAAAAAAAAGTAGTCGTTTGAGAACCAATAATTATCTTTCAGGAGCTGCTCTATCTTAGGTGCTATAACTTAACTATTGAATGCCCCTGAGAATCAGTAAAAGTAAAAGTTGACTTCTGTCTTTGGAATTTGGAAGGAATAAGAACATTAGTGGAAACAACTGTGAGCTTTGCTGGGCACTGTCCTAGGCCGACTATAGGAGAAGGTGCTTTTTCAGATCTCACATAGGGATGTCTGGCTTTTGCAAGTGCATGGAGGTTTCCAGAAACTGTCTCCTAGTCAACAGAAGCTGTTGGTTGGCTCATCTCCCAAGCCATAAGTTGGTAATTGTAACAGTTCCATTGCTTTATCCTTTTTCCACTTCCCGATCAGTGTTTTCTAACTTTTTTTCTCCTTACTGAAACCCACCCTTAAAATACATTTTATGTTACTCCCAGTACACAGAACAAAACGAAGACCATGAGAGAACACTTTTACTACCTGTGATGCACCCAACATTCTTCATTTGCTGGTTGGACTCATTATTTTGGACCCATTAATAGATTGCAGTTCCTAGTGTGAGAACATGGCCCTAGATGAAGTTTTAAAATGTAATTTGAAATGTTTGTGGTATTTGTATATCATTTTACAATAGCCTTGGAGAACTGCAGGTGGTTAGTTTGTGGCTACTTGCTGCCAGAGCATTTGATAGCAATAAGAACTCTTCTTGGCATACATGACTGGCCTGTGATAAAATTCTTCTTTGAACTGGTTTTCGGCTAATTATAGTCAAAAGTCTTTGCCATACACAGTACTGTTACAGAGGGTTGTGGTAACATAAAATACTCTTTTTACCTTGCATTTTCTATCTAATGGTAAATCTTTTCCCATGAATTTTGTGGAACATTCAACAGCATTTTATAAATTTCCAGTTTAAGGATAGACTAGAAGTTCCAATTTTAGAAAGGTTGTAGAAATAACTGGAACGTGAGGAAAAAAATCTAAACCAGATTCCAATTACTTCTAAAAAAGTCAAGCTTGATTACATAAAATATGTTGAATAAAACTGAATTAATTGCTTAACATAAACCCTTCCTTGGGTTTAGAATCTAAATTATATCCATATCCTGGGGAGAATATGAAGGTATACAGCACATTTCTTAAAAATTATTAGCAGTTATCGGGCAGAGACTATTAAATGACCACTTTCAGAGGGCTAGCTATGTTCTAGGAAGAATATGGTGGAGATTTGAATGATGTATCATAAATGGTTTAGAAGGTTCCTAGAAAGTAAAATCTCTGACAAAAACATAAAAGTGATGTCAGGCTGAAAAGTGAGCAGCAGTTAAAGAAAATGGAAAGAAAAGACTGACTTTTGTGGTTAGACCATTTAAAGCTTATCAAGAAATTAAGGGAACAGTGAAACCTTTTTGTGTGTCTGATTTTTGTAGTTGAGGTTTTTTCTTGTTTTTTTTCTTTTTCTTTTCTCAGTGCTCTTACAGTTTAAAGAATGAAAGGTAAAAAAGGGAGGTAAGTAAATATAGATGAGATTTGTATAGATTTAAGCAAATAGAACATGTTTTTATTTTAGAATAAGTTATTAATCTTGTTCTTTCTGCAAGTCTTTATAGGTAAGTGGAGGTTGTTCTAAACCTAGGAATTGAAGTTGAGTTAATGATCTCTAATTTCTAAGGTCACCTTTCCCTCTTGTTTTCTTTTTCTCCTCCCCCTCCCCCACCCCCACCGTCTTTTGGGGAGAAGTGAGTAATAGATGTACACTACTTAGTCCCATTTTCTAAAGCATAGGATTAGATCCTGCAAGTACAAGTTACCAGTCCATCTGTTGAGATGCATACCATCAGTCTTTTAAGTATATGCAACAATAGGTTTATATATAGATCTATCTTTCTATGCATATTTTCAATACTGAATTAGTTTCAATACTGAATTAGCTTAAGGAATTCTCACTGTCTAAGCAAAAGAAACAAGGGAAGGAAACTAACGTTTATTAAATTAAGTTTGTAACATTTATTAAGTTCAGATTCTGTGCTTGGTTTTTATTTATTGCAGTTAATCTTCAGTAGGTCTTATTCAGCAGTCCTATCAGGTGTTTGCCCCTTTTCTTTTTTTTTTTATTTTTTTTTATTTTTTTTTTTTAAAGAAAGGCAGACTGCCACGTGCAGCGCCTCATTTGGATGTGTCTGGAGTCTTGGAAGCTTGACTACCCTACGTTCTCCTACAAATGGACCTTGAGAGCTTGTTTGGAGGTTCTAGCAGGGGAGCGCAGCTACTCGTATACCCTTGACCGAAGAACGGTCCTCCTCTATCGGGGAAGGTCGTCCTCTTCGACCGAGCGCGCAGCCAGCGCGCAGCTTCGGGAGGGACGCACATGGAGCGGTGAGGGAGGAAGGGGACACCCGCCTAGCCAGCCAGATCAGCCGAATCAACCCTGGCGATCAATGGGGTGACAGATGTCGCAGCCAGATCGCCCTCACATCCATGTTTGCCCCTTTTCTACAGAAGAGAAAATTGAAGCTCAGAAAGGTTGTGCCTTATCTAAGATCCAACCACTAGGGAGTAGTAGAGCTGGGATTGCAACCTAATCCTGTCTCTTTACTCATTGTTCAGTTAGCAAATATTCCTTGAGCGTTTGCTTTTGTCTGGCACTGTGTAAGGCACAACAAGCTGACGGACCTAGTTTCTGCCTTCATAAGGTTTATAGTCTAGTGAGTAAGTTACAGTAAGAAACTCACAAGAGGCTGAGATAGTGAATAACAGACACAGGGTAATTAGAAGACTTCCTTGCGGAGACATTTGTAAGACCCAAAGGATGGCTAACCATATTATGATTGGGAAAAGAGATCCTTGCACTTGGGAACCACGTTTGAAAGACCCAGAATCAAGCAGGTGCTGATGTAGAAGAGCTGATGTGTTGTAGGTAAATGAATAAAACCAATGTAGATGGAGCACAGTGGTCATAAGGGAGACCGACAAGGTGAGCTTAGAATCTTAGGCAAGAACTCAGGGCTTTGGAAACCGTGGTAAAGAGTTTGGGTTTATTTTAAGTGTAACTATATAAGAGGTTTAAGTGGACCTGGTGTGATTTACGGTTTGAAAAGAGTCACTTTTGCCCGCTGTGTGGAGACTTGTGAAGTAGACAAGAGTAGAGATGGGGTGATCAGGCTTTGGCTGTGATCCAGGTGAGAGACATGGGAGTTTGGACAAAGGTAGTAATAGTGCAGATAGAAGAGTATGGATTGGCTTTTTGCTAGGAAAGAAAGGGATGCTTCCTCTCTTGTCACAAGAGGGAAGGAGGAAAATACCGGCTCCAGTGTACTTAGGCCTCTAAGTTTCAGGGTGGGAAGATAGAGATTTCTTAAAGTAACATGACATGGGATCTGGCGAGTGGAGGAGAGAGGAGAGGTTCCACAGTTCATTAGAGCAGTTTAGGTCATTAGGAAGGTAAGTTTCTGTTATTCAGTCTAGAAAAGGGAAGGCTAAGAACACTCAGTGCAAGAAGGGGTATTGTGGTGAACAGCTCTACAACACATGACAAAAAGGAATGAGGATTTCAGTTAGGGGAGAGGCTTAACAAGTGGCCTGTGGAGAACCCAGTTCTAAAGACCATCAGTTTTGTCAATGAAATAAGTATAGAACGTAACTTTCTACAGTGTTTTAAAAGTATTTCATCTCTCTCTCAAAAATAAACAAACATTAAAAAATAAGAAAAGAAGAGTATTTCAGGTAAGAAGCAAAGGATAGAACAAAAGTTAGATTTCAAGGACCTGTTTGCCCAAGTTAAATGCTTTATATTAAGTGGTCAGTTAAAGATTGCTTTATGTCTTAGAAAGGGCAACAAAAAATTAAGTGACCTTTTTTGTCTTTATTCCCCCGGGTTGCAGTTTATTTACAGAGGATACAACTTTAGAAGGTCCCAAAATTTCAAAATAAATGAAGCTGACAAAGTAGTTTTATAGTTGACTTTTAAATATTTGATAACTCACTGCCCTGCTAGTATCAGTTTAGTGAAGAAGCGAAATGGTTTGACACTTACGTTTGTACCACTGAATGAGAGTAAATTGGTATCTACCTTTAATTTACTTACATTTCAGTTTTTAGAGAAACAGGAAATTGTGCTAGTCTTTTAATGCTGAATACATTACATAGCGCACAGTACCACATTTAGTAGTTGAGATTTACCTCTTAAGTAAGAAAGCAAGCCTTTCCTTAACTTAATTTCATTGATTATTAAAGCATCATTTAGGTGTTAAGTTAGCAAATTGGAGAAAAGAAAAATCTTTGTATCCTGTATATTCTGAATTAAAAATCAGTTTCTTGAAATTATTATTGCCCATTCTAGTGGCACTAAAACTTTTCACCAAGACTTAGAATATGAGGGTAGGTATAGAGGAAACTGAATTTGATAGCAGTGATTTTGCCTAAGGTTCACATACCTCTACTGCTGTGTTCTCTACTCTTTGTGTACAGGCCCATCATTTTTGTTTTCTTTTTTTTGTCTACGTTATTGTAACAGCTCCCAACTAATCATGACTCTAGTCTTGTTCAGATTTTTTTTTTAATTTTTTTTTTTAACATTTATTTATTTTTGAGACAGAGAGAGAGACAAAGCATGAACAGGGGAGGGGCAGAGAGAGAGGGAGACACAGAATCTGAGACAGGCTCCAGGCTCTGAGCAGTCAGCACAGAGCCTGACGCGGGGCTCGAACTCATGGACCACGAGATCATGACCTGAGCCGAAGTCGGACGCTCAACCGACCGAGCCACCCAGGCGCCCCTAGTCTTGTTCAGATTTAATCAGATACACAGCAGCAGCCAGAGTGGCTTTTCTAAAGTACAGATACAGTTATGTAACTTTCTTGCTTAAAACCCAACAGTAGTTCCCTGTTCTTAAAATACAAGCATAATTCACTCGGTCCTTCATAATCTGGCTAGTTTTTACCTTTTTCGTCTCTTGTTACTTCCCTTCACCACTCCCTACCTTCCACCATGTTTCTGCTATACTGAACACAGTTCTCTTATCTCCTGGCCTTTGCTCATTCTGTTCCCTCTGCCCCTTCCCTTCCTTCCTCTATCACTTTCTTTGCTAAGCTAACTCCTGCATGTCCTTTGGCTTTCCTTTAGATACTCCCTCCTTTGGGGAGTCTTCCTTAAAGGTGCCCTTCTGAGAAGCATCTCACTTCTTCTATATAGTATTGTTATTGGGCTCTTTTACCTCTGTTTCCTCCTGGAGCAGCACTGTCCCACAGATAGATAATGTGAACCTCAAATGTAAGTCATATACCTAGTTTTAAATTTTCTAGTAGCCACATTAACAAAAAAAGGAACAAGTGTCATTAATGTTAATAATTATTTAACTCAATACTGTATATCTAAAATACTATCATTTTAACATATAATCAATAGAATAGAATTACTGAGGTATTCCATAGTGTTTTTCATATTAAGTCTTCAAAATCCAATGTAAGTTTTATACCTGTAACCCATCTTAATTAGAGTAACCACATTTCAAATGCTTATTAGCCACTTTGGAAATCGTATCTATTAAAGTTGTATATAAACATGCCCTGTGATCTAGCAATTCTCCTCCAAGGTATAAACTCAACAGAAGTGGGCACATAATGTCTGACAAAAGACAGGTACAAGATTATTCATAGTATCCTTATTTGCTATAGTCCTGGACTAAACCCAGCCCCTCTGTCTGTGGGCAGTAGAATAGATGAGTTAATTATGGTGTATTAGCATAAGGGAACATTGCAGAGCCACAGTTCTCAAACTTGTAGGTTTCAGGACTCCACAATTAAATCTAAAATGACAGTGAGAAATCCAGTACATGTGACCATAAATAGCATACATTAAATAAAAATACGTAAAATGACAACTGTTTTTTTCCAAACAAAAATTAGTGAGAAGAATGGCATTGCTATACATTTTTGCAAATTACGATCATGTCTGACTTAATAGAAAACAGGTGATTTCCCATGTCTGTATCTGCAGTCAGTGCACTGTGACATGTTTTAGTTGAAGTGTAGGAAGAAAGCTTGTCTCACATAGATGTGTTACGATAAAAAGAGAAGTATTTTAATAGCCTTTTCAGATAAATGTGAATATTCTTTGATGTGCCACCAGAATTTGAGAAGTAGTAGTTTCTTAAGTTTAGTTGCAACATGGAATCTGAAACCATATCTAAATGAACTCTGAAGGGGTTTTGGGGGTTCCCAGGAATCCACTGCCCATATTTTGAGAATAACTTTCTACAAAGTAATGAAAAAGAACAAACTACTGATACAGGTAGCATGGGTGAATTTCACTTGTTGATCAAAAGCAGTCAGACACAAAATTGTAGAGTATTTACTATATGGTCACAATCTTAGAAGTTAGGGGGCACCTCAGTGGCTCGGTTGGTTAAGCATCCAGCTCTCTGCACTCACAGCTTGACATTCTCTCTATCCCTACCCCTCTTCTGCTCTCTCTCTTTCAATCTCTCTCTCTGTCTCTTGGACTCTCTCAAAATAAATAAACATTTTTAAAAATTAAAAAAAACTTCAAGAAGTTAGAATACAAGGAGAGTAGTTCCCTGTCAGTGGGAAGCAGGGAGGTTGTGATAGGATGAGCAGGGTAGCTTTTGAGCTGCTGGTCCTGTTCTGTTTCTGGACCTAAGTGAGAGTTTGCACAGATTCGGGGTTCTTTGGTGATAACTTGTGGAACTGTAAACATTCAATTAATGCACTTTTTTGTATGTATATCTCCGTTAAAAGCTAAGTACTTTTTTAAAAAATAGAATCATGTTAGATAATAGTATGTATGGAAAGTTCTCTGGTAGTTTATATTCTCTCTAGCGTTTTCTGCTTTTGTTCTTTAATTTTTTTCTTTGGGTTTGATAATTAAAAAGAGTTTTAAAACTTTGGAAAATTCTAAACATGTTCAAGAATAGAGAAACTACTGTAATTAACCGGATATACCCAATATCCAGCTTCAAAAAATTATTATATGGCCAGCCATGTTTTATCTAGACTTCTACTCACTTCCTAAACACAAATGATTTTGAAGCAAATCCCAGCTAATTTATTCATATTTCAGTATGTATCTTTAAGGTGCGAGGGCTTTAGGGGTGCCTGGGTGGCTCAGTTGGTCGGCTCAGCACCTGACCTTTGATTTTGGTTCAAGTCAGTTTGAGTCTCGCGTCTAGCTCAACACTGACAGTACGGAGGCTGCTTGAGAGTCTCTTTCTCTCTGCCCCTCCCCTGCTTGCTCTCTCTCTCTCAAAATAAATAAACTTAAAAAACAACAACAAAAAAAAAGATGTGATGGCTTGAAAAGAAAAGCTCATTACCATCCTCACACTTAAAACATTAACAATTCCTAATTATCATCAAATACCCAGCCATGTACATATGGCCCTGGTTGTCATATAAGCATGAATTTTTAGACAGTGTTTGGACCAGGATCCAAATAAGGTCCCCATAATCTGCAATTGTTGATACCTATTAAATACCCCATTTTTTTTTTTTTTTTAATTTTAAGTGTGATATTTGCTATATAAGTTTCTGGTATTTTTAATCACATTGGAGATTTTTAAAAATACCGACATTAATAAGTTTTTGAGAATTGGTATTGATTTTGTCACATAGTTTTTTCATTTCCAAGATGATCGTAAGGTGTTTATGAGGGCCAGTGTTAGGCAAAGCAATCATATCTAACATAATTACAGATAGTACTTGAGTAAGTGAATTCCTATGAATGGAGTAAATTGAAGGATGGAATAGGCCATAACAAGTTGGTAATGATGTATTTTCTTTTAATCTGCTGGAATACACTTAGTATTTTTTTTAAGACTTTGTGTTCGTATTTATGAGATCGATACATAATCCTAAATTTCTTCCTCCCTCCACTCCTTTCTCTCCTATAAACTTTCTCTCTCCCCTTTCTTCCTGCCTGATTTTCATATCTAATCCCTAATCTCTTAATCCTTTTAGATATGTTTGTAAACTTTTTTTTTATTTCAGTGGTTAGGAAGAGGATAAAAGATTTTAGCATTTCAGTTGTGATTATTTTCCTTTTTAAGATTAGGAAAGGAGTATGTGTTTATAATAGGAAAGCAACAATTAACTTTGTCCTGCTGACAGCAGAAATGTTTCTCATTCCTAGTATTGTTAAACTTTGTGTCACTAAGTAGGATAATACAGATGGACCTATAAGAAGTAGATCCCTTCTAATGAATGGGCCTGAAGACTAAATAAGCCAATAAGATACCTTAGTGGAGGTGGATGCACATCTGAAGAAGGATGAGGGGCAAATGAGAAGTTTTTGAGTTGATGAAATTCAATTTATCAGTTTTTTATTTTATGAATTGTGTTTTTGGTGTCATTTCTAAAACTCTTTGCTTAATCCCAGATCATAAAGGTTTTCTCTTATTTTTTTTTCTGAAAGTTTTATTTTTATGTTATACATTTAGGTCTAAGATCCATTTTGAGTTTATTTTTTATACATTGTAAATTTTAAGAAGAGGCTCATTTTTTGTATGAAAAGTAGTTCTAACACCATTTGTTTAAAAGACTGTCCTTTTTCTGTTGAACTACCTTTGCACCTTTGTCAA
This sequence comes from Panthera leo, assembly GCF_018350215.1. Lineage (NCBI taxonomy): Eukaryota > Metazoa > Chordata > Mammalia > Carnivora > Felidae > Panthera > Panthera leo. The sequence goes on along the minus strand of NC_056695.1, from coordinate 49,931,130 downwards.
AGATTAAGCAGTTATATTTGCATGAATCTATTCTGATTTTTTAAATGACAATTTTATATACTGAAGTCCAGACTTTTTAAGTGTATAATTCATTTGTTTCTTGTATGTTCACAGAATTATCCTATTATCACTATCTAATTCTGAAATATTTTCATCAGCCTGGAAGGAAACCCTGTATGTATTAACAATCACCACCCTATTCCCTTCCCCCTAGCCCTCGGCAACTGTTAGCTTTATGTCACTAAAGATTTGCCTTTTCTAGACATTTCATATAAATGAGATCATACGATATGTGATCTTCCATGTCTGCCTTCTTTCATCTGGTTTAATCTTTTCATGGTTCATGCATGTTATTGAAGTATTGAATCAATACTTCATTCTTTTTTATAGTCAAATAGTATTTTATTGTATGCATAAACTACATTTTGTTTATCTCTTTATCAGCTGACAAACATTTGGGTGGTTTCCACTTTTTGTGAATAATGCAGCTGTCAGTATTTGTGTACATTTTTGTGTGGACATTTGTTTTCAGTTCTCTCGAGTATATACGTGGAGTAAAATTGCTGGATCTTGTGGTAATTCTTCATTTACCTGTATGAGGAAATGCCAAACTGGTTTCCAAATGGCTGTACAATTTTACACTCCTACCAGCGATGTGTAAGAGCTCCAGTTTCTCTACATCTTCACCAATGCTTGTTATTGACCTCTTTTCATTACAGGCATCCCTGTAGGTGTGAGTGGTATCTTATTGTGGTGTTGATTTGCATTTTTCTAAGGAGTATTGATGTTGAAGTTTTTTTCATTATTGGCTGTTTGTGAATGTCTATCCAAATCCTTTATCATTTCTTAATGGGTTGGATTCTCTTTTTGTTGAGTTATAGGAGTTCTTTATATATTGTGGATATTAACCCCTTATCAGGAATTCGGGAGGATGAGACATGAGAACTTACTAAACTGTTTTGTGTATTATTTGATAGTTTACATAATAAAGCCAAAAAAGAAGATATTAAAATACTTTCCCAAATTAATTACATTAAAATTTGCATCCCCATTCTTAATTATTTTGATTTCTTAAGTTTTCATCTCCTCCTCCCTTATCATTTTCTTTATCCCATATTATGTTTCTTGAAGTCTTTGATTTTTTAAATTTTGCTAAAGTACATTCTTGAATTGTATTCTCCTTCTCCCTAAGAAATATGTATTGATTGTATATATACTTAGGTGTACACAGCTGAAAATGTTTCTTTATTTTGTTTTCACACTTAAATAATGGTTTGGCTGAGGGGAGAATTCCAGGTTTCAGTATTTTTCTGTTCAGAATTCTATCCAGAATTACTTTATCATCTTGTAACTTTAGGTTGCCATTTTGATTCTCATTCCTTTGTTCCTTTGGAAGCTTATAAGAATTTCCTTTTTATCTTTGTAGTTTACAGTTTTCACCAGTATGTGTTTATGTATGTATCTTATGTTATTATTACCGTTTGGTATTTGGTAGGCATTTTACCTGAAAATACCTAGATGTGTGGTAAAAAGATAGCTTCACGCATATGTTTTGTATATTGTGTGTATCTGTATATGTGTTTTAACTCCATTATCCTATAAGTTGTCTACTTTAAGAACTGCTCTTTAGTGAATATTTTATGTCTTGTCCTTATCTTTCTCATTTCTTAGAGTTTTATATCCTTGTGTTTTTATTCTCAAATGTAAAGATTCTTCAGTTTAGTCTTCTAAGTTATAATTGTCTATAATTTAGATTGGTCTATGATTCTTCAGTTAGTCTTCTAAGTTTTTTAATTGTTATACAAATATAAAATATTTGTCTTTACAAATAACTTTCCTTTTTCATAGTGACAGTATTGGTTTTTTTCAATTAGCTTTGGAACTGACGTGTGTTTCTCACCTCTCCTGTGAATTCTCTTACTCTCTACCTGCCCTATCCCCTACTTGCACCCCCACCCCTGACAGTGTGGTAAGAACTGTGGGTCCTTTCCTCAGAAAATAATCCACATATACACATTCAGAGAAAATTTTGTATGGTATTGTGTAATTCCAGAACTTCTGAAAGCTCATTCATGACCACTGATGGTGTTGTTCTTGAGCCAGCTGCATTGGTGCTACCTGGGAACTTGTTAGAAATTGCGGAATCTCAGGTCCTGTCCCTGACTGAATTAGCATCTCCAGTTTAACAAGATCCACAGGTGATTTCTTTCATATTCAAATTTGAGAAGCGTTGCTGTAGAAGATGAGGGACCTCTATGGTATTGTGTATCTCATCTATATTGATTTTTTTTCCCTTTATATATATGTGTGTGTGTGTGTGTGTGTGTGTGTGTGTGTGTGTGTGTGTGTGTATGAATGATATATTGTCAGGGTTACTTTTTAAAAAGTCATATTGCAATCACCCAAATTGCACACAGGTTATTAAAGTAGAAATATTTTTAAATAGTTACAATTTAGTCTTTGAATACCAAGCTATGCTATACGAAACAGCAAGAGACAAAAAGGGATTGTAAACTCATGTTTGTATCAGTAGCAAACACGTAGCAGTTACTATGTGCTGAGCAGTGTTCTGATCATTGTGTATGTGTGTGTATATATGTGTGTACATGTATGTATATATACACACACTCGCTTTCTTATAACAGCCTAATCAGCCTGGATACTATTATTATTTCCATTTGATAGATAAGGAACCTGAGACACAGAGAAGTTAAGTATTTTAGCCAAGTTCACATAATTAGTAAGTGGAAGAGCTAGGATTTGAATCCAGAAAGATTGGCTCTAGAATCTGTGCTCTTAACCACTACTCTCTACTGCTTCTTTGTATTTTTACTTAACAGATTTCCGTAAACTCATTGTTACTTATATGCAAATTGATTAATTACTGATACATTTGCTCTTTTAAATTCATTACTGGGACTCATCTTCTTGTGGTGCTGATAAATGAGCCACAGATACCAGATCATTAGTGTTTTCTGAATTAATTTCGGTTTGCTGTTAGTTGAGATTTTCAAATGGCAGGATATTGGGTTATTGGATTTTATGCTACCTATCTTTAAGGTTTGTTGTGAGGCTATTAAATAACTTAAGCAAATACTTTCTACATAAAATATTCATTTTCTTCCTTCCTCAGTAGATGGACAAAAAATAATTTTATAGAAATAGTAATTGGATGGCTAATAAAATTAGAAACAAAAATTAGCTTTAAAGAAGAAATGCCAGGGCACCTGGGTGGCTCAGTCGGTTGAGCGTCCGACTTCAGCTCAGGTCATGATCTCACACTGGTTGAGTTCGAGCCCCACATCGGGCTCTGTGCTGACAGCTCGGAGCCTGGAGCCTGCTTCAGATTCTGTGTCTCCCTCTCTCTCTGCACCTCCCCCATTCGTGCTGTGTCTCTCTCTGTCTCAAAAATAAATGAAAACATTAAAAAAAATTTTTTTTTAAAATGCCAAGTAAATGCCACATACTAATTTAATAACTATGTAAAAATCAAACTTCTGTCAAGTGTTCCAAGTGTTCAATGAAGACATAAAAAAATCAACACGTGGTTAGGGTATACTAAAATGAGCATTCCTATTTGACTAGTAGAAATGGTAATCTTTGATTGATGGGTTTATTGGTATTGCTTGATGTATATCTTTGGCATTTTTCCATATCACTTTTCCTCATAAACTGTTTCCCTAATGTTGAACATTAGATTATCTACAGTTTTGTTGACATTTATAAATACTGTAATAGACATGCTTTTATGAATATTTATCTTAATTTTTTATTATTTTCCTTTTAAGTCATAAAAGTAGATTTACCAGGTCAAAGTTTGGAGTACTTTCAAATTTCTCAAAAATAAACAAAAATAATACCTAATTTTTATTGAGTGCCATATGCTACTCATTGCTTTAAATACTTTATATATATATTCATTCATTTTAAAAATTTTTTAATGTTTACTTATTTTTGAGAGAGAGAGACACAGAGCATGAGCAGGGGAGGGGCAGAGACAGTAAGAGACACAGAATCTGAAACAGGCTCCAGGCTCTGAGCTGTCAGCACAGAGCCCAAGGTGAGGCTCGAACTCACAGATTGTGAGATCATGACCTAAGCTGAAGTCGGACGCTTACTCGACTGAGCCACCCAGGCACCCTATATTAATTCATTTAAATCATTATATCAGAACTATGAGATGGGCCTGGTTTTTTACTCCATTTTATAGAAAACTAAGCCATAGAGAAATTAAATAATTTCTCAAGGTCATATAATTAGAGACAGAGTTTGCTTTCCATAAAGAACATACTATTTTAAGCTTCTGCCCATGAAATTTAAAATTACATACCTTTTGTTTTTTCTTGAGAGAGAGAGGGAGAATGTGTGCGCATGAGAGAGCAGGGGAGGGGAAGATAGAACCTGAAGCATGCTCCAGGCTCTTAGCTGTCAGCACAGAGCCTGATGTGGGGCTTGAACCCACAAACTGTGAGATCATGAGCTGAAGTTGGTCGCTTAACTGAGCCACCCAGGTGCCCCTAAAATTATGTACCTTTTTATACCCTCATCAGTGAATACATCGCAATAAATGGTACAACAGCAGAGAGCACAATTAGAACCCTAACTGTCATCTCTAAATACCATTCTGAATTGAAAGGATCCTAACTAGGGTCATGGATAGGCAGCTGATTCTGTTCTGGGGCAGAAAATATAAGAGGTGAGCCTGAGACAGTCTGATAAATCAGAAAGCAAGGAGACTCTCAAAGACTGGTTCATGCCAAAAGTCACAGGGGCCAATCAGTGTAAAAGGGTTGCCATTGGCCAAAGATGAGAGAACTTTTAAGTATCAGAGTAATGAAGACATGAAGACAGTTGGTTGAAATTCCCTGAATATTCAAAACAACAACAACAACAACAACAACAACAACAAAAACCTTGGTTTCTAATAACAGACATGTAATAAGAAACACACACACACCACACTACAATAACAGGTTACTGGTTACCAGTGGTAATAAATGGGGCACTACCTCCATACTCTGAAGGTAAGCAATTTTAAGGGAAGAATTAAGTACTTACGCTTCCTTTTTCTGTGTGAACTGTGTTTTAAGGTAAGCAAATAACATTTGTTGAGAGAAAAATTTTTTGCAGAATTTCAGGTAATGAATGTATAAAGAATGGCAGGATTAGAAAATATTTTGCAACCCCTGATGAAATAATTTATTCAGGCTGTAATCATCAGTAAAGGAAACTATTAGACGGTTATATGTGAACTTTACGACGGAGGGATCAGGTTGCCCTACCTATACCTATTGATTAATCTCAATCTTATGAAAAGCAGGGCATGGAGATAGTGCGTGCCTCCTAAGATTATACCTGTAAAGCATCCAGCACCAGCTCTGAAGTAACCCAACCAAAAATGTGGAAGCTTCTATAGCAGGGGTTACAAACCACGGCCTTTGAGCCAGAACCAGCCTGCTGTCTGTTTTTTGTTTTGTTTTGTTTTTTCCTAATGTTTTATTCAAATCTAGCCACTCTGGTGCCTTTAAGTATTGTCTATGGCTGCTTTTATGCCACAGTGTCAGAGTTGAGTAGTTGTAACAGAGACTGACCCACAAAGCCTAAAATATTTACTATCTGGCACCTTTTACAGAAAAAAGTTTGCTAAGCCTTGAGCTAGATGAACAAAGTCAAGTGGCACCCAGAGGAAGTGACACCACAGAAAACAGCCTCTTAAAGGACAACTGATCTAGTTTCTGAAACCAGTCAGTGCAATGGAAAATAAGGGAGTATCACTCTAGACTAAGAGGCATTTAAACACCAAATGAAACACTGAGACTTTGTGGATCCTGCTTCAAATGTAAAAAGACATTTATGAGACAACCAGGAAAATCTGATAATGGCCTGGTTAGATAAAATAATATCAAGAATTATTAATTTTGTTAAAGTAATAGCATTGAATTTGGGCAAGAGAATGTCTGTCTATACTTTTAGAGATGCATATTGAAGTATATAGAGGTGAAATGATACGTGGCATATACCTTAACATACTTCACACACACATACAAGAGAAAAATAAGTATCAAAGGCAGAAAAGTCAAACTCAGGATTCTGATGTCAAGGCTCATGTACTTTGCACACTGTATCCCACACCATTATATACTGACTCTAGTAGATTTTAGTATTGCCTTCTGTGTTGCTTTTAACTACCCCTGATCTACCTTTTTAAAATTCCCTCACCTCTTGGAATCCTTGTCAATGTATGCACAACCTTGGTTTTCTCCTATTCCACTGTATATAGACATCATTGATGGAGGAGCATCTGTCAAGGATGGACCTACATCTCCTGGTCTTAATAGGAGAAGAGCCTGTATTCCATACAACGTTCTGCTTCTCAGTAGCTATGAGACTTCAGTCCTGTCAGTTAAATTACTGAGTCTCAATTTCCTGGGCCATGAGATGGGAATAACAATTATTCCCAGGATTGTTTTAAAATTAAAGGATGTGTATTAGGGAAGTGCTTTGTACATGATGAAATTATTATCCAAAATATGACCCATTTATATTTTGGAAAGTGTAGTGGAGGAATTAAATGTATGATCTTTTTAAGACCTAAGTTTGGGTACTATTTCTTAGCTGTGACCCCATAAGCAAGTTTTTTACTCTTTCTAAAATTTAGTTTCTTCATTTGTAAACTAGAGATAACACCTATCTTAAATATTTGTTCTGATGATTAAGTAACTTAAAATTTGTGGAAGTACATAGTGTAACCACTAATACATACTAGGTAGATAAATACTTTTCTCTTTGTTCACTTGTAGAAACATACCAGTATAGTAGAGATAGCTATATTTACGCTGGATAATTTTTTAGTTATGTGAAAAAGGAGAATCCTCAACTTCACGTATGATACTTCTCTAGGGAAATGCCAAGTTGACAGCATAAACTGCAAGGCACTATTTTAAGATTCTGTGAAAGAGTAAGTGTATAAGATGAGCTTATGTAGAGTTAAGTAAAGAGCTAGCCATTTGCTCAGAAAAAAGGAATGCTTTAAACATATTCACTAGATTGATGACCTTTAAGCTGTTAAGAACCCAGGAGTCATTAAAAATCAAAAATGGCAAAAGCATCACGTTTTTGGCTTGGTGTCTTCCCCTCACTCTCCCCAATAAGTTGCTAAAGCTGATGCTGAGTAGACTCCCTTGCAGCCTGAGCACTGAAGCTGCTCAGGAGCTTTGAACAATCTTTTACCGAGTAGTTTACATATCAAAGGGCAATGATGTTGGTGAGGATGCAGAGAAAGGGGAACACTTTTGCACTGCTGGTGGGAATGCACACTGGTGCAGCCACTCGAGAACAGTATGGAGGTTCCTCAAAAAATTAAAAATAGAACTACCCTACGAGCCAGCAATTGCACTGCTAGGCATTTATCCAAAGGATAAAAAAATGTGATTCAAAGGGACATGTGCACCCCAGTGTTTATAGCAGCACTATTGACAATAGCCAAATTATGGAAGGACCCTAACTGTCCATGGACTGACGAATGGATAAAGAAGATGTGGTATATTTACACAATGGAATATTATGTGGCGATCAAAAAGAATTAAATCTTGCATTAGCAACAATGTGTATTATGCTAAGTGAAATAAGTCCAACAGAGAAAGATAAATATGATTTCACTCATATGTTGAATTTAAGAAACACAACAGATGAATGTAGGGGAAGGGAAGGAAAAATAAGATAAAAACAGAGGGAGGTAAACTGTAAGAGACTCTTAAATACAAAGAACAAACTGAGGGTTGCTGGTGGAGTGTTGGGTGGGGGGATGGGCTAACTGGGTGATGGCCAGTAAGGACGCTTGTTGGCATGAGCACCGAGTGTTATATGCATAAGTGATGAATCACTAAGTTCTACTCCTGAAATCATTATTATACTATATGCTAACTAAAAAAAAAGAAAAAGAAAAAACAAAAAAAGAAAAAGGCAGAACTCTAAGGGCAGAAATCCAATCTGAGGTTGCCAGGGGCTGGGGGAGGGAGGTGTGACTGGCTTCTGAAGGGTCACAGTCAACTTTGGGGATGATGTAAGTACTCTGTCCTTACTGAGATGATGTTTGCATGACTGTATACGTTTGGCAAGTCTTACAAAACTGCACATCCTAGTTTTATCATATATCGTTTACATTCTCAACAAACCTGACTTAAGAGGAAAAAAAAGAAAGAAAGAAAGAAAGAAAGAAAGAAAGAAAGAAAGAAAGAAAGAAAGAAAGAAAGAAAGAAATAGCTCTCTAAAGCCCATAATCCAAGTGAACAATGGATCTGAAATCTTGCTTTCCCCTTGTGGCTTTCTGACTTCATTCTCTAATGAAAAAATGCCTATCTTTCTATTTATATTTCTCTCGCCGTTTCTTTCCTCTTAGCATCTGAGCAAGCCGTAACATGAAACCAAGTTATTAATTACAGAGGGTGTTTCATGCTTGATTTCAAAATCTGATCATTTTGATTCATTAAACCAACACATATTTACTGAGATCTTAATTCTTTCAGAAACTGGGAGAGAGTTGTTAAGGAATGGGAAGGCAGGAAGAAAGAGTGAAAATGAGAAAGAGAGAAGAAAGTGGGGGGGGGGGGTGTTTCTTTGCCCTTAAGACACTCAAAATTTGATGTGGAAAATGAACAATTAATAACCCCAAACAAGATAATAAGGACTGTAGTGGTAATATGCTCATAACTCAGTACTAGTATGATGTACTATGAGAACATCAGGAAGGACTCCTAACTCATTCTACGATTGGTAGAGATCTGTTGAGCTGAGTTGAAGGAGTTAGGTGAGTAACCGGTGGGAGTGCACTGGACTGTTTCAGGGAGAGACAACATCATGTTCAAAAATACCAGTTTCAGAAACTACCTCAGCAGCGTTAAAACCAGAATATGTATATGTGAGGCAAAGGTAGACAAGAAGCAGTAAAAGTTGAGGGTGAAGAGATAAAGAAGAGCCAGACTATAGTGGGCCCTAGAGGCTCTTAATACATATAAGGATTTGAACCAGTTACAGTTTTATAAGCTGAAGATTAATATCAGACATGCCTTTAAAAAAGGTCTCCAGTAGCATTGTGAAGAAAGGATCAGAGAGCTGCGAGACCAAAAGCAGGAAGCTTGCAAGCTAAGCCGTTTATTCATACATTTAGCAAACACAGTTGACCCTTGAATAATGCAGGGGCGAGAGGCATCTACCTCCCCTCGCCCTGCACAGCCAAAAATCCATGTATAACTTTTACTCCCCCAAAATATTAACTACTGATAGCCTACTATTGACGAGAAGCCTTACTGATAACATAAACAGTTGATTAAGATACATTTTGGTACGTTATATGTATTATATACTATATTCTTAAAATCTAGTAAGCTGGAGAAAAGAAAATGTTATAAGGAAATCATAAGAGAAAGTACAGTTACAGCATTGTACTGTATTTATCACCACCCCCTCCAAATCTGTGCATAGGTGGGCCTGAGCGGTTCACGGTTGTTGAACTACAGCCTGTCTTGTTCAGGGGTCAACTGTATTAAATGTCTGCTGTGGGCCAGGCACTATTCTTTGTTTCTGTCCTCGTGGAGCTTATTTAATGCAGTCAAACAGGAAATAAATAGCAGTAACATGAAGGAGGTTTGAAATAGCAGGACTGGAAAGAATCAAGAGAACTTAATATGTAGTGCCTGAGCAGAGGAAGGGGATGGTAAAGAAGAGATCTGGAATGACTTCCAGGTTTCTGTGTGGACAACTGGAAGATGCTGGTGTCATTCACCACGATGAAGAGTATGGGAAGAGGGACAGACTGAAGACAGATGAAAGGAAATCAGTTTTGGACACGAGTTTGAGTTTATATGTACTATTAAGGTAATACTGAATTCCTGTTCAATAGGAAGTTAAAAGACAACTTTTATGATGGAAATAATAATAGCAGCCCCTTTGTTAGGTGATTATGAAGATTGAATGTACTGAAACGTGGAAATTGCTTAGACCATCATCTGGCAAATAGTACTTCTCATATTAGTCGTTGCTGTTATTTCAAGAGTATGGTCTTTGAGCTAGACAAATCTGTCTAAATCCTGGCAGTGCCACTTACTAGCTGTGTGGCCTCCAGCAGTTCTCTTAAACTCTTTAATTCTCAATTTCTCCACATGTGAAATGGGGATAGTATCTATTTTACAAGGATGCTGCAAGGCTTATTAATAGTGTATGAAAAACACCAACCACAGTGACTGGCACAAGGTAGTGAGTATCAGGTAAAAATTTGCAACTCAAGAAAAAGATGCTGATTAGGGGTAGAAATTTGAGATTTATCAACATGGAGGACTTGAACCTTTAAACATGTATGTTGAGAAGGAGTGTCTAGAAACAGGGAGGATAATATGCCGGAAGATCTCTGAATGGTTGAGAAGGGAGATGATTTGCTAAGAGTATTGGTTGAGGAAGTTGTTTGGAGACTCAAAAGGGAATAATGAAGGATTCCTGTAGGTTTTGAGGGAATAGAAGATAGAGCTGACTAAGGCTTTATTAAAAGGCTATGGTCCCAACATTGAGTATCCAGAAGAGTTGAAACCATGAATTTATAGTGACACTGTTCCTCACAGTTAGGTGATTTTCTCCATCTATCAGAAAACTGGATTTAGATAGAGTTCATATTTCTGAGAATAAAGTGTTTGATAGATGGAACATTGGTGATCTTTGCCTTGAGTTTCAGAAATGCACCAGGGGTAAAAGCTAGATTGAGAAAGTGTTGGGGCAATTGGTAGGTAGGGTAATTCCCTTAGTGAGTATTCATTCTTCTTTCAAAAAAGTTTGGCTGAGAAAGAAAAGACTAAGATAGGGAAGCAGAAACAGGGAGGTGAACCAGCAAAAAAAGTTTTCTTTTATGGATGAGGAAGACCTGAATACATGTCATCAGGAGGAGACAAAGGAACCAAAAGACTGGAAATATCTGAAGGGAAGGGAAAGAGGGGAACTAATGAGTGACTCCAGGATCCAGAGTGATTTTAGACTTACTGTGTCCTTGACTCCTGTGATAAAGCCTCTGATAAACTTGAGAACAATCTTCCTGAGAAGTGAAATGCCATTCAGAATGTCATGTTCTCTGGTCATTGATACTACCACAAGTAGAAACAAAGTATTTACTGTTTCATCTTGCACAAATAATAAAGGTAATAGAGACAACAATATGGATGTTTGATGCAAAAAGAAAAAGCATGGAGTTAATGTCAAGAAAAACTTAAATTTACAAAAGAGACTATGATTTTAACAATTTTGTATCCTTGTATACATATCTCTACACTGTAACTTGGACTCACAAAATACACCAGAGGTCACAAATTCAAATTCTAACAAAGACCAAGAAAGTAATACAAATGTACTGAGAAGGTAGGGTATCAGGTATCGGTGTCAGAATGACAGTAGAAAGTCATGGGGCAGTTGGTTACCTTAAAAAAAAAAAAATGCATCCTTCTCCTGAAAGAGATCAGCTCAGTACGTTTCCATTCAGGAATACATGTAGACAGATGTTAATTAAAATGTTTTCAAGGGAAGACAAGAAATTTATATTTAGTATTTTTAGATGAAAACTCAGTCTTTAATGTTAGAATTAGGTAGATACGGATTTGAGCATATCCCTATGTGGAAGAATCTTGCACAATTTGCTTAATCTGAGTCAGTTGCCTAGTCCATAACATGGGGGATAACAGTATCCTTAGGAAGAAGATTAAAATAACAACTCACGAGGTCAGTGCAATGCATAATGCTTTATGGACATTGACTGGTGATCAGTAGTTGTCTGGCTTTAGGAGCGGAAAGGGAGTTGACTGCAAAGGGGCCCAGAGATGGGCCCCTTTGTTTGGATTTTGGAAATGTGTGTCTTGGTTATAGTGGTGGTTGCAGAACTGTGTGCATTTGTTAGAACTCCTCAAACTGTGTACCTGGAATTACTGAACTTTTTGCGTGTAAATTAAACCTCAACAAAGCCAATTAAAAAAAAAAAACACATAACTACCTTTTCCTTCTCTCTGCACATAAGTTTTCACCGACTATTAAAATAGAAATGACATCAGAGGTTTCCAACCTGTTTATCTCCTAGTGTCCCTTTGCAACCTCAGTCACAGGCCCCTGCATTGCAGAAGATTTTGCCTGTTGAGAAACAAGAAAGAACTACCTTTATTTGTCTGTTACACTTTTCTTTTGTACTAAGCTTACCATGTACTGAACTCATCTATTTGGGTACTGTGCCTGGTACATTGAGTGAAACAAGTCACTAGTCACTCTTCAGAAATGTTATAATGTAATCAATAAGTTAATTATCTGCTGTTCAGTAATCTATGAAATTTAATAAACCAAGAAACAATTAGAAGCAAAAACAATATATTGGTATTTTTTTAAATGAGAATAAAACACATAGTAGCACTCTGTGTGTGTGTGTGTGTGTGTTTGTGTGTGTGGGGGGGGGTGGGGTACAAACTCATCCCAACCCATCCTATGAGGTCAGTATTACCCTGGTACCACTAAAGGAAAACTACAGACTAATTTCCCTTATTTATATGGATGCAAAAATCCTCTAACAAAATACTAGCAAACCGAATCCAGCAGTATATAAATAGGATTATAAACTATGACCAGATGGAATCCTTCCCAGGAATGGGAAGTTCAGCACAGGAAAATCAATGAATGTAATGCACCATATTGATAGAATAAGGGACAGAAACCATAGGGAAATCTCAGAGGATGCAGGGAAGACATTTGACAATAGCCAACACCATTTCATAATAAAAGCACTCAATAAACCGGAATAGAAAGGAACTTTCTCAGCCTGATAAAGAGCATCTATGAAAAACCCACAGTTAACATCATACTTAATGATGAAAGACTAAAAGCTTTCTCTCTACAATCAAGAACAGGACAAGGGGGCACCCAGGTGGCTCAGTTGTTTAAGCATCTAACCCTTGGGTTCAGCTCAGGTCATAATCTCACAGTTTCATGAGTTTGAGCCTGGCATGGACTCCACACTGACAGTGCGGAGCCTGCTTGGGATTCTCTGTCTCCTTCTTGCTCTACCCCTCTCTCACTTGTACTGTCTCTGTCTCTTTCAAAATTAATCGATAAACTTAAAAACAAAACAAAACAAAAAGATGTCCACTCTCACTACTCTTATTCAGCATTGTATTGGAGGTTCTAGGCAGGGCAGTTAGGTAGGGGGGAAAAGGCATCTTATTTGGAAGGAGAGAATTAAAAACTTCCTCAGTTTATAGATGTGACATGCTTGTACATAAAAAAGTTGCAAGGAATTCATAAAAAGCCTATTAGAGCTAATAAACAAGTTCAGCAAGGTTGTAGGATGCAAGAAAAAATGTATTACTATATACTAACAATGAAAAACTGAAAATCAAGTTAAGAAAACAGTTCCATTAATAATAGCACGAGGAGCACCTGGCTGGCTTAGTCAGTAGAGCACACAACCTTTGATCTCAGGGTTGTGAGTTTGAGCCTTATGTTGGGTGTAGAGATTACTTAAGAATAAAATCTGGGGTGCCTGGGTGGCTCAGTCCGTTGAGCATCTGACTTCAGCTCAGGTCATGATCTCACGGTTTGTGAGTTCGAACCCCACGTTGGGCTCTGTGCTTACAGCTCAGAGCCTGGAGCCTGCTTCAGATTCTGTGTCTCCCTCTCTGTCCCTCCGCCACTCGTGCTCTCTCTCAAAAACTAAATAAACATAAGAAAAATTTATTTAAAGAATAAAATCTTAAAAAAATAGCATGAAAAAGAATAAAATACTTAAGGATAAACTTAACAAAGTGCAAATCTTATACTCTGCAACTACAAATTATTGTGGCAAGAAATTAAAGATGTCCCAAATGAATGAAAAGATATCCTTTTTTAATGTACTGACGTAATATTTATTAAGAATTAGTGGTGTTGATACTTCCCAAGTTGATGTACAGATTTCACACAGTCCCTATCAAAATCTCAATTCTCTTTGAAGGAATTGACAGACCGATCCTAAAATTCATATGGAAAAATAAGGAATCCAGAATAATAAAAATCTTAATGAGGAAGAACAAATTTGGAAGATCCGTGTTTCCTGATTTCAAAACTTACTGCAAAGCTACCAAATGAAGACAGCGTGATACTGGCATAGGAATAGATAGATCAGTGAATAAAATTGAGATTCCAGAAATAAACACTTACATTTATAGTCCGTTGATTTTCAGCAAGAGTGCCAGGATAATTCATTAGGGAAAGAATAGTCTTTCCATCAAATTGAGATGAGACAACTGGTTAACAATATGCAAAAGAGTGAAATTTGACCCTTCCCTCAACTGCATACAACACTTAACTCCAAATGGACAGAGACCAAATGTAAGTGCTAAAACTATAAAACTTTTAGAAGATAACATAGGAGTAAATCTTCATGACCTTGGGTTAGGAAACGATTCTTAGATATGACAGCAGAGCAGAAGCAACAAAATTAAAAATAGTTGAATTGGACGGGCTCAAATCAAAAACACTGTACTTCAAAGGACACCATCAAGAAAGGGAAGAGTCAAACTATAGGATGGGAGAAAATATTTGCAAGTCGTATATCTGATAAGAGGTTCATATCCACAATATATAAAGAACTCAAAGAACTGCTACAACTCAACAACGATAAAAAGACAGATCCAGTCAATTATGATATAGATATTACTCCAAAGAATATGCAAAAAAAGTAAACACACAAGAAGAACCTCAACATCATTTCTCTAAATTAGGGAAATGCAAATCAAAACCACAGTGATACCACTTCATGCTGATGAGGATACCTAATAAATGAAAAGATAGACTATAACAAGTGTTGGTGAAGATATAGAGAAATTAGAACTCTTACACATTGCTGGTAGGGGTGTAAAATTGCACAGCCACTTGGAAAACAGTTTGGCATTTCCTCTTAAAGGTAAGTGTAGGGTTACCAAAAGACCAAGCAATTCTACTCTGTATATACTCAGGAGAGCTAAAAACATATGCACACAAAAACTTGTACACAAATATTGATAGCTGGATTATTCACAAAAAGTGCAAACAACCCAAATGTTTGTCAACTGACCAGTGGATGGGTAAGCAAAATGTGGTTTATCCCTTCAATGGAATTCTGTTTGACCACAAAAAGGAGTGAAGTACTGATTCATGGTGCAGCATGCATGAACCATGAAAACATTAAACTTGGTGAAAGAAACCAGACACATAAAATCACATATTCTGTGACCCCATTTATGTTAAATGACCAGAATAGGCAAACCCATAGAGATAGAGACAAATTTGTTGTTAGGGGCTAGAAGAGGACACAAAGAAATAACTGCTAGGGGAGGGTGGGTGATGGGTATTGAGGAGGGCACCTTTTGGGATGAGCACTGGGTGTTGTATGGAAACCAGTTTGACAATAAACTTCATATATTGAAAAAATAAAATACAGGCAGAAAAAAAAAAGAAATAACTGCTAATTGGTATAAGCTTCCTTTTGGGTGTGATAAAAACATTCAGCCATGAGATAATGGTAATGGTTGCACAATTTTTGAACATTGTAAAAACCACTAGATTGTATACTTTAAAAAGATGAATTTTATGGTGAAGTATATCTCAATCTGTTATAAGAAGTATAGGTGTATAATTTCTTCCCATTTTTTTCCTGGAGTTCTGAATCCCTTCATATTTTCGTATTTATTCTTGTGACCCACAGGGGTCACAGTTTGGAACCTTTGAACTCCTATACTTTAGTGTTCCTTTCTGGTGTAAATTGTGACTTCCTACATCAGTGATTCAAGCTATTTTAGAATAAAGAAAATTATTTCCATGAACAGTGTTGCTGAGCATCTCAACAGTAGGATTCATAATTATCTAGCACGTTCTTTAAGGGATTGATTCATTCTCTGAATACGGAGAATGTGTATTTGTTTAGTATTTTTAGTTTGAGTAATAGTTCATTGTCATCATACCCTTATTTGAAGACATTTTAAATATAAAATCTTACTAATATAGTACGTAGGAAGTTTATAAATAAAAACATTGACTTTACAAAAGTCTGTTAAGAATGTGGTTTGAAAATTATGAAGTACATTTTTATAAAAAGTAATGTTATAAATAATTATTTTACATTTATTTTTTTAAATTGTTTTTTAAGGTTTATTCATTTTTCAGAGACAGAGACAAAGCGTGTGTGGGGAGGGGCAGAGAGAGAGAGGGAGACACAGAATCTGAAACAGGCTCCAAGCTCGAGCTGTCAGCACAGAGCCCCACGCAGGGCTTGAACTCACAAACTGCGAGATCATGACCTGAGCTGAAGTCCACGCTTAACCGACTGAGCCACCCAGGCGCCCCAATTATTACTATTATTTTAAGTGGCAGATAGGTTTAGGCCAGTTCATAAAAGTCTATAAAATACATAATGAATGGCTATAATTCAGATTGAAATAATAGTTTCAAAATACCAGTAATTAAATAAAGCAGGAAAAATAACTCTATCTCCCAGGGGTTACTTAACTTTTTTTTCCATGAAACATCTCATTATAGGTATTTGTTAAACAGAATGGAACCTCTCTTCAGAAGAATGTACTGAATTTTTCATACACTTTCAAGGGATTCACAAACATCTTAGTTCAGCAAACCTTTGGGAAAAGTGTGTGTATTAGTCTACTTGGGCTGCCATAACAAAATACCACAGACTGGGTGGCTTAAACAATACGAATTTATTTTCTCACAGTTCTGGAAAACTAGAAGCCCAAGATCAAGGTACCATCAGTGTTGGTTTCTGATGAGATTTGATTTTCTTCTTGGCTTGCAATGCCCTCATATGACGTTTTCTCTGCACAGATGGAGAGAGATTTCTTACACCTCTTAGAGAAACCAGTGTTATTAGATTAGGTCCCCACTTTATGACTTCTTTTAACCATAATTATCCCCCTTGTCACATTGGGATTGGGGTTTTAACATATGAATTTTAGGTGACACAATTCAATTTAAAACAGTGTGCTAGTCTGTACCTTACTTTGACCAGACCAAAAGACGTAATATGTTGTAATAGCTTAAGAAAAAAGAGGAGCATAGGGCTGGCTCAGTCAGTACAGCATGTAACTCTTGGTCTTGAGGTTGTGAGTTTGAGCCCCATGTTAGCAGTAGAGTTTACTGTAAAGAAAAAAAGATGGGATTGAGTACAGTCAGAGAGCTTAACACCTAAAGATTCAGAAGTAATTAAAAAATATTAATATGCCTTCACAACATTGAAATCTGGAAAGAGAGATAGTCCAGAGAGGTTATTAAGATCTCAGAAATAATTTCTGGTTATTAAAATTCCAAACGCAAAAGGAATGAATGGTGAAGAAATCTAAAGAAATTAAGTGGTTGCTCAATGACTTCATACTAATTAACATATTCCCAAGATAGAAAGGATATTTAACCAAGAATAGATTATAAATATTACTAATGTAGAGAAAATTCAGGATTGAGTCGAACAAAAAACCAAGAATGGCAAAATGATCTTTGAAACATTTGTAAAATAAAGAATAACACAAAGATATAGAGAACTATTGCTTGGATAGAGAGTTAATACTGGTAATGTTTATGTCCCTTCTATCAAAATGTGCTTTTCAAACTGAAAGGATAAGAGTAACCATTTTTGAAAAGCTTCTTGAAGGACAGAGGTGCAAAGATTATAGGAGTTGATTCAAGTATTATGAATAACTTCAAGAATCCTGACTTAGATACTAAAATAATTCCAAGAAAAGAGAGAAGAAAGGTCAGAAGACTGGAAGAGGAAATGCAATTTTGATTTTCCAAACCAGGGAGTGAGAAGCATTAGAATTCCATAAACCAACAACTACCAGTAGTATACCCTAGGGCAGATGATGAATAGAGAATAGAAGAAATAGGAGAATATAGAAGAACATGTAGGAGAGGAAATAAATCTATAAGTTATATGGATTTGGTAGGAAGAAGGTTGGAGAAACTATTTCCTTTTCTGATTGATAATCACACTAGTAGAAATGTTAGAGACAAATGTATGTTAACTTCTACAAGGGTCCAACAAATTGTCTTGTAGCCTTTGCACAATTCAGAAAAATTTGGTCTGGATACTAGAACAATGAACTTGGGTTGTCCTTCAATGTAGCAGGGTCCAGAAAATCTCTAGGCAGAAAGCTAGTGCTATAATAGAGCTCATCTTAATTTGTTTTCCTTTTCTCAGAGATCATAGTCTTATGTTGCCTGTTGTCCAGGTGTCTGAATTTTTTTCACATGTTTTTTCCACCTTTTTTTGGTTGTTATAGCAGATTTACTGATCCATTACCAATTGCTCTGTCATGAGGAACAGCAGGAGTTCTGTGTCTGAGTTTTTAAATATCTTTTTTTGTTGCTACTAAAAATGGGTCTCTATTTTCTGACTGGCTGTTGTTTGTATTTACAAAGGCTTTTGATCTCTCTATGCTTATTTTATATCCTGCTACTTTACTAATTTTTCATATTTAAATTATTTCTCTGTTGACTGCTTTGGGTTTTCCAAAAAGATACACAATTATATCATCTACAGATAGATGCAGTTTTACATCCTTTTATGTTTGTAACTGTTTTTCTTGTTTAATTGCATTAGCTAATAGTAATAACTATAGCGGGCACCCCTGTCTTCCATTTCCATTTTTGGCAGAGAAAGAAGTCTCTAGCGCTTCCCACTTGAATAAGAAGCTTGCCAATTTTATTTTGTTTTTGTATGTTTGTTTCTGTTTCACATGTTTTTTTTTTAAATCATTTTCTCAATAGATTGTCAACTCTTTGGGGCAGGGACTATGCCTCTTATGTACTGACCTACCATTCTTTTATTTGAACAGATATGGTCTAAGTATTTCTTATGCGTTATGTTCTGTGCTAGTCACTTGGCAAAACAAAACAAACCTAGCTATGTCCCATCACCATATCACACCACCTCCCCCCGAACCCTGCTGCCAAGATTAAGATATGATGGGAAATACAGACATTACGCAGAAAACACAAGTGTGGGAAATTTTCAGAAAGTGACAGTATTAAAAACTATAGGAGCCTATAGCAGAATGACCTAACCTAGTACGGGAACATCAGGTGATACGTCCCTAAAGAAATAATATTAAAGGAAAGTCTAAAGAGAAGAGACAGCTGACACTTTTCTAAGAGAAATCCAGTATTTCTGAACAGAAGAAAAAAGAGTGGATCACAAGAGATGAAGCTTTTGCAGTAGTTAGATAGAACTGGACTGTGGAGAGTTTAGTAAACCCTATTAGGATTTTGGATTTTTCCCTTTCATATGGTAGCAAAATAGGAATGATGTTTGCTTTTGTGTGTATATATATATGTATTTATGTTTGATAACTGCTCTCAGTGCACATAGAAAATGAAATTGTAGGATGCTGAGTAGTATATAAGTTACTTGTAAATGCTGCTCATTAAATTTTAAACCAGTGACTTTCCAACATACAAACTGGAATTGCTGTGGCAGGCAGGTTTTAACTCTGAAAGCTAAGTACTATTTTTTTGTAAACAAGAAATACGTTCATTCTGAATTCTTTTTAAAAAGTTAAGGAACACAAACTTCTTAGTGTCTGGATTTGAATTTTCAATTCATCCAATTACTAGCTTTTTGAAAGAATTACTAAATTGCTAGAAGCTTTGGTTTTCTCATCTCTAAAAGGAAGTATTGTTTTAAGGATGAGCTGAGGGAAGGCTTGTAAAGCACTTAGGATTTGGCTGGCACATATCTGTCAAATCTTAGCTCTATTTATTAGCTATTCTTTAAGAACTTCAGTTCTTAAATATAAGCACAAATAAACAGAAAATTACAAAGCAATAAGGATGCAGACCGTACATTTAGGCATTCTCTTAATGATGACATCCTGCTTATTCAGGTGAGGAAAACACATCTTAGGAGAAGTAGTTTATTTAAGGTTCATGACTAAATAAATAGTAGAGTTGGGGATGATTGCGGGGAGTCTGGTTCCACAGCTCCAACTCACCTCCTTATGTGGCCTCTTTTCTAAAGCAGGATCACTTTTGGAAGATTCTTTCTCTTTCATTTGACTGCAGTAAAAAACTACAAAACCATGTTTCGTTTTGGAAAGAAAAATAATAAATAGAGGAGATTGATAACTTTGGTATTTGGTTAGTGGGGCTAAAAACAATTTAAGCCGTAATATATTATTTCCTGATTTAGGTGATAATAACTTTTTCCTGCTTGAAAACTCTTTATTAGGAGTTCTAGTTTATTAGCTGATCCATTAATTAATTAGCTATTAATGTATAGTTATAGAAGTAATGATTTATCAGACCCTATGTTTTTCTAGTACATGTTACCTCTAAAAGGGACTGCTGTGAGAACATCTAGCATGGCTGCATTTGAACACTGTGGTTATAGTGAGAAGATAGCATATGTACATTCTTCTATGTGTGGAGTTTTCTTCTCTTGGGGACTGATGAGGGGCATTAGGGAGAGTGCAGTTTGATTTGTGGGAGCTGTCTGTTTATAATATTGAAATAATTGTGTTACATAACTGTCATCTTTGTAAAAATACTTTTGTAGAATGGCAGTATATGTAAAGTAGCTCACTTACTTCTAGTGTTAATTGTAAGAAAGGGGAGGGGTGAGGATCTCTTTTGCATGGCTGGTGGGAATGCAAACTGGTGCAGCCACTCCGGAAAACAGTGTGGAGGTTCCTCAAAAAATTAAAAACAGAACTTCCCTACAACCCAGCAATTGCATTACTAGGTATTTATTCAAGGGATACAGGTGTGCTGTTTCAAAGGGACACATGCACCCCAGTGTTTATAGCAGCACTATCAACAATAGCCAAAGTATGGAAAGAGCCCAAATGCCCATCGATGGATGAATGGATAAAGTGTAGTCTGTGTGTACACACACACACACACACACACACACACACACACACACCCAATGGAGTATTACTTGGCAATCAAAAAGAATGAAATCTTGCCATTTGCAACTACGTGGATGAAACTAGAGGGTATTATGCTAAGCGAAATTAGTTAGAAAGAGACAAATGTCATATGACTTCATTCATGAGGGATTTAAGATACAAAACAATGAACATAATGGAAGGGAAGCAAAAAATTAAGGGGGGGATGGGGGATGGGCTGAATAGGTAAAGGGCATTAGGAATCTACTCCCGAAATCATTGTTGCACTATATGCTAATTAACTTGGGTGTAAATTAAAAAGTAAGTTAATTAGTGAATTAAAAAAATTAAAAAAGAAAAAGAAAGGGGAGGAGCCACCTGGGTGGCTCAGTCAGTTGAACATCTGACTTGTGATTTTGGCTCAGGTCATGATCTCAGAGTCCTGGGACCAAGCCCCACATGGGGCTCCACACTCAGCATGGAACCTGCTCAAGATTCTGTCTATTTCCCTCTGCCCCTCTCCCCTGCTTGCACTCTCTGAAATAAAATATAAAATAAAATTAAATTAAATTAATTAAATTAAGTTATTTATGTTAACAGAAATAATCATTGATTTTTTTTTTAACTTCTAAATAGGATTTTTTTAAGGTAGAGTAAATGTATGAGAAATTAGCAGTGTCATGTTTTATGTTTTCAGATATTGTTTATCAGTTTTAAAATCATTAATGTTTATGAAATTAAAATATTTTATAATATTTCAAAATATTTATCAGACTTCCATTTATTTACAAAGGTGGGAAATGAACTATAATCTCTTCACCTGTGTTTTTAGGAATACTCCTAAAATTTTTAAAGAAATCCACACCTGTTATAACAAATTCAGTCAATGCTGAAGGATAGAAACCGTGTCTTCCTCCTTAATTCCAGTCCCAGGGGTTTTCTTCCACAATTTATATATACCCGTAGACTCTTTAACATATATATAAGTATATATACATATGTATATCATATGCTTATGTAAATATATACATTTAGCTCTGCATACATCATTTTTAGTTAAAATTAGATCATATTTCTAATCAGATCATATTTTAATCTTATTCTGAAACATGTAACTTAATGTGCATATCTTTCCAAGTTAGTACATATAGAATTCATTCAGTTTATTGAATATTTTATTATAAGGTTATATTAGTTTATTCATTTGCATACTGATAGAGATTTAAATTCTTTTTTTTCTATTTTAGAGAAGTTTACTAAGCATTTTGAGATAGGTATTATCTTCTCTATTTTAGAGATGAAATTAAGACACAAGGAAGTTAGGTAACTTGGCCTAAATTGCACAGCAAGTAAGTAAGTAAGCTGGTGTTAGAATCCTGGCAATCCAGTTCAGAATCCAGTCTTAAATACTACATTATGTTACTCTTTTCTTTCTGCCTTAGTCTACCTACCGAATTGAGGGGGAAAAAAAATCAATGTATGAAATATATTTAATATGAAAACTCTCCTGAGGATAATTTAATATGCTACTTTAAGGATATTGGAAACCTAGGGTCACAGATTACACAGTTATAATTTGTGGTTGTTTCTAATATACAAGTAGAAGGTTTGAACCAGTGCTACTCAAATGTTAATTTACATAAAAATCTCTGGGAGTGGGGGAGCATCTTGTTAAAATGTACCTTCTGATTCAGTAATCTGGGGTGGGGCCTGAGCCTACATTTCTAGTAAGTTCCTGGTGACGCCAGTACTGCTGACCTGTTTGTGAGTAGCAAAACTTTAGGCAATTTATACAGACCTTTGGCAAATCTTATTGATTTTATTGAATCAGTTTTTACATCATTTTATTTATGGTACCTATTTTTATAAGTTATAAGTGTTAAATAGGTGGGGGTTTCTAGTTTCAATTCTATGTCTGTAGCATTTAACATTGCTGAAAAAAATAAATCGTGGTTTCTGTAGTATTAATGTACAATACTTAAATAACTATAATCAGATTTATTTTTGTACTAAATACAGCTTACACACCTTTGTCTCCATTTCCATTGTATCATTTTTAATGGAGGGAAACATTTATTTTCATTTTGAAGGCTATCGCTGTAGTTGAGCTGAAAGGTTGTTTTCTGACTATTATTTTCTCCTTTGATAATAGCATATTTTACACAATTACAAAAGTGAATACTTGTTCAGTGCTATGCGCCACACAATATATCAAGTGCTTAATTGGTATGATTTGACTTCATCATCATGACCTCCCTCATTTATTCATTCATCAGCTCTTCGAGCACCTGCTCTATTCCAGGAACTGTGCATGCAATGGTGAGCCAAATAAGCAGATTCTGCTCTCCCAGAGCCTAGTATATTGCAGGGTGCTATACAATAATCAGGCAATCACAGGAATGTGATGGTTGTGAAAGACAAGTTGTTAATTACCATGCTTGCTATTGTCTCTACTCTTGTCAACCGTCAGAATTCTACCTTAGCCCTCTAACCTTCTCCCACCTAGCTTCCTCCTCTACCCCACTGCAAGAATTCTTTCTCTTACAGCTGGATTCCTGAGCTGTTGTGATGCCAAATCGACCTAATGATTAGAGAGAGACTAAACTTTACAAGTAAAGATGAGCAATAGGTACAAGAAAAAAAAGAATACCTGAAGGGACACTGTTCACATTAATTGAAGGAGTAAATATCCTCAGCACTTTAAATGGGAGTTTGAGGTGACCCTCAGCAACTTAATTCAGTTATTTTAATGCTTCCATGTGCCCATCTTTGTGGTAAGAAGTGCAGGAAATCAGCAGATACCAAAATAGGGTGTAATTCTGTCCCTACTCTTAGAACCATTAGAATTGTTGATAAGAAGAGGTTGAAAGATTTAGAAGACAAGGCAAGAAAGACATTATTATTTTTTAAGTACCAACACGTATGACCATTAAGCAGTAAGCGCATTGTGGACTAATTGAGCATGCTCTTGGTGGGATGCTGTTTTGAAGAAGTATGTGATTCTCTTTTCTGATAGTAGTTCTGAGTTCTCTTTTGATAGAATTTTTTTCCTGATATTAATCAGATCTATAAATTTGATCTTCATGTATATAATACCACATTGTTGTGATTTCCAAAATGTTCTGTTATCCCTACTACGGTTATAATTTGGGGCTTCATTGTATTGTTTTGAAGATTATCATAAGAGATTTTAGTTCCTGAACACTACAAGTAGCTCTATGTAGTTGTATTTCTTTTAAAGGTAGAATCCGAAAAAAACTTTATAAATTTTATCTTGGAAATTAGTTTATTATTGTGTTTAATTTTAGGAAATGGTGCTCTTGCAGAACATTCTGAAAATGTGCATATTTCAGGAGTGTCAACTGGTAAGTCATTTTTTTGTAATGTTTAAATTTCATGCATGACTTATATGGTAAATATTGAAAGCCACCTGGTATCTTACAAAGTGATATTTGGCTATAAAAATTATTACTGCTTTTTGCAGCATGTAATAAGGAATGAAGTAACTGGAACATGGAGAAATTCTCATAAGATAAAGTTGATACTTGCATGCCCCTGGATTGATTATACTCTTCCATACAGACGGCATAATTATTTTTTCTTATAAACATTAAACCAAAAAAAAGTTAGCTCGACTTGCATTAGTATTTTCTTTCCACACAAAGTTACATGAAATGAAATTTATTAAAATGTAATTTTGAGTCTGTTTCTAGTATTAGAGCCTTAGAAAAGCATTTTTCTTTATTTTTTTGAGTTACTACTATGCATAAAATTGTTGTTCTTAAGTGCACAATTTATGTTCTTAAAAAGCAACCCAACAACATGTTTGTATCCGTGAAATTCAGAAACTTGTTGAAGCAAATGCACTTTCTCCCATTCATCTAAGCTTTTATAACTTAATAATTACATAAAGGTCTATTACTATTATAGTTTTCGTTCTTAACATCATTTCCACAGCCTTGTTTTCTTTTTTGCTGTGTCAACTATAATTACTTAGGAGAGCAAAATCTTTTATTGTTGCATTTAGTGAAATAGAATTTCTTACCATTGTATTAATTATATTATTATTTCCTTTTAGTCTTGATAAGTTTTATGTGGTTAAAAAAATTATACTTTGTGTATTTATCAATCTACTGATTGATTTCCTCATGTCATCTTGTCCTTTGGTTATTTTTTCCTCAGATGAAGTAAAACTGACAGTTTTCTCTTTGGTTTTATGTCTGATTTTATATTCGAAAACTTTAGTAGACTTAGGAGCTCTAAGAGTTAGTTTGCAGAGCCAAATGCATTGACAAGTGTGGTTTTCTGAAAAATGGAAGTGAGTGCCTTAGTTTGTTTCACTGTTCTCTTGTCTTTGAGTTCTGTATGATTTTCTACACATCAAGCAAAAGTAAACTTATTTAAAAAATAACTTCGATTTTGTCCCTTTTTCTATTTTGAATAGCTAATGAGAATTACGATTATTTTTCCAAAACATTGAGGACCATGTTAATCTGCCTGGGCTACCATAACAAAATACACAGACTGAATGGCCTATGTAACAGATATATTTATTTTTGCATAATTCCAGATGTTATAAGTTTAAGACCAAGGAGCTAGCAGGGTTAGTTTCTGGTGAGATCTCTCTTCCTAGCTTACAAATGGCCACCTTCTTGCTGTGTCCTCTCATGGCATTTCATCTGTGTTCAGAGAGGTCCCTAGTGTCTCTTCCTTTTCTTAGAAGGACCCTAAGTCCTATAGGATTACATCCCACCCTTATGGCCTCATTTAACTTCATTTTACCTCCTTAAAGGCTCTATTTCCAAATACAGACAAATTGTGCTTAAACAAATGAGTTTGACGGGGGACCCAATGCAGTCCATAACAAGGACTTCAAAGAATTTTTTTTTATGTAGGTTCTAGCTACTGATATTTATTGTATTTGAAATTAAAACTGAGAAATTATTTTAAAATGCATTAATTTACTTGCAAATAATAGTAATGAATCTATTGCATGTTTACATTAATAAAATAATTCTATAAAAAAATGAATTTTCAAGACAAACATCAGTAAGAATTTATAATTTTGCAGTCTTTCAAGAATAGCTTAAGGGAATATAGCTGGATTTTTAGATCTGTAGAAAAAGATCTGTAGAAAAGACTGCCTTCAGTCTTGTAGTATGTTATTTTGTTTGACATATATGAAGACAGTCCAGTCTCACACTGATGTGTAATTGGTAAAAGGAGGAGTATTTTTAACAGCCTTGTCAGATAATTGTGACAATATTCTTCTTTGCTATTATACCAAAATTCAACAATTTGTAGTTCAAAGGTAGTTTCAAGTGGAATCTGAAACCATTGTAGTGAACTTTTTATTCTCTATTACAGAAAAACCCAGTTGTCCTTTCTTGCCCTTGGGATGGGATTTTCTTTTACCATGCATTATTTTGTAATATGCAGTAGTAATTTACAAAATAATTGTTTTCTGAGTTTTGCAGATTCATATGGAGTATGAGAGCTATGGAAATTTCGACAGATTTAGTATTAGGCTCAGAATTTTGCTTCATTTCATCAAGATTAGATTCTACTTCATAATTTTTATGTTTGCTTGAAATTAGACTACGAAGCCACCAAGCTTTGATGTTTGTTGGACATCAAAATTACCGTTAAATAGATTCCTATTTGAAAAAAAAAATCAGCTTAAAAATTCAGCACTTAGAATATGTAGTTTTGCATATATTAATTTTGTTTATTTTCTTTTTATCTTGTTTATTTTCTACTTCTGTATTTCAGACGTATATTTAGAAATGTGTATTCGTTTGCTGGGGCTGTCATAACTAAGTACCATAAACTAGGTGACTTGATAGGTTTATTTTCTCACAAATCTGGAGGCTAAAATCTGAGATCAGTGTGTTGATAGAGTTGGTTTCTTCTGAGGCCTCTCTCTTTGGCTTGCAGGTGTCCATCTTCTCCATGGATCTTCACATGGTCTTTCCTCTGTGTATCTGTGTGCTAATCTCTTCTTATAAAGGCACCAGTCATAGTGGGGCCTGGGTGGCTCAGTCAGTTGAGCATCCGACTTCGGCTCAGGTCATGGTCTCACACTCTGTGAGTTCAAGCCCCGCATCGGGCTCTGTGCTGACAGCTCAGACCCTGGAGCCTGTTTCAGATTCTGTGTCTCCCTTTCTCTCTGACCCTCCCCCGTTCATGCTCTGTCTCTCTCAGTCTCAAAAATAAATAAATGTTAAAAAAAAATTTAAAAATAAATAAATAAATAAATAAATAAATAAATAAATAAAGGCACCAGTCATATTGGACCAGTCATGAGGGCCCACCCATATGACCTCATTTTAATTTAATTACCTCTTTAAAGATTCTATCTCCAAACCCAGTCACATTCTGAGGTACCAGAGGTTAGGACTTTAACATAGGAGTCTGGGGAGGGTGACACAATTCAGCCAATAGCAAAATGTGTATTTTAATGAAATGTTTATGCATCAAATTTATACATCAATAAAATGCTTAATTTCAGAGGTCAGTGAAACCTTATTAATGGTTTATTGTTTTTCCTGAAGGTTGTTCTTATAAAATCTTTCTTCTATGTAAAAAGAATAATATGAAATCTATTCCAGTTATCCCATTAAAAAAATAAATGGATGCTGTCTCAAAAGGTGCCCTCAGATACAGATTCACTGTGGTTTTGCTTTGGCCAGTGTGCAGCTATAGAAGATGTAATACTTGGTATAGTATAAGCTCTCTGACTTCTGTGCATCTCTAGGTGAAATGAGAGCTCCTTCAGCACTGGTCTAAATGGAGAACTAGCCTTCGGAAGAATCTCTAAATGTAGGACTTGCTTCCTCTTGAGACCAGCAAGCAGCAGAGGCGGCTTCTGCTTCATCCCTGCTCTCATATTACCTCTGCTACTCTCTTTGATGGTGCTCCGTGCTCTTGTCCAGTCTAGTTCTGTGCTTTTTGGAAATTGTACTGACAGTTTTAGAAATAATTTTAATTTGCCTACAGTTAGTGTTTCCACATAGTTAATTGTCCAAATCAGAACACTTTCAAAGTGAAAAGTAACACTATTTTTATTATTCTAGTACTACAGACAAAACCAGGACTGTCCAGGACTGTGCAGGATATAAGGTCACTCTGTGTGTGGGGCGCCTGGGTGGCTCAGTCTGTTAAGCATCCTACTCTTGATTTTGGCTCAGGTTATGATCTCATCGTTAGTGAGATCAAGCCCCATGTTGGGCTCTGGGCTGACAGTGTGGAGCCTGCTTGGGATTCTGTCTCCCTCTCTCTCTGCCCCCTCTTTCCCCTGCTTGCTCTCTCTTTCTCTCTCAAAATAAATAAACAGCTTTTTTAAAAGTCACCCTATGTGTAATGAATTAAGTTTCATTTAACATGTATTAAAGCTCCTGTGGACCTTGTGCCAAGAAGGGTGGGAATAAGAAATGAGTAAAACATTCTTATCTGAAGGAACTTATTTTAATGGAGGAAGTAGGTATGTGCAAAATGCACCTGTAATGTTGTCTTAATGTAGTATCCTATAGTGAATAATAAGCATATTAATTGAGAAAATGAGTTTATGAAAGACCTATTTACAATATGTAGTGAGTAGTAAATGACACTATTTTTCATATTTCATTATGAATAGCACTAAGTACTTAATTTTATTTTATTAATATGAATTTTGAGAATTCATATGAATTATAGGAATGATTAATTTCTGATTGACAGTGTATTTTTGGTTCTTAGGCTTCGGGATAATTTGTTTCTATTTCCAATAATTCTATTCATTTTTGTCTTCCCCCTCCTCAAATCTTTGCCCAGAGAGAGAAGTCTTTGTCCTTTTGCTGGTTCTTATAAGTATTGGCATAAGAAAACATAAATTATCAAAAAGTATATATCAGATGATTTTAAAATGGGGAAGCATTACTGGATAAAATTTTATTTTCTATACATGTTTTATTTAGAACTTTTCATGGTCCAAAATTTTAAATCTGCTTTCATATATACAATAGAGGAAGGAGAAAGACAAATGGTATTTTTGTAAATCTAATAATATGTGAAAATCATGAAATTATATCATATGAACTGTCAAATAATTTAATTGTATATGTTGATAGAGTAGAAATACTATTTCAGTGTTCTTTTTAAAAAATGTGTAAATCAAATGTCTCCTGTTCTCCTTTAAATGTCTAAATCTTTAAAACAGCTAACTTAACTGCTCATTTGCATAGAATGAGACATTTCTTAGGTGAGATTGATTAATAACAAGATCTTTACGTAAGTTAAACCAGTCTATTTGACTTTTTAAATTTATCTACTTTAAACTTTATGATCTGTGATATTTATTTCAATCAGAATAATTCTACAAATAATTTGGTTATGCCCTCCCTATTCTTAATTACTTCCAAATCAAGGTTTTTACTTGTTTTCATAAATTTTACTTACTCATTATGCAAGGTTCATCAAACATTTAGAAAAACATGGAAAAAGAGCAAGAAGATTTAAAAAGTCACCCATTAACTCTGCTTATTAGTATAATTAATAATAGTATTTTATTTCATCTGTCCTTTTTCTGTACATATATTAAAAATAATTGTATATGCATTTGAATTATAACTAATTTTGTCTCTTGCCCTTTCTGTTGAACATTTTATAGAATACATTTTTTCATAACCATTATTTTGATACCTGTATAAAATTCCCTTCAGTGGCTATGTTGTAATGTTCTTAAACATATCGGTGGATTGTTTCCAATGGTTTTTTCCTAGTCTGGGTCATGGTGCAAGCCTTTTTTTTTTTTCTAAGACTTTTTTTAGCATAGATTTCTAGAAGTGGGATTAGTGTATTAAAGGTCATAAATAATTTAATTTAGAAACTTTTTGACAGATTTCTTTCAAAAAGGACAATACCAGTTTACACAGCTGTCTGCAGTATATGAGAACACTTGTCTTGGGTGTGATCATGTTTTTCTCTTTAAACTTTTTTCTTATCGTATTTCTTTTAAAGTCCCAACCTTTTATTTTCCCCAGACTGTTCGGAAATGTAATTGTTTACTTCTCTTTTTGATTCATGGCTGAGAGTTGTGGCATTGCATAGAATGAGAGAATGAGATTGGCTTTCTTTTATAGTTAGGCAAAACTACCCTGAATTTTAAAGAAGATTTTCTGGTTGCTAATAGGAACAGATGTTGGATCTTGCTGCTTTCTCAAATAGAACGTTTTTACATATGAGGATTAACACATTATTCCCAAGTCACTAGTGATACAGCTTCTAAATGCCTACCTTATAACATCGGTAGCTGAGGTTAGCTTTGTCTTGAGTCTACTTTACATTTAACTTGGATTTTTTTTGTCTTGCATTTCTGGGAGCTGAGAAAGAGAATATCTACTTAGGAAATTTCTTTTTTAAGCCTTGTTCATATTAACTGAATTACCAGAGTATATAAAATAGACTTCAAATATTTTTTTTAACATTTTTAGAAAATTTTTATTTATTTTTTTAATTTATATCCAAGTTAGCATATAGTGCAACAGTAATTTCAGGAGTAGATTCCTTAATGCCCTTTACCCATTTAGCCCATCCCCCCTCCCACAACCCCTCCAGTAAGCCTCTGTTTGTTCTCTGTATTTAAGAGTCTGTTAATTTTTGTCCCCCTCCCTGTTTTTATATTATTTTTGCTTCCCTTCCCTTATCCTTATGTTCATCTGTTTTGTATCTTTAAGTCCTCATATAAGTGAACGACTTCAAATAGTTTTTAAGTATTGTCCTCCCTTTATTTCGTCAGAATTTTTATTCTATTAAAGTCATTACCTTTGTGTTTGTATATTTGCATTTTATAGTTTCTGTTATGGTATTCAGAGGCCTAGCATACTGCTGATCCTATAACCCTTTTAAAACAAATAATTAGTTGTGGCCTTTTTAATTAGGATATATTATTTTCTAAATTGCAGTTATTTTGCCTACAAATTAATTAGTAATATTTTGCATTAGTGTTAGAGCACTGTTGTAAAGTGACTTTTGTTTTTAGCTACCATTTTGGGCTTAAATACTGTAATGCAGTATTTTGAAGTTTCCCTGGAAGAACATCCTGTCTGATAACACTTTTATTATCCTAGAATTTTCAGATCTTCTGAAAGGAAATAAAGCCTAAACTCTAATTATTTGATAGCAGTTTATAATTATTTTTTTAAATATAGAGAAGTTGCATGAATAAAGCAGCAGGTGTAAGTGGTCTTTGTACCTTTCATTTGTGATTTTAATATTATTTTCAATTATTCAAGCAAATACTGGACTTCCTCCTAAACTTCCTAAAAAGAATTTCACCAGTTCTTTTGACCAGTATTGTATGGTGTGTCTTTTATCCATGTTTCAAATGGAGAAAAGAAATAAAGTTTATTATATTTTAGGTGATACTGAACCCATTAGGGTTTTTAGGATTTCAGAATATAAAAAAAATAGAACTTAATGTGAACCCAGGAAACCATCTTTCAAATGAATAAAGTGAGTCGAGAATACAAGACAGAGTTCATTTTTTAAAAAATAATGGACATGTTTTAAGATACTGTTAATTTTTAAAAGCATTGCCTGCCTTCAGAGTATTTATTCATGAAATGCTTTAGCTTCTGGAGTAGAGCATTCCTTGAAACTTTTAGAAAAGAAAGTAATGATAGTAATATAACTTTATGTATTGTACTTTTATATGTAGCATTACATAGTATATAATTAAATATTATTTATGATGTTTTATTATATAATATTTTGTGTGAAGCCTGTTTCTGTATTATGTAATAATATTTCATGTATTATCATGTCTTTATTGAACAATTGCATATTTATAGCAGATTATTACATAGAATAATTTTATATTATATTATCATAAGAAACAGTGTTAAAACAGTAAGCGTGGGCACCAGGACCATAGATAGAACAGGTGGTAATGTGACAGAAGTGTGTGACACTTTAGACGATGGAAGTGAAACTCAACCACTTGAGTGAGCGAGCCAGATCCTGTGAAGATGTAACACATTGCGTTCAAAGGTTTGATGTTTTCTCTACTACTCTGTAACTTTGAGAATAATTCTTTTCCTACTTGGAGAATAACTCTTCAAAGTGAGATAGCATGTGACTTATTTGTGATTTTGCTGAGGCATGAATTTGAATTAGAGGCACTGTGCAGCGGTTGTGCAAGAGCCAGTCACTTGGTGGATGAGCAGAATGGACTTGGGATTCCAGTTGACTAATAGCTCTGTAAAACGGGTGGTGCGATCTTAAACCGCAGTACTGGAAATACAGTATCCAGAACAAAGTAGGTGGTAGTTCTTCTTTCCTCCTCTCTTAAACACACTCCGGGTAGTATATTTATTGCTGGGTGTCACTCTTGACAAGACACTAAGACACTCCTGGAAAAAGATGTGAGTATATAAAAAGCCCTGTCAGAGCTGAGAGAGGTGGCTTAGAACATCACGAGCATCAAGGCCAATATGTGTTTGCTCGGGTGCTGATTTCTGCTCTGCTTCTTCTATTTTTCCAGCAAGAATCACAGTAAACTTCAAAATTAATGTTATTTCCCATTCAGGAAATAGAAGTAGCTTGCTTAGCATTTGACTCTTCTGTAGTACTTAAAATTGGGAAATGTAGGTACCATATCAGTAGTTTTTATGCCCATACAGGAGAAAATTGCCCTTTTATGCCCTTAAAAAAAGGTATAAAAGTTTGAGTCTTCTCCATTTACCTTATCTTACACTTTGCTAGCAAAATTCAGAATTATTCTTACTACTTAGAAATTTTAGGGTAAAGCTACTTGGATAGTTCTATTAAGGGTACTCTCCTTATCTTATTCATATTGTGCTATGACCATTTTGGAACTGGAAAAACTGTATGGTTTTTTTTTTTCCTATTTTTCCTCCTTTTTCCATATTTTGTGCCTCTTGACTTTTTAAAAAAATATATATATGTGTGTGTGTGTGTGTGTATATATATATATATATATATATATATATATATTTTTTTTTTTTTTTTTTTTTTTTTTTTTTTTTTTTACTGCGATGTTCCCTTGATCATTGTTTGTTCTGGACAACCTGCCTTGTTTAGAGCTGAAGACCACATGAAATATTTTGGTCCTCAAAAAACATATTTAAACTAACATGAATAAATATATTGCTGCACTCATTGTTATGTATCTACATTAATGAAAAGGAATATTCATTTAATTATAAGGATTCTACTATAATATTCTACTCATAGTAGAAATATTCTACTATAATATTCTACTTGTAGTAGAAATGTGTGATTTCTGGTAATAGGTTTGAAAATAATGAGAGTCCTGAGTGTAAGCGATAGATTGATACAAACTTTTCTGCCTGTACTGATTCTTACCTTTCAAATGACAGTTAAATCCTTCCCATCTTAAGCTAGTAAATATTGCTGTTAGGGTGCTAGTAATTGTTTCCATAAAAAAAGAGAAGTTTAGTTTTCTGACTTTCTGAAAACATTGGAATGAAGCGTGAAGTAATTCTAAGGGAATTCTACCCATGTCCAGTCTCTTTCTTCTTCCAGTTCTGTCCATCCTCAGTGTGTTGACTGTCCTGACATTTATGTTATGTGAGAGCTCAGCTCAGATACCAGGTATTCAAGGAATCTGCGCAACAAAAGGTCAAAGAAATCAAAACACGGATGGGCAACACACCCAGTCAAGTTGTAAGAAGAGAACTTTCAAACTAAAGTCATTTCTTCCTGACCATGGGCTCCTAACCATCGTCTTCTGGGGAGGTTGCAAGGGCTTAGCTGTGTCACATGGGACTGTCTGAAGAGGGACCCTCTTGTACTTCATTCATCTGCAGATTCTGACGCTCGCCTGGTACTTGCCTGATACTGGGCTCAGTGGCCCATAGACTTCCTACTCAACATGCTTGCTTCCCAAACTCTGACTGTCCAACATTAAGAATATTACCACCTTCCATTAGTCCCCCAGCCTTCCCTGCTTTTCCCCTTCTCTGTTCCTCTTTCCTTTGAAATGTCTCCTTCAGCCTTCATCACATCCTCTTACTGCTGTTTTATCCCATGCCCTAAACATCTTACCTATAATTAACCCCTACATGTATATTTTTCTTATTATAAAAGGTAGGTCCTAGAATAGAGTTTATAAAGTCTTAATTCCAAAGAGACTTAGAAGCAGATTAGTCCTGCCTGCAGTCACTACATAGATTTGTACTAAATAGGAATCCATCTTTAGGTGCTTTAAAACCTTTTCTGTCTGCTAGTACAGGACCAAAGTTCTTTTTTCCAAAATAGACTACTTTTATCTTTACTAGAATTCTGTTGAGGCAGCTCCCTCCACCTCCTTGATAATTATTTCAAGTATCATAGGAAGCTCTAGGGCAGGTGTGTGTCTTAGTGGTTAAGAGTGTGTCCCTCGAAGCCTGTTGCCTAGGTTCAAACCCCAGTTGTGACACTTACTAGCTTTTTTGTGATCTTGGGAAAATTAATTTCTCTCTGCCCCCATTGTGTTCTTTTCTGTTAAATAGGGATAATAATACTAAGAGTTAAAGAATACTAGGAATTAAATACTAAGAATTAAAAGGAAGTACCCGACAGGCAGTAACATTATCATTAGTCATGTGATCCACAGGCCTGACCACACACTCCTCATTTTGATTGTATTTACAGGCCTTCAACTCATGAACCATAAACTTCTGACTTGCAGCAGGAATCTCATCTTCAGCCTTGTGCACCATAATTAACCTTTAAGTTTCAAACTGCTGCCCTTCTCCTAAATTAACTGGACCAGCAGGTATCTGGTTTGCATGCTAATCATCTATCTACATATCCTAATTTTCCATGTCCTGGTGCCTTGTACTGCTTTTGCACTGGCACACTCGTTTCCACGTACCCTGTGATTCCCTCGTCAGCTTTCCGGATCATTCTTTTCTCTCATCCCATGCGCCCATTTAGTAGTCACCATTTGCTTACCACTTTTCTTATTTTGGAGATGGCATTTTTTCTTAAGTACATCTGTTTCCATTGGAATTAAATTCTTCTCAGTAGTGTTTTCAACATTTGGCATTGCTTTTGTATTATCAGACATAATGGAGCTAATCTTTATAAAATACTGTACTCTGAAAATGAGACAGCCAAATGATAGTGACCACCATTGACTATAAATGCTGTCTTTTGCTTATAAACAGAGTGAACCTGCTCTTGTTAGATAATGAAACTTCTGTAAAGTGAAATTTTACAGGTTGGAGGATTTGCTTCTTAGCTGATTTCTATGCTTCACCAGTTTCTTTATTTGCATCACATCACTTCTTTTCATAGTAGCCTACCTTGGCTTGACTAGCGTCTACAGAATTGAGTCATTAAATTTTTCTAATTTGGAATGTGCTCTTTCATTACTCTGGCTCTGCCTACTTCTGTTCTGTGAAGGAAATGCTGTGTTAATAGTCAAGTAAGCCCTCCCTGTTTTATACTTATGTAATGCAGGTTTTTTGTATGTGTGGGTCTTTGCGTCTGTTTAGTAACACTATGTCCTCATGATACATTGTGTGAAATTACTTTAAAATGTATTATATCACTTAGGACTACGTATGTTGTTTTGTATGTTCTCCTGGCTGTTTTTATGTTTCTTGGATTATGAATAAGCATATCTCATTATTGCAACACTGCAGTTTCCATGAAACCATGAATTCTCCTCATGCTCTTTTGTGCCTTTCATATGTATTTTATCTACTTTGGTGGTCAGTGAGCACAGTTGATTTTTATTTGCTTTTCGGTTTTGTGATTTATTAAAACCAAAGGCACAAAGATTCCATGTCGCTTTTAGTCTCTACTTATTGTCCTAAAATGTCAACCTTTTTCAGTTTTGAAAAGAAACCCAGCTCTTCATCTGTAGAACAGGAAATTGTAGTTTTCATTTTCTTTTACAGGTAGTTCAGCTCTAATCATAAATTTCCTTGCCTGCTTCTTTTCTCCTCAGGCTTTAAAACCATGAAATCTCAAGTTGAAGGGCAGTTTATTTGACATTATTTTGAAATCATCCTATCCTCTCCTCTGCCATGTGTCCTGTAAAATAGAGGTTGTTTGAATACTTCCTATTTAAAGATGATAGCTATAGTACATTAATCTAGCTTAAAAACCATAATTCTTTGCTTTTCTTTGAGATTATTGGAATAGTATCAGGTTAAACATGAAGAAATCTTGAGTATTTTCTCAGTTTTGTCATTTTCTAAACTATACAGTAAGATCTTTGGATTTTAAGCCTGAAAACTAATATCAAAATCTTATTGAGAACTCCCATCAGAGAATCTCTGCCTATTCATTCCCTAATTTTCCCTTTCTTATTTGATAAGCAGTCAGATAACCTCTTCACTACATAATCTTATGGAGAAGATGCTGTCCAAGTTGAAAGCTGCCATCCTTTGAATGAACATTTGGGACCTCTTTAACTTGGGAGTTTCTGTTTCCAAATTTATCAAGAGTAGAGAGAATGGATTATCATCATCCAAAATTCTTGAGTGCTTCTTTATATCTAAAAATACCGACCAGAGTAAATTAGATACACATGTTTTTTGTGGATGTTTATATTCTAAGAGAGTTGATACTGGTTATTAAGAGATCAATTAAGGAAGCAAAATGAACAGACTAAAACATAGTCATTTCTGCCATAATGCTACATATGTGTTCTTAGAAAATCTCACATTCTTTAAAATTAAACATTAAACTAACAGGGCATGTGACAGAAGTAGTGTTGATACAGATCACTTACAGCTTTGTAGCTTTGCAAAGTATAGCCCTGATGAAATATCAATCCAAATGCTAACACAGTCAAATACCCCTGGCATTTATACCTAGAATCAGTCCAGACTTTGCAGTCATATCCTTTAGGCTTCCTACTTACTCCTTGAAGACATTTTCTTCTAATGGAGAACAACTTCATCAATAATAAGAATATAATTCAGAAATACCCTTCATTAAAATGTTTTGTTTCCGTAGCAGGAAAATGTCTTCATGTCCCCATTTGTACGAGCAACCTCCCAAGATAGATTAAAATAGAGGAAAGTCAAGCAGTTCTTTAAGCTTGTAAAGTAACCACTTGGCAATAAAGGAAAGCCATTCTATAGAGTGTTTATATTTTTTCTTAAACTGTGAAAAACTCCTGCTTCTGATTACTTCAGATCATTAACATGCTAGAAATAAAATCTGTCACAACTTTGCATTATACTCACGAGATTCTTCTATCTACTAGTTACGTATAAACTATTTCTCACTGAAGAATCGGTCAGATTGGGGCTAAAATAATTATGATAAGCAGTACAGAATGAATGGGTAGAATAAACATGGGTAAAAGAAGGTCAGGTTTGGTATATCCCAAATTGGGAATGTAGTCAAAATCTGGAAAGATGAGCTTCAGACTAGCAGAAATATGTAAGCAGTGTGGTTCAAAACAAAATTAATTTCCTAAAGCATTATTTTGTGGGTATGTATCCTAACCTCATCCTTACCCTGGCTTCTGCCCATGTTAGATAACCAGTTAATTGCGGCATAATTTCTCATTCTTTCTAGAGCATAATGGTGCCAGTACATACTAAATGAATAATCTGTGTCTCTTTCCCACATAGTCTGAACACAGCCTTAGTAGCCATCTCAATACAGCATTCCAAGGCATTACTACCAACCAGTCTGACTTGGTAGATCATGTGCTGTTATTTATTGACAATTCACTGCAATCCAAGCACTGTGCTAAGTCCTTTACCATAATAGTTATATTTAGCCTTTGTAGCATTCTAGATGGTAGTAGTGTTTAAATCCCCATTTATAAGTGAGAGGATGGAGGCTTAAGTATTATGAAATTGATTTGTAACAATAGGTCACCCCAAATCTTTTAATATAAGGATATAAAATTAACAACATTAATATAAATAAATTTAAGAAAAAATGATATTACAGTTGATGGTAGGTACTTGAGCTGAAGGGTTACGATGAATTAGAAATGGGAAATCATTAGAAGACCCTGAAATAATGAAAAAAATTGAGGACTCACAGGAAGTCAGTTGGAAGATTGGGGTGGATGTTGGGAGATAAAGCAGGCCTAAGAGGTGATAAAGGCATTCTCAGAGTTTGACTTGGAAATCTCTAGTTTTAGTCACTATTAGGCCTGACTTACTTCGTATGCTTGGAAATCCTTGAAGTCACCTGTAATACTAAAGTAAATTTCCTTTCTATTTGAATTAGATGAAGTGACTATTCCTTTAACCAGTTGATGCCTAAGAATAAAGATTAAGAATATAGGATAGAAAGAAAGATTTGTGAAATATACCATCCTGATCATGTTGAATTTGATGTTGGAATGTCCAGCGGGCATTTGACTAATGCAGAATCTCTGCATTAGAGATTTTAAACCCATGAACTGTAGATAATAGCTGAAATTGTACGATGGAATGGGACCCTTCCCTAGAGAGTGAGGAGAGCAGAAGGCTTGGAATGAACTACAAACACCAGCATTCCAGGAGCTGGCTGAAGAAGGAGGCCCTGGACTAGAGAGCTAACAGAACAGTCAGAGGGAGGCGGAGAGCCAGAGAGGCTGTGTCAGCAAGTCAAGGTAGTAGTGTATCAAGAAGAAACAAACCACTATCATATACTCCAGAGAGATCAAGGAGGATGGGAATTGAGCATCCCTTCAGTACGGCACTGATGTCTGTGATGGTTTTGCCAGCTGGCAAGATTTTCATGGAATTCAAATTGGAATCAGATTTCAGTAGGTCAAAGAGAAATTAAAAAGTCAGAAAATACGGAAAAATGTATGAGTTCATCCTGATGAGCCATCAGAAGGGTAGTGGAAATAAATCATCATGATGGGATATGGGGGTGGGCATGAGTTAGTGCTGAAATAGACCTTAGAGATATTCAAATAGCAACTTCTTATTTTAACACATAAAGAAATCAAGACCCAAAGAAGTTAAGTAGTTTACAGCATGACAAAGCCAGTAAATGGCAGGTAGAACAGATAGCATCTAGGTCTCATGAATCCAAATCTACCCAGATATATATGTAAATTCCTAGCCCAAAAGGGACAGAAAACTTTTTTAGTGGTTTCTAATGTTAATCTTACTGTTTTAACATTTGAATTTACTCTTTCTTAGAGAAAGGTATGTGTTATGGCTGTTCTAGATTATATTTATCTATATGCCCAACGTACTGTACATGCAAAAAATGTGTTGATAAAAAACCACCAGCTGGATCTGAAACAAAATGCCAAACTCAGTCATGTTGCAAATGTGCAAAATTAAATCAAAATATGTATTCATAACCAATTAAGGGAGAAACATGATACTACAGTTTTGTTTTTAAAGTACTTATTGAATTAGAAATGTAAAATACTGAATCTCAAAATAACCGTTCTTATGGGTGGTGTGTCTTATCTTCGGGCAGTCGTATGAAAATGAAGTATTTTTGAGCATCCATATCAGAACATAACATACTTAGTTTTTGGTATAAGAGCACCACCTATGGGTGTCTCAGTTATTCAGGGGGGAGAAATTTAAAACCAAAACCTAATAAAATTCCAGCTTTTCACCAATAACTGGTCCATCCACTTATATAAAGGCTAACAATTGTCTACGTTGCCATAAATTCTCCCTACCTGGTTTTTGCTTTGGCATACTACTCCAAAATGCTTTGGCAAGAGATAATGAAGAAAGAAAAAGTTCTTATAAATGACTTTGGATGTCTTTCTTTAATTATTGTGATAACTCATTAGAGCAAAGTTAAAAGCAAAACTCTGACTTCATGTTCAGTAAGCTCACATGCGGATAAATTTAATCATTTTCTAGAGTATCATTCATCAAAATTTTTAAAAAATTTATAAGGGAAATTTTACTCAATGAAATTTAACAAAAAATATTGGAAGCTTTGACTATGAATGGGCAATAAGATGTGTACTAGGCTCTTGATATATCCTTGTATTCTATGCTGTGAAGGTTTTTTTTTTTTTTAAGTGATTAAAAACAAGATCCTTTTGGTGCAGTGTTCCCTAATTCCAGGGTAGACCCATTTTAGGCATGAACATTTTTTTCTTCACTAAAGTACATTTTTAAAACCTAGATTTTTCTTCAGAGATTGGGTTATTCTATAGAAATAAGGATTGAGTCTTTAAGCAATATAGCTTGCTTTATTTTGATCATTATAGATAAATTTTTTTTAATTGCATAATATACTTCTTGGCATTCTAACTTAAGTTGAATGGATATAACCTCTGCTATCAAAAAAATGACCATTTTTACAAATTATAATTGTAATAGGGATTCTTGCCTATCTACAAATTGGGTTAACTAATTTTTAAAAACAGCAGAACTCAAAAACGCATGAAAGTTCAGGCCACCTATTACACCAGGCACTTTGCTTACAAAGATTCATTTATTCGCTCAACAACTCTTTTAGCTACGAATGACCACTAATTAGTATGAAAGGACAGTCCTCTCTTACCTTTTGGAAGATAGGCAGTACTATGCATATTCTGAGCTGTCGTGGTTTTTTAGTTCAGCACGTACTTTATTCTGAAAATTGCGTCCATTACTTCTAATAACTGTGTGTACCTCTGGCCGCTGCTCTCCTCACTTCTGATTTGCGACTTCTTATCTGATTTTAAAAATCAGATAATCTAATATATTGAAATTACATCAAATAAGAGGTTTTAGAGTTTTAAATCTTACTGAAAGCTTAAACATTCATCATGTATTTTTTGTAGCCCAGTGGCTATTTTTTAAATTGAGGGAGAATAAATTGTCACATTATCTGCTGACTTCTGGATAGGTAAAATGTGCACTGTGTCACTGTGAGAGTTCAAGATAATGCAAGAACAAACCAGGAAAGTGTTGGTAGTAGTTTGACTTTATTCTGTATTTCTTCACGATACTCAGATCTGATCACATACTGATATTTTAATCACTATTTCAAGCCTTTATTTTTCACATAATTTAGGAATCATTTATCACCCTGTAATAAAATTTAGAAATATTCATAGAATAAATTGAAGACTTCCTTTGCAGTAATTTTGAAGTATACTCTTTTGCTGTCTTTATCCAGTCATCCACTAACTTCTTAATGACCCAGGATCTTACTGTTGTGTTTATATGTGCTTCCCCTTAATTATTTTGTCCAGAAGACTATTTATATACATACATATGTATATAATAGTTTTTTAATTTAAAGTATCCAGAAAATAAAATGGTACTTTTAAGGATCTAAACACAGTAGTTTGGCAAACATTGAACTTTAATAGGTGGTTTATAAGAAAGAAAATGAATTTAAAAGGTGAGTTTTGAAAAAAGATAGATGGATCACTTGATCAGAATCCATGGCTAAAGCTCGTAATCCTGACTCTTAAACTGTTATTCAGAGATCTAATTTGAAAACTTCCATGCCTCCCCAAAATGTGTACTTAATTAGCATAAGATCCTTTGACTAAGGGGAAGAAAATATCTTATTAGAATAATAAAAACTCTTTAAGGTTGATAATACCATATTTTATTGTATATAATTTGATCTCTAAAGTGTTGTGGGTTTTTTTGTTTTCTAAATAAAGACTGATTTACTTAGTGCTCTGTTTTAAAGTATAATAATTAGCTAAGATTGCTTTGGCTTCTTACAGCTTGTGGAGAGACTCCAGAACAAATTCGAGCACCAAGTGGTATAATCACAAGCCCAGGCTGGCCTTCTGAATATCCTGCCAAGATCAACTGCAGCTGGTTCATAAGGGCAAACCCAGGGGAAATCATTACTATAAGGTAATGCCGATACCTTTCTGTATTAT
Source organism: Panthera leo (assembly GCF_018350215.1). Lineage (NCBI taxonomy): Eukaryota > Metazoa > Chordata > Mammalia > Carnivora > Felidae > Panthera > Panthera leo. The sequence goes on along the minus strand of NC_056695.1, from coordinate 49,889,418 downwards.
GTATAATCTTTTATTATGTATATATATTTATATATATATAATATAAACATATATATGTTTAATATATAATATTTTATTATAAATATAAATATTACTGTATGTTCTATATAATATAAACATATATATGTTTAATATATAATATTTTATTATAAATATAATATTTTATAGAATATAAATTCAGGTTCCAAGTATCATCCCTCAGCATGCAGTTATATTAAAAGACAATTTTCTAAAAATGTAATAAACTGTAGTTACCAGTACCATATTAAGAGTAGGAGTAATGGCCCATTCTTCCTGTACTGTATGGGTATATGTTTTGAATGTTTTCTGATGGTGGTAGTGGATTTCCACTGAGCCATCCATATTCTTGTAGGTCATTTTGTAACAAAAGGTACACACATTTGAGAAGTAGCTTATTAGGGTCAAGAGTGTAACCTTTAGCTATGGGACAAATAAACAAAACTCACTAATCCACTTGGACACCTAGCCCATAACCTTAGTCTCATTAGTAGAATCCTCTATCTTAATAAGCTAAAACATGACTGTAGTGTTTATCTGTATACATGTACATATATAAAACTTGAAACAGGCTGATAATGGATAAACGTTGTATCTAGGAAAATCTCCTTTTTTGTAACGTTGAAACAAAAGAACTTCTGTTAAGAATATAAAATGAAAGATACTCCTAGAAGAAACATAAGTTTAAGTTTCTAAGAATAAATATAAATAAGGAAGATTAAGATTCACTTTAATAACATTTAAAATTGCAGAGAAAAACCTTGAGGATAAGATACTAAAGAGAAAATATTCAGTGGAACTAGATAATGCTTGCTTAAGGAAGTTATATCAAGGCTATTAAAAAAAAAATGCCTGAAGAGGAGAAAAAGAAAAAAAATAGTGTGCTTAAAGAACTGTGGTTGGAAATGAAACACAAATAAGAAAGTCACGCCCACCACGGAGGCAGTGTCTGCAACAGCACAAAGGCCAGCATCCGCGTCTTCAACATTGTTTCATTAGGAACATTTTTATAGGCAAGAGTATGGAATTTTAGATTTAGAAGAGACCTTACACATCAGACTCAAATCCCTTCTTTACATTTTTTACAAATAAGATTGTAAATTTAGCCTACTTTTGTGGGGGTTTTTGAAGTATAACTAACATACAATGGTATATTCGTTTCAGGTGTACAACATCCTGATTCAACAGTTCTCTACATTATTCAGTGCTGACCATGATAAAGTAGTCACCATCTGTCACCGTACAATGTTATTATAATATATTGACTACGTTCCCCACACTCTATTTTTCATCTCGGCGACTGACTTATTTTATAATGGGAAGTTTGTACCTCTTCATCCCCTTTATGTTTCATCCAGCTTCCTTTTCTATATCCACTAACTAATGAGACACCCACTGTCTCTTGAGAAACACAACTGTGTCCTATCCCCCTTTGTCTGTGGAAGCCGTAAAACAGGGGCCATCTGGTTTGCTTTCCATCTGGTCCCTTCTGCCCCAGGCCAACATCTTCTGGAACACCAGAGCTGAGCTTCTCTGGAAACCGTTCTGCTCTGTGAGAAGGGTGAATGTCTTGCTGGATGGATTGATAAGATGTGCTACTAAGGTTATCCTTCTGCAGCACTGCCCGAGCTGGAACCCAGACGATACACCTATTTTCTATTACTTATAATGTGTTTACAAAGTAGCATTTTTACCATAGGAATTCCAAGTATAAGATTTCTTTCCACATAAAACTAGAGTTTTGGGAAATTTTTATCTTTTAACCTAAAAGTCCAACCCCAAAATTAAATTTGCCACCTACCAGCTCAGTTCCATAAAACTTGGCAATTCTTGCCAGCACAGAGGAGGCTGCATGGAACACTGCCACTTGGTTCTTTTATTATTATTATTATTTGAGAGACACAGAGAGAGCTTGAGCAAGCAATGGAGAGGAGCAGAGGAAGAGAGAGAGAGAATCTCAAGCTGACTCCACGCTTAGTGTGGAACTCAACACAGGGCTCAATTTCATGACCCTGGGACCATGGCCCAGGCCAAAACCAAGATTCAGATGCTCAACTGACTGAGCCACCCAGGTGCCCCTGCCATTTGGTTCTGATCGTGTGTTGGACCCTTTAGATTTTACAAAGATACACCAAAACCAAGCACAATGCTGAAATGCAGAACAAAATTAGAGATGGACCATACATCTAATGGAAAATTTCCCAAATTCCAGACAAAGCTAGTGAATTTGGATTTACCCAGCCTAATGAGATCGGAAAGTGATTTTAGTAATTGTCCTAGTTCTTACTGAAATCATTGTCATGGTAACAGCAAACTTGAGAAGGGTCACATACATACAAAGACAACCAAGTTTCACTTGTGAATATTGGTGTAATCCTAAATTGTTCAAAAGAAATTTATACCATAATCAAATGCGGCTCATTTAGACATACAAGTCAGTCACTATTAGAAAATTTTAAATTAATTTACCATATTAACAAGTCAAAGAAAAAGTATATGATTATCTAGAATAGACAGATGTTTTAAAGCATTTGATAAAAAGAAAACATTCATTCCTGAGTTTAAAATAAAATTAAAATCTAGATAAAGGAGGGAAACTAAAATTATAGACTATAAGCAATATTTAGAGCTGTCCTTGTAAAAACTGGTTAGGGGTGCCTGGGTGACTCAGTTGGTTAAGCGTCTGACTTCAGCTCAGGTCGTGATTGCACAGTTTGTGAGTTCAAGCCCCACATCAGGCTCTGTGCTAGCAGTTCAGACCTTCGAGCAGGCTTCAGATTCTTTGTCTCCCTCTCTCTCTGTCCTCCCCCATTCACGTTCTGATTCTCTATCAAAAATAAACAGACTTCAAAAAAAATTTTTTAAAACTGGTTAAAGATGGTAACGTAAAGGCATTTTTACCTTACTCCTCTCCCTTGAAACCTACCAAAATCTGGGGCGCCTGGGTGGCGCAGTCGGTTAAGCGTCCGACTTCAGCCAGGTCACGATCTCGCGGTCCGTGAGTTCGAGCCCCGCGTCAGGCTCTGGGCTGATGGCTCGGAGCCTGGAGCCTGTTTCCGATTCTGTGTCTCCCTCTCTCTCTGCCCCTCCCCCGTTCATGCTCTGTCTCTCTCTGTCCCAAAAATAAATAAAAAACGTTGAAAAAAAAAAAAAAAAAAGAAACCTACCAAAATCAACAAAGGCCATCTTATCAAGAAAAGATAGAGGATTAGATTCTAATTGCTTGCTTGAAGCCAGGGACTGGAGTCAGGCTATTGTGCTCAAGAAAGAAGGCTGAAAAGAACTTCTACTAACCACTGCCTGAGTTTGTATGGGGCTGAGAACTTAAAGAAGTGGGAAGACATACCCTAACAAATAGGAATTTAACCAGGCCACCTAATGACTCCGTGACAGGACCTATAATGCTGTGAACCACCATGTTAAGACTGTTCTGGAATGCAGACCCAGTTGGAAGTAACTATAAAACACAGGCTGTGGAAGAATATAGAGAGAGAATGGATTAAAAGGAGAGAGAGTAAGCCAGAAAAGCGTCTAAAGAATAAGCCTTATTTCCAAAATGTATGGAAAATGTTAATACTGACAGAAACAGCCACAAAATGCAAACACAAATTTACTCCAGACGTGAAAAACTTACTATATCAGGGTGGTTTTTTTTTGTTTATTTTATTTTAATTCCAACATAGTTAACATACGATGTTACATTAGTTTCACCCAGTGCTCATCACAACAAGTGCATCAGGGTTTTTTTTTTCCTTACATTTTTTATGCTGTGAACATTTTGGTAGTTAATGAAATCTATAGATCCTTTCCCAGAATGTTTTAAACTCATAAATCATAATACACACCATTACAAAGGGAACCAATTATATTGAACAAAGCTATCTGATATTTTTTACAAATATGTAATATAGTAATACATGCTTATTTATTAACATATTAGTAAGTGATGGTTCTAACAACTACTGTAATTCCAAGGTGATTTTGAGTGTAAATAGTGATTCTAGGTATCTATTAAAACTGAAATGTAATGTGTAAATATCTGTGATTTCTGTTGGTAACAGAGTGACAGGTACTGTAAATACTATAATGGTTTGTTTATATTCATAAGTGAAATTTCAAATTTCAGTTAGAGATTAGTGAAAATAAGGTTGTAAATTTTTCCACCAAATTTGACATTTTGAGAGGAGAATAGAAACACTGAATACTCTTACTTGGACTTTATTAGAACAAAAGTATGTTTTAGTATTTGAATTACAACATCAAAAGATAACTCCTGAAACAATAGAAAGCAGTCTTGAGTAAAAGTAAAAGAAACTTAAAAAAAAAAAAAACCAAAACCTACGAATACAAAAGAAGAAAGGAGGAAAATTAGAACTCTAATAGAAAGGCCATTCAGGAAAAAGCTCATTTAACCTTTAAAAGATAGACCATCTGATCGGGTTTATTGGTTTGTTGATTGGTATAATCCCCCTATAAAGGGCTTCTAAGAACATACTAAAACAAAACTAACACAGAAAGTTTAAAAAGGGGGGTGGGGATAAAAAAAGAAACTTCAGAAATACTGAGAAAGAGAAAGCTAGTGTAGGAAGATTAACATTAGATATAATTGAGCTTAAAACACAAAATATTAGTAACAAATGGAATAAGCCACTAGGAAGATATAATCTTGGTAAACTTTGTATACCTCCTAACACAGTCTAAAATACAGTCAAAGTAGCAAAATATGGGGAATTATCAAGCAAGTTTGACTAAGCCAGTTAGTGGAAGTTTATAAACATACCTTTAATTAGAATTTAATAGATTAAACAGAAAAAAAATTAGTAAAGATAGAAGATTTGATAAACAAAATTAACAAGCTTAATCCAGTAGGAACATGTATTATATATGTGTATAGTGATTCTACTTATTTCAATGAATAGAGAATATATATATTCTTTTCAAAGACATATGGAACATTTATAAGAAATTGATAATGTATTAAACCACAAAGGAACTCTGAATTCCATTTTTTAAGACTTTACATCATTCAGAATGTGTTCTCTGACCACAATGCAATTAAATTAGAAACCACAATAAAAAACCCATATGTTTGGAAACATATTCCTAAATAACTCCTGCATTAATGCTGGAAATCACAGTGGTACTGTACTCATAAAATATTTTGAAAATAACCATAATAAAAGTATTATATATTAAAACTGTTGGAACACATTGGTAGAGTACCTTGTGAAAAATTTACAGCCTTTAATGCATTGAAATAAGTAGGATATGAAATAAATGAGCTCCCCATTTACTCAGGAGTTTAGAAGGAAAATTCCAGGTGAAATCTTAAGTAGAAAAAATAATATGATCAGAAAAAAATAGAATGAATTAACAATAAGATTCAATAAAACAAAAAACAGGCTTTCTGAAAACTTGGGGAAAATAGACAAATCTGAAAGCAAGACTGAAGAAGAAAAGGAAAAGGTACTAATAAAAGTGAGCAAAAGTGTCTATAACTACAAATACAATAATAGAGATTTAAAAAAAAATTTTTTTTTAACGTTTATTTATTTTTGAGACAGAGAGAGACAGAGCATGAATGGGGGAGGGTCAGAGAGAGAGGGAGACACAGAATCCGAAACAGGCTCCAGGCTCTGAGCAGTCAGCACAGAGCCCGACGCGGGGCTCGAACTCACGGACCACGAGATCGTGACCTGAGCTGAAGTCGGACGCTTAACCGACCGAGCCACCCAGGCACCCCCCCCCTTTTTTTTTTTTTTTTTTTTTAATTTCTTGAGATTTTAAAAGTCATACAGGAATATTACAAGTAGTTTGTGGTAACATTATTATACAGTTAGATGAATCGGACCATTTTCTGGAAAATGTATATTACCAAAATTGGTTCAACAAGAATTAGAAAGCTAATTAAATCCGCTAAAGAAATCGGATCAACGTTCAGAATAAGATTCTAAACCTGAGTAATTTTACAGGCAGGTGTTACTAAATGAATAGATAAGGAAATCCTTAATCTGATGAAAGGTTATCTGTTAAAAAAATTTTAAATCAAACTTAATATTGAAGTTAATTTTAGTGCCAAGGGCCAGAACGATGACGCATGTTTTCACTGCTTGTACCAGAACCCTCAGAAAATGCAACAAGATGATAAATAGAATTAGTAATACAAAAAATGGGAAGGAAGAGATGAGTCTCTCCTTTTTTTTCCAGTACTGTGCTATCTCCACAGAAAATCTAAGCAAATATAAAGACCACAAACATGAAATTTGTTTAATGTAATAAAGTACGATTTACAGCTTTGTACCAATAAATTTTACTGTCAAGATAAAATGGTAATTTCTACAAAAATTTAAATGATCAAAGTGACTCAATACCAGTTTAGAAAAAGCTGATTAAACCAAAAAACAAAGAAATTAAAATTTTCAACTCTAGATCTATACTTGAAATAGATGGCCCAGGTATGTGAACAGTCTTTGTTATATAAACTACTGTGAAGCATTAAAAAAAAGAAAACCGAAAAACTAATTTTGCTTTTAAATGGATCTTTTAAATTCTAAATGAAATATTAGCAAAATTAATCCAATAGCGTATGCATGAATAGATATTTCTTTTGTTCTGGACAAGGATCCAGCTTTCCTCAATCTTAAACATTTTAATGGATAAAAACATACTAACGGATTCCTTAGCTTGAATCTGACTAGCCCTCCCATAAACAGTTATCAACTTTGGATAAAAGTTTTTTAAAAACTACTCAAAGGCACTGGAGAGTAATCAGAAGCTGGAGGAAACTGGAGGGGATTAAACTCTTAAAAGAAGGGATCCACACTGGTGAGATATGTTTGCTTCCTGTCTGTTCCCTAATCCGTGCAGAATGTAGTAACTACAACTCAAGCAGACTGCCACAGTCTTGTCAGCTTGTGGTTGTATCACAGGGTGGAGTTGAGGCTGTCAGAGTAGCTGGAAATTGAAAAGGCAAATCCAAAAAGGAGAGAGCTCCAATGTAGGAAGTCCTTACATCTACATATAAATTCTTCTCAAATTCCTTGCTGTTTTCTGAACTGTGCATGCTTAAGAGACTCCCAGGAGCCTTGTAGAAAGCTACGCAAGGATTTCAGTGCCTGTGTGGTGTAGCTGAGACAGAGTTTGGAGTCTGAAACTTGCTGAGTTTGACGAGCTTGTTAAATACCTTGGGATTTCATTGAAACCACAGAAATGTCATAGGTAAAGACAATGTCCTAAAATAAAGAGTTCACCTAAGACTAAATAAGGGCAAAGCTGAGCCAAGCCTCCCTCCACAAGTGCAGGATGACCAGACCAGGATGTTCCATGCATGATAGAAGAAAATAAGTGTAAGAATCTTGACCTGCCTCTGAGAACACACAAAAATTAATTCAAGATAAATCCTAGATGTGAATGTAAAAACTAAAACTCATATAAAACATTAGGAGAAAACATTGTTGAATATCTTGGGGTAGGCAAAGATATTTTAGAGAGGACACTAAAAACACTGAACATAAAAGGAAAAATAGGCTTCATCAAAACTAAAAATCTCTGCTCAGGGAGCTTGGGTAGCTCAGTTGGTTGAGAGTCCAACTCTTGATTTTGGCTCAGGTCATGATCCCAGAATCATGGGATTGAGCCCCCTGTGGGGCTCCGCACTGAGCATGGAGCCTTGCTTAACAGTGTCTCTCTCTTTCTCTCTCCCCTCTTTCTCTCCCTCTGCCCCTCTCCCTGCTCATGCTCGCTCTCTCGCTCTCTCTCTCTCGCTCAAACTCAAAACAACTTTAAAAATTTAAAAAAAAAACACCCTCTGATCATTAAAAGATACAATGAAAGGGCAATTTATATAGACTAGAAGAAAATTATCAATACACATATCTAACAAAGAACTTGAATCCAGAATATAAAATTAATTTTTATAACTCAAGAAGACAACCCAATTTTTTTAAATGGGCAAAAGACTTGAACAGACACTTCACAGAAGATGTAAGAACGGCCAATAAGCACATGAAAAGATGTTCAACATCATTAGTCTTCAGAGAAGTGCACATAAAACCACAATGAGAGATGTCAGTTCATGCCAACTAATGACTGAAGTTAACAGGAGTTACCTCACCAGCTATTTATTGAGAGAATGCACGTGTGGATATCAGTACATACGTCTTGTGTTACAGACATGCCCCCAAATAGGGACGTGTTTGTTCAACGTAAAGAATTTTTAAATGAATAAGAAAAACTTCTGATGGGTAAAGGATGATATAGCAAGGCAATTCATAGGAAAAGAAATAGTAAACTGGAAAAAGTGTTTCCATCTCGGTAAATAAGGAAATGTAAAATGGAACAATGATAAATATTTTATCATTAATATAAGGTACTTTCACATACATTCAGTGGGAGTGAGTTGGTATAAATATTTCTGTCAGTGTCTATCAAATTTAAAGTGGAATTTTGTGTTTTGACCTAGCAATTCTACCTCTAGAAAAATTTGCCCTAGAGAAATATTTGCTCGTGTAGAGATACATGTATAAGGGTTCTTTAAAGCATTGTTCATAATAATGAGAAATTAGAAACAATCAAATTATCTGTCAGCCTTTGTTGTAGTTACTCAGAATACTTAAAGAGGAAATATCCTCATGTAATAATCCTTGGATAATTAACTTCTTTATCACTTGGATTAAGGCAGAGGCAAGGAGGTAAAGTCAGATACTCCCTTTTTGGTGGAGACATGTTATTGGAAAATAATATTTTAGTTTCTCTTTTTTCATAGCAGTAGCTAATTTTGTGTGTACTTTTTGATACCTTTTAATGCATGCCCATATTTTGTGAACTACAAGACAATGTTTGACTATAATGTAACTTATGTTAAAAAAAAAAAAAGAAGTCTTTCCAAACTTAGGGGTTTTTCACTGATAAAGATTTTTTGTTTGTTCACTTTTAACTTTTTTACTTTGCTCAGATTTATGTTATTTGATCTCCTGAAAGTGTAAGCTATAAGCTTCTCACTAAGCAAGCAGACGAACCAGTCTAATCTAAGAGGAGGCTGACTTTCTCTTTTTCACTTTAGCTTATCAGATTAGGTGTGGTGTTTCTGGTTCAAATACAGAATAATTTAGGATATTCTGAATTAGAAGTGGTCCTTCCTAAACACACACAAAGAAGAAAAAGGAACAAGGTGCCAACTATTACCTACGTTTTTTTAGCATTATTTTGGAATCTGGTATTTTTTGTGAAGAAGTATTGTTCAGGAATCTGAGAAAGAGATACAAACATTAGGAACATAGAAACAGTATTATTATTTGCTGATGATATGGCTGTATGCCTGGAAAACCCAGGAAAATCAATGAATATTGAACGAAGGCTTATAATAAAGTCCTCAGTTATTAAGTATTATTAAGTGAAATTTTTCCCCCAAATTACCCTTGTTAATAGCCTTTTCTGACTTTTTACTTGTAGCTTTCAGGATTTTGATATTCAAGGGTCCAGAAGATGCAGTTTGGACTGGTTGACAATAGAAACATACAAGAATATCGAAAGTTACAGAGCCTGTGGTTCGACAGTTCCACCACCATATATTTCTTCACAAGACCACGTCTGGATCAGGTTCCATTCCGATGACAGTATTTCTAGAAAGGGTTTCAGACTGGCATATTTTTCAGGTGTGTTTTTAAAAAAAAAAAAAAAGAAAATGAACAGAATTCTGTAGTGTTAAGTACGAAGTCACTTTGGGGCTAGTCTTCTAAACAATATCTAATTGTGACTAGACCTTAAGAAGCTTGAGATTGAAGGGGCGCCTGGGTACCTCAGTCGGTTAAGCATCCGACTTCGGCTCAAGTCATGATCTTGCGGTTTATGAGTTCGGGCCCCATGTCGGGCTCTATACTGACAGCTCAGGCCTGGAGCCTCCTTCAGATTCTGTGTCTCCCTCTCTCTCTGCCCCTCCCCTGCTCACACTCTGTATCTGTCTCTCTCTCTGTCTCTCTCTCAAAAATAAACATTTAAAAAAAAAAAAGGGGGTTGAGATTGAAGAAGGTTCAGGTGCCCTAAAGCACAGCACGGCCTCATACAGGTGTTTTGTATATTCTAATGAACTGATTAATTTTATAAACTAAGGTCAATTTTGTTTTCAAATTTTAAATACATCAATTACTTTAATTAATTACTTTAATTAAATACTTAATTTTAAAATTAAGTCTTTTTGGGGTGTCTGGGTGGCTCAGTTGGTTAAGCATCCGACTTCAGCTCAGGTCATAATCTCACAGTTCATTAGTCAGAGCCCCGCATTGAATTCTGTGCTGTCAGCACAGAGCCTGGAGCCTGCTTCAGATTCTGTGTCTCCCTCTCTCTCTGCCCCTCTCCAGCGCTCGCTCTCTCTCTCTCTCTCTTTCTTTCTCTCAAAAATAAACACTAAAAAAATTTAAGTAAGTCTTTTTTTCCCTCAAGTGTTTACTGACATCCTGAAAGTTACTTCAGAATATGTTTTTGTGTGTCTGAATTACCATGGTCTTCACAGCTTCGCAAAAAAGACCGCTCTGTTCCACCTTCCTAGTTTGTAGTATCAAATCTTCTTTCACCTCTTTAAATTATATCTACTTTTTTGCTGAAAATCATTTTGTATCTTCTGAAATTTGTACTTGTCCTTTAGCTTTTTTTTCTTAAAAACACAGTCTTTGTAATACTTATTTAGCTTTCGAAGCACATTTTCTGTCACCTGCTTACCAATAAATAAGAAGTTAATGGAGATGTATTATCCCAAACACTGTCAGTTTGGGGAACTGTCAGGAGCTAATGTTTGATTTTCTTTCCATGCCTCACTATTGGTGTATATTTAGCATTGTACACTACAATAATTGGAATTCTGTAGGTATTTCAGGTTTTTTCCTCTCTCCTTGCCCCTGCTAATTTGATGAATGAATTTATAACATAACTCAAATTCATGCAGTTGTGTAAAACAATAGAAATATAAAGTGGCAGTGTTGTGTTATGGTCACATGAATCATTATGAACCGTGTATAAAGTTAATCTTACAATAATCTTAGCAGAAATTTGGTTCTAAAGAATAGGATTACAAAATATACTGTAGGACACATACAGCAAAATATTGTGTGTATGTATATAGATATAGACATAAACAAGAACTAGAAAAGGATATGAAAAATAGGAAAAAAATTGATTTGAAAGGTGATTATTGTGGGTAAATTTTTCTTCATTTGAAAATATTCTAATGATGTTTATGCAATAAATTATTTTCAAATTTTAGGCAGTGCAGTCTAGTGGCTCAAGTGTCTTGTATCATATCAGTAAATGTTCTGCAGTAAGAGAGTTCTCTACAAAAGCAGAATTGTTCTTTGTTCCCCCAAGATTTTATTTAAATTCCAGTTGGTTAACACCCAGTATAATTTTAGTTTCAGGTGTAGAATTCAGTGATTCATCACTTACATATAACACCCAGTGCTTATCACAACAGGTGCCCTCCTTAATGCCCATTCCCCACCCACCTCCCCTCCAGCAACCCCTCAGTTTGTGTTCTCTTCGCTTTAGATCAAAATACTAAGGTCTTCATGGAACAAACAATAAGTGTTTAATGAATTGGACTGTTGAGTAATTAGTGAGCCAATATTAGTTTCCCACTAGAACTGATCTATTTTGTAAAATAAGATTTTTTTAAACCCTATCACTTGGGCTTAGTTAATATTTATTATAAAAGTGTCACTTACTGTTATATATCTTTTCAAAGAGTATGTTTTTTTCTCCCTTCTTCCATCTCCGTCCTCCCCACATCCTCCCAGGGAAGTCTGAAGAACCAAGCTGTGCTTGCGATCAGTTCCGCTGTGGCAACGGGAAGTGTATACCAGAAGCCTGGAAATGTAATAACATGGACGAATGTGGAGATAGTTCCGATGAAGAGATCTGTGCCAAAGAAGCTGGTCCCCCAACGGCTGCTTCTTTTCAGCCCTGTGCCTACAACCAGTTCCAGTGTCTGTCTCGGTTTACCAAGGTTTACACTTGCCTCCCTGAGTCTTTAAAATGTGATGGCAACATTGACTGCCTTGACCTAGGAGATGAGATAGACTGTGATGTGCCAACTTGTGGACAGTGGCTAAAATATTTTTACGGTACTTTCAATTCTCCCAACTATCCAGACTTTTATCCTCCTGGAAGCAATTGCACCTGGTTAATAGACACTGGTGATCATCGTAAAGTCATTTTACGCTTCACTGACTTTAAACTTGATGGTACTGGTTATGGCGATTACGTCAAAATATACGATGGATTGGAGGAGAATCCACACAAACTTTTGCGTGTGTTAACTGCTTTTGATTCTCACGCACCTCTCACAGTTGTTTCTTCTTCTGGACAGATCAGGGTACATTTTTGTGCTGATAAAGTGAACGCCGCAAGGGGATTTAATGCAACTTACCAAGTAGATGGCTTCTGTTTGCCGTGGGAAATACCCTGTGGGGGTAACTGGGGGTGTTACACAGAACAGCAGCGTTGTGATGGGTATTGGCATTGCCCAAATGGAAGGGATGAAATAAATTGCACCATGTGCCAAAAGGAAGAATTTCCCTGTTCCCGAAATGGTGTCTGTTATCCTCGTTCTGATCGCTGCAACTACCAGAATCATTGCCCAAATGGCTCCGATGAAAAAAACTGCTTTTTTTGCCAGCCAGGAAATTTTCATTGTAAAAACAATCGTTGTGTGTTTGAAAGCTGGGTGTGTGATTCCCAGGATGACTGCGGCGACGGCAGCGATGAGGAGAATTGCCCCGTAATTGTGCCTACCAGAGTCATAACTGCAGCCGTCATAGGCAGCCTTATCTGTGGCTTGTTACTGGTCATTGCATTGGGATGTACCTGTAAGCTTTATTCTCTGAGAATGTTTGAACGAAGGTCAGTATCAAGACAAAATTGTAGTGGTTATGGCTTCTGCAATAAACATGGCCCCAGTATTTGCAACAGTACTTTAAGTGTGATCAGCAGTATACTTTGGTCTCATACTATTTTGGGAAATAGATAAATATCTTTTATGGTTTATAAATCAGTGTGAAAAGGCTAAGACTCAAGAGGCTAAACACATAAAAACTAATACTTAGATGGGGCACCTGGGTGGCTCGGTCAGTTAAGCATCCGACTTTGGCTCAGGTCATGATCCCGCAGTTTGTGAGTTAGAGCCCCACATCAGGCTCTCTGCTGACAGCTCAGAACCTGGAGCCTGCTTTGGATTCTGTATCTCCCTCTCTCTCTGCCCCTCCCCCACTCACACTGTTTCTCTCTCCTTCAAAAATAAACATTTAAAAATATATTTTAAAAACTAATAAATACTTAAGAACTGGTATTTACTAGTTTTTGTTTTCAGATTATTTTGTAGGAATTTTGCAAGCTGCAATATTCACTTGTAGTGTTTTAACCTGTATTTTTGTAAGTAAGAATTCAATTCTAAATATTTGAGAACCTACTAGGTTCAAAGCACAATACGGATGAGTAGAAAAATGAATAAGGCATAATTTCACAGGCACTGTACAGTTAGGAGGAAGGCATTGGTGAGTGGAATAAGATGGCAAAAATATAAATGGTAGAAAAGCTGTAAAACAAAGTATAGAAGAAAAGTCAAAAGTTAACCTAATCTGATGGGGGGGAATGGAAAGGCTTTTATTGAACAAGTGCCATTTGAAATCTACAAGTAGAATGTAGACAGGGAAAAGATATTGTAGTTGAAAAAAATAGCCTGGGAAAATGCATGAAAGTAGGAATGCCTAGCATTGCTTGGAGAAGTATCACATACTTCATTTCATCTGGAGCCTAAGATACATATCAAGGGCTAAAAGTTAAAACTTGGAACATGGGGCTAGTGCCTCAGGTCCATGACAGCCGTGTGTCAAGAGTTCTCAGTTAATTAAGAAATGGTTAAGTATTAAAAGGTGACCTTCAGAGAGGGTTTTCTTCCACATGGTGTGGGATAGATTGGACTTGGGAGAAGCTAATGGCAGAGAGAGGTCCCTTAGGACACTGTTGTAGAGACAGTGACCCTCAGTTCCAGGAGAATTACAAATAATAGATTCAACAAAAGACTTCATATACCCAACAGGTAAGCTAATAGATACACGCAGATGCACAGTATCTAAGTAATCATGCTGCCTCTTTGGCCAGAAAGCTTTTCACTACATTGCAGCATAAGAGCTCAGTGAAGAGTCTGAGGTCTTATAAGAACAAGCTATTCCAGAAAGTGTACTGGTGGCTCATTCACTCTTTTCCTCATCTAAAAACTAAATGTGTTGAACTTGATGATTACTTTCACCTAAAGTCTCAAACCTCTTATGTTCTTAGGGCTTTAAAGATCTAATATATTTACCTTTTACGGGAATTTCTAATTCACTCAAACTTAGTGATCCAGGCTCCTAGTGAAAGCCCCATGGCTTTTTGCCTTTGTATTCTCAGTGTCAGAATGCTATAGATATCCAATAAATGTTAGTTGGCTAAGCTTTAAAAACGGTCAAATATATTAAGGTTCAGCTTTTTTTCATTGTTGATTTAAAAAATTATTTTAGCTTGCCTTTTTAACCTTTTCTGTTCCCCTGTTTTCTCTAACAGGTCATTTGAAACACAGCTGTCAAGAGTGGAAGCAGAACTGCTAAGAAGAGAAGCCCCTCCCTCTTATGGACAGTTGATTGCTCAGGGTTTAATTCCACCAGTTGAAGATTTTCCTGTGTGTTCACCTAATCAGGTATGTTGCAATTTATGATTTCTGTTTCCTAAAATGAATTCTATATTTGTATATATGGTAAAGGACCTTTGTCATAATTCTTGTAGTCAAGGATTATTAAATATATGGAGGATTTGAAATTATGTTTCATTGTATTTTAACAAATGCTACAAAATACCAAATGGTTTCATTCTTCTGATTTTGTTATGTGATTCTTGAGCATTTTACTATTTATGATAATTTGGTGCATTAAAATTCAGAAGTAAAGTTTAGGAAGTTATTTTCTGTTTGAACTAAACATCTAGAAGATTTAAGAATGAACGTTAAAATTAATACATTAGTAATCTGCTAGATTAATGAGTTAATAAGTAAAAGTAAATTGCAATGAAGTTAACATTTCTACCTGACTAGAGGGAAAACTTTTGTTCACAGCCAGATTTTACGGTGTTTAAGAATTCATACCGGTTTTTTTAAAAACAGTAACTAGTAATATATCAATAATTAGATTAACTAGTTAACAATAAAAGTAATTGCAATGAAGTTAATATTTCCACCTGACTTGAGGGAAAACTTGACAGCCGGATTGTACAGTGTTTAAGAATTCATATCATTTTCTTTAAATAGTAACTCATTATTTTATTAATGTTTCCGAATTCTTTAAAGTTCTATTAACACTATTTTGGGGCTCCTTGGTGGCTCAGTTAGTGAAGCATCAGGTCATGAACTCATGGTTCGTGAGTTTGAGCCCCAGATCCAGTCAGCTTGAGCCCCTCTTCAGGCTCCGCAGTGACAGTGAGGAGCCTGCATGGGATTATCTCTCTCTCCCTCTCTTTCTGCCCCTTGCTCACTCTCACTCTCTCTCTCAGAACTAAATAAATTTAATAAAAATATAAAAAATTAAAATTAAATAAAGTCCTATTAGCATTTTTTTAAAAATTTCTTTTTCAATGCCTAAAGTATACCAGGGTTCATAAAGACATAAGGGTGTATACATTTAAAATGTAAATTCGGGGCGCCTGGGTGGCTCAGTCGGTTGAGCGTCCGACTTCAGCTCAGGTCATGATCTCGCGGTCCGCGAGTTCGAGCCCCGCCTCGGGCTCTGGGCTGATGGCTCGGAGCCTGGAGCCTGCTTCCGATTCTGTGTCTCCCTCTCTTTTGGCCCCTCCCCCGTTCGTGCTGTGTCTCTCTCTGTCTGAAAAATAAATAAACGTTAAAAAAAAAATTAAAAAAAAAATAAAATGTAAATTCATTCAGAAATATTTATAAAAATTGATAAACATTATTTTCCCAGTGATTTAATTCTGTGCAAAATGGAAAACCGTTTTCTTTCTGGTAGATATGATTTCTGACTACAGTCTGTCACCTTTATTTGAGTCTTTTAAGAAATATTGGTGAGAATTTATAGCTTTAAGAACATTTCTCTAGGTGTAACTTGCTAAGTAAATAATTCAAAAGTTCCACTGGTCAGAATTTTGTGTGCAAAATAAGAGAAAGCTATATATTCTCAGCCCTGCCAGGTGGCAAGTTTCTTTGTAGGTAGGAGCTCAAACAATGGTCAACTCCACCCACCTAGTCCATCATCTGCCATCTGTCACCTACCACCCCTATGCCCTGAAGCTGCCTCCAGGAGTTCAGCTAACTGTGGAGTTAAAGAAAGCACAGTCCATACCAAACAGGTCTCATCTTTACAGAAATTATAAGTTCTGAGGTTCCCAAAATGATTTTCGGTTTTGACTGTTCACTAGATGGACTCAGAGGTCACTGAAAGCTCTTATACTCAGGGTTATGGTTAATTACAGGGAAAAGACCTAAATTAATTCAGCCAAAGAATAAGACACCTGGAACAGGGTTCAGGAGGGTGCCAAACCCAGATCTTCCAGCTGTCGTCTCCACACAAAGTCAAGACAGTGTTACACTCTCAACACGGGTGTATGACAGTGTGCACAGAATATTGCCAACTAGGGAGCTCGCCCGAGACGCAGCCTCCAGAGTTTTTACTGTGGCTCCACCTTGCAGGTATGATTAACTGCGCATGTGGCTGATCTCAGTCTCTAGCCCCTGCGCACTGACTGATCCTGCCGAGTCCAGTGCCCACCCTACATCACACTGCTGGTGTGGCTTAGAGCCTCCACCTTAGACACAGCGTTATCTGTATCTGGCTGGCCCCGGGCCCCAGGCCCCAGGCTAGGACACTCCTGTCAGAGATGATGCTGTCAGGACTCAGAGATCACATCCCAGAAGCAGATGGCAAAGGTCAGACCTCACTCTGAATAACATTTAATTCTTTACTACATACTACACCGTTCTTTAGGTTTATAGTTTAGCCTTATGAGGGAATTATACTCAACAAAGTTTTAAAATAAAATGTTTATGAATAGTAAGCTAGATTTTATTCCATTTATGAGATTAAACTTTCAAATTTCAAACTTTTGGTAACACATTATCAATTTGTTACTAATTATCAATTATTATTTTCTTTAAAAAGAAAAAGAATATTCTAAATTCCCATCCCATTCAAAAATAGAAATGCTTTCTGAAGAATGCTTTCTTCTTTCATAAACTGAAGAAGTATGTAAAATTATCCCTAAAACATTAGGAATCTAATGTAAAATTAATTTTAATTAAACAGACTTTTAACTCTAAGTAGAGAACTTCACTATGACGGACTCTAATGTGAAAATGAGCATTGTTGATCTCGATGGGTAATAGCTGAATAAAAGGGAAGCTTATCTGAAGAGCCTTCTGTTCACTGCTGGGTATAACATAGTACTCACATGAAAGCCTTAGAACTCAAATGCTAAATGGGGAGGACCACATCTATGGAGAAATTCCTTAGGGATGTGAACCGGTTTTTTGTTTGTTTGTTTTTTAATATAAAATTAGATACTTCTTAATTGGTGAAAAATCTGACTCATTTGTATAGCAAATCTGTGTATGCTGATCTTCAGATTTCTTATTGACAGTCCGTGCCAGATTATTAAATATTCCTATGATCGTAGTTCCTTTGCTTTCTGTGAATTATATTCCTGAGATTATGTTCAAAAGGCCTATGTGGGACTTACAAGTAAGTTTAATACCCATCTTGAAGAGAGGTGGAGAACACATGCTATCAAGGGAAACTCTTTTCTTCTGTGAAGGGAAAGGGAGAGCCATTCGTTTTGGCAGGGTGAAATTATAGCATCATTGGAAAGGGAATATGTCAACTCACCATTTTTTCCTGGAAATACTGTATTTTAAATACCAAATGCCACAAATGAAAGCTGGGTTTGTTCCAAGTTTGAATACTCCTTTTTATAACCACTAGATGGAGCTTAAAGACTGTTTTATATAAATGTTGTATGTTTTTAAAATAACCCATTAATGTATTCATCTAGGAAAATGAGTAAATTTTCAAAGAATAAGGGTGTGAAAATTTATGCTTAACGCTATGCTGTAGAAAATAAAACCTAATCTTTAAAGATTGAGAAGAGTCCAAATGTCTCAAATACCGTTGTGTTGTAGTGCTATAAAAAAATTAATCTTAAACTTTGTTTCCTGTGCTGTATTATAAATTAATTAATTCTCTTATTTATGACAGTATAAATCAATCTTCACTACCCATTCATTCAACAAATCCTTGAGAACCAGCTGTGAAATATATATATATATATAACTTTACCATGTTTGGGGAAGTTTCAACCTTGTAAATCAAGTCTGACTTGTTCTGTGTTTAAAAACAAGAAAGGCATAAACCAGATAAAGAGCCTAGTTTACATTCCTAGCTAAAGCAGTGTCAAATAATTTTGTCCCTTTGGCACACTTTTAGAATTGGATTACAGCGTCCAGTTTTGAAATAAAATAGTTGTTGTAATTGATATGAAACATCACTCTAAAGTTGTATGTATAAAATGCAGTGTCAGGAAAATCTTAAGTGAGCAATGGTACGAGTTATAGATTAGATTCTGTGGTAGGTGAACCTTTACAGATGAGAGAATTGAATTCATCCTTCATATAGATTCTAACAATGAGTAATATTGTCTTTACCCACAACATGTTCTTGTTAGAAGCATGTTTTCTGTGTTAATACTTCATTGTTAGCGATCTTAAGATCTCCTCTTGTTTTCTGTAGGCTTCTGTTTTGGAAAACCTGAGGCTGGCAGTACGATCTCAGCTTGGATTCACTTCGATCAGGCTTCCAATGGCAGGCAGATCCAGCAATATTTGGAATCGTATTTTTAATTTTGCAAGATCACGTCATTCAGGGTCGTTGGCTTTGGTCTCAGCAGATGGAGATGAGGTTGTCCCTAGTCAGAGTACCAGCAGAGAAACTGAAAGAAGTCATGCTCACAGAAGTTTGTTTTCTGTGGAGTCCGACGACACAGACACAGAAAATGAGAGAAGAGATACGGCAGGAGCATCTGGTGGGGTTGCAGCTCCTTTGCCCCAAAAAGTCCCTCCCACGACAGCAGTAGAAGCAACAGTGGGAGCAAGTGGAAGTTCCTCAACTCAGAGTACCCGAGGTGGTCACACAGATAGTGGAAGGGATGTGACAAGTGTAGAACCCCCAGGTGTGAGTCCTGCGAGGCACCAGCTCACAAGTGCACTAAGTCGTATGACTCAGGGGCTGCGTTGGGTACGTTTTACATTAGGGCGATCAAGCTCCGTAAATCAGAACCAGAGTCCTTTGAGACAGCTTGATCATGGGGCAAACGGAAGAGAAGAAGATGATGATGTTGAAATGCTAATTCCGGTGTCCGATGGAGCTTCAGACTTGGATGTGAATGACTGCTCCAGACCTCTTCTCGATCTTGCCTCGGAGCAAGGACAAGGGTTTAGACAACCATGCAGCGCAGCGAACCCTGGAGCGAGGCCAAGTAATCGAGACGGCCCCTGCGCGCGCTGTGGCGTCGTCCACACTGCCCAGATCCCAGACACTTGCTTGGAAGCAACACTGAAAAATGAAACAAGTGACGATGAGGCTTTGTTACTTTGTTAGGTACGGATCACAGCGAGCGAGGCCATGTACGAGTCGGAGCAGCATCCGTTCGCTGTTTTGTAAACTTCACAATTAAACTAGTTTTAATTTAAAAGCAAAAAAGATGCAGGGCGATTTCTTATTATTATGTATTAGCCTGCATGGTTAAATTAAACAACTTGTAACTCTATGAACTTTAGAGTTTACTATTTTAGCAGCTAAAATTGCATTATGTATTCATGTTGTTCAATAATGTTCTTCCATTCGTTTTAATTGTTTTTATCCTGGTACTGTAGTTCACAGTAGATGTATGGCTGCTGACTCATTCAACTGTCAGTTTATCTATCCTATGTTAAAACATTTGTTTGTACAAAATAATACCTTCTTCTCATTGAACCCTTTATGCTTTTTGCCATTACATCTTGTAACTTAATATATCACATTTCAAGGTGGTTAATGTACAAAAAAAAAAAAAAAAAAAGCCCCTTATATTCACCTGAGTTTTTATTTAGGTAACATCTGTCTAAATATTATTGGATTTCATCATAATATGAGCTTTCTCAAAGGGAAAAACCTTTGTCTACAAATTTTTCTCTTACATTTAACATTCTGTGATGTGAAATTTAGATAGAGTTAGAAAAATTAATGGCAAAAGTGAAACTCTTTTATAGATTTTCTAATGTTGACTTTAATACTCTAATATGGTACAAACCAAATGGTAAAATCCCAAGTCATTTCTTTTTTCATCCCTATTTCGGGACAGAATTAAGCAGATGAAGATATTCTACTATGCATTAAATCTTGAACTTTATAAAAAATGTACAAAAATTGTACAAGATAAGTTCCAACTGGTAATGTCCTTCCCTGGTACAGGGTGATGCTTGTATTGGACCCTAGGGATTTGCACTAACGTCATGTCAAGGTCACAGATGAGTTCAGTGCACAAGCACTATCACTTTCAATACTGTCATTTGCTACCACAATGACTATATATTTCCATAGCTTTGGGGGGGGCGTTTTTATTACAACTTGAAATTGCTTTGCTGGTTTCATATTTATTTGTTGTATTTAAAGACTGCATTATTGTAAGAGTGATTTTCGATATATTTTATTCACTGCGGGGGAGGATCATGCTACACGTCAGAAAGCAAATTACGAAATCATTCAGATCCTCCCCCCTTTTTTAAGTAGAATGAATTGCAAACCCCGCATATTTTTTTATTGTCTATTCTTGTTTATTTATTCTTTAGCTGTCTGTTTTAATAGCTTAATGATTGAGTATGAAATATGTATTTGTGTGTGATTATTGCTATTTATTAAATTTTCAATATTTTGCTGAATGTCATTTTAAAGCATGTTTGAGGTCTTGTGTATTTGTCGTGTTATGCTGTCAGAAAGAACTGACTGAAATGTTTTAATATGTATCCAAAATTAAAAATCACTTTTTTTGTATTGCCTTGAGGTACTTTTTAAATCAGAGTTGCTCTTTATTTTTGTTGCATTTTGGTGCACGTGCAGATTGAGGCCGTAAAATACTGCGCTGTGTCTAGAAGAACATTGAAGGGCAGGCAGTCTTCTTCAGAATAAGGTGGTAGCTTATACCAGCACTTGAGGGTAAAAATTCCTAAGGAGCTGAATATATTTGCCTTTGAGAAAACTTCTTAATTAATGTTTCTTATAAGATGCAATAATTCAATTAGTTCTCTTTGTATGATTTTCAGATGCATTTCAGACCCGTATAGAATATTTTCCTAGCAGAATTTGTATCACCAAATTAATCTTATTTAGGTCCTACTAATAATATATTGTATAGGTTTCTTGGTTTTGTTTCCTGGCATTTCTATTTTAATTTCTTCCTATAATTAACTAATACATTTTCCTGGTTCAAACAGTAGAAGGTGAGTCTCTCCCCTTCCCTGACACCCATCTTTTAGTTCCCTTCCAAAGAGACAAGTACCAATACCAAATTCTGTATACCCCTCCAAAGGTACCATGTAAATCCATAAATGTGTCCATATATATATAAATGTCATATATAATAATACAAATTGTAACCTACTATGCATACTTTGTACTTTTTTTAAGAGAAAAATGTATCTATTTAAGTTTGAATATTAAAACTAAAGTTGGGTATTTCTTTTATTTCAATTTTCCCACTTAAATCACAATCAATCCGGAATTTAAGGCTCCATTTTTTCCCCAGTTAATTTTATCCTGCAGCTCTTTATTAAATAATACATTCTTTCCTTACTATTTGAAATGACACTTTTATCATAGAATTTATATACTGCTTGGATATGTTTCTAGACTCCAATTCTATTCTCTTCAATTGATCTACCCTTCTCTTTTTATACTAGCCCTATACTGTTTTAATAACTGTAATGTTTAAATGTTTTAAATATTCTTGCTTATTTTTCCATTTGAACTTTAGAATTGACCTACTCAAGTCTCACAAAACAAGTCCCATTAGTATGTGGGTTTTTTGAACCATTTTTTTTTAATGTTTATTTATATTAGAGACAAAACATGAGCGGGGGAGGGATAGAGAGAAGGAGACACAGATTTTGAAGCAGGCTCCAGGAAACAACGTGTCAGCACAGCGCCCGACGCGGGACTCGAACTCAAGAACTGAGATTATGATCTGAGTCGAAGTCAGACAACCAACTCAGCCACCCAGGTACCCCTAGACAATTTTAATTTTTATAGATTAACCTAGGGAAATCGGACATCATTATCATGTTAAAGCTTCTGTCTAAATCATGGTACCTATGTAAAAATGGTGCCCATTCATTCTTTTTGTGGTTGTTTCCTTTAGACATGTTTCGCATTTTACTTTATAGAGATCATCTTCGTTCTTAAGAGTTTATTCTTAGGACTTTCAGTGTTTTTGTTATCAATATTAAGGAAGTCCTTTTTATAATTCAATCTGCGTTTAGTATATGTTAAGCCTAATGATTTCTTTACATTAATTTTCTCCACAGCTACCAGACTACCATTTTCTTATAGCTAGTAATATTTTTTTCTTTTGTGTTCTCTAGTTACACAATCATATTTTCCAGCTTGCATACCTCTTTACATTTTAATTGCATTGTCTAGTACTTCTAGAATAATGTTAAATATATCAGTCAATCACGTTAAGGAGAATCAATTGATCCACCGATCTCTATATTTAAAAAAAAACTTAACCAAGAATGCATGTTGAATTTTATCACATGCCTTTTCACTATGGAGATGATCATATGATTCTTCTCCTTTGATCTTTTAATACGTTGAATTTTATTAATATATTTTGTAATTTTGAACCATTCTTGCATTCCTGAAATGAACTACTTGGCCATGTGTATATTTTTAATATATTGCTACGTTATATTTTATTTAGCATATTTGCAACTGTATTCATCAGTGATATTAGTCTGTAGTTTTTATATGTGTGTGCTGTCTTTTAAGAAGTTTGGTTTTTAGTTTTATGCCGGTTAATTTGGAAACTTCCTTTTCCTTTGGTCCAGAACAGCTTACATTGCATTGGAATATTCTGTTCCTTAAAATTTCAGTGAAATGATCTGATGGATGTTTGGCTAGCAGCTCTTTAACAACTTTGTTGCTATCTTCTGTAGTAATTGGTCTGTGTAGTTTTTATATCTTAGCTGACATCATAAATCTTCCATTTCATCCAAGTTTACAAATTTAGTTGCATAGCGTTGAGCAAAGTTCTCTCTTTCTCTTTTGTGCATATGGCTCTCCCTTGTGTATTATGTTTGCCCTATTATCTTCTTAAATAAGATAGCTAACAGTTGACATTTTGAACTTTTTGTTTGTTTCTCCCAGAGTGGTATGTTTTGAATATCTCTGTTCTATAATTTTTCTGTTTTCCAATTAACTGACTTCCACTTTAATAAATTTCCTACTTTTTGCTCTCCTTAGTTCATTTGTTGTTTTTTCCCTGACTCCTTGAGTTAGCACTTCATTCATTCATTTTTATTTTCTAATTATTAATGTGAGATTTAAGGTGTAGACAATTCTAAGCACTGTTTAAACTGAATTACTTAGATGTATTGGTGTTGTCATGACTCTTATATTCTAGGTATTGTGATATTTCAGTGTTTATTTCTACTTTAATCCAAAAGTTGTTTTACAGAAGAAAATTTTTTTTCCTTTTTTCTTTTCTTTGTTCCTTTTTTCCTCAGATAATGGAATTTTGGTGTGAATAGTAGTTTTGTTTTCTGGTTCTTACATTAATTTTCATTTTTATGGCATCAAGATCAGAAAATGTTGTATGTATTATTTGGGGAGATTTGAGTTTCTTGTCCTTTCTCATTTTTTTTAAGTGTTCCAGGAACACTGTTAAGTACATTCTCTGTTTATGGATACAGATTTTAGTAGATATTACTCAGATTATCATGACATAGTACTTTGTCTTGCCTTATCAGTCCATCAGTCAGGGCTCCAGGATTAGTTTGGAAGAGACTAGAAACCAAGGAGGCTGTGTTAGGATTCTTTGGGCCAGCAGCCCTGCCTTAGCGCTTGTCATCAGCCGGGACTGAGAACATAAGCACAGGATGAAGGGGAGTCTTTCTACAAGCTCTGGAGTTTCAGTTTCTACCACTGCTACCCCCATCATCCACTGTTCAGCTGGAAATAAATGGGTGAGACAGGTTAAAAGGACAAGGAAAAAGGTACTATACATTCAATTTGCTAGGTATTTGTTGAGTACCTACCACAAACCCATTGATGATGACGGTGATGATAAGAGCTCCATTCTAGCTGCTTGCTGGTTCCTTCACGCCCTTGCCCCTGAACTTCAAGGGAGACAATGACAGCAACTTCATAGGACCTGTTTTACTTACCCTGTGTAACAATTGATAGGCAGTAGAGAGGTTGGTTCTTGGAGTAACTGCACCCTCGTTCAGAAATAGCACACAAATTACAAGTTGCATGTGGCTACTACCAGGGGCTGGAGGTTGGCTGATTGTATCTTTTTCTGAGGCCCTCAACATTCAAGGTAGAATGAGGCAAAGTAAAATTCACAGAATTTCAGAGCTGGAAGGAATCTTTTGAAGGGAAGTAACAGATGTAGCTGATTAATCAGGAATGTTTTCCAATTCAATGAAATCTGTATTTTTTCTATGCCTTGTAACATAAGCCATATATGCACACATGGTTTAACCATTATGTGATGTTATGGATTTTTTTTAAAGGTCATTCTTTTTGACATGTTTTAGCACATACCTGACCTAAATGAGTGTATCCCCATGTTCACACTATCAAAAACCATTTCTAAGAGTCCTTTACCACCAGCTGTTTTTTTGTCATAGGAAAGAATTCTCAAAGCACATACTTATTTACCCCTTGTTGAATGACTACCATCTGTCAAGCCCATTATATGGATCTTTGGATCCTCACAGCCCTGTGCCAATAGGGCAGAAGTCCTAGAAGGACTTAAACTAAGACAATGGGACAAAACTAAGAGTTGACCTTAGTCTTGTCTGCCTCAACAGTTGTCTTTTGAATAAGATGAACCATAGAATGAAGTAATATCAGTAAAGAAAAATACCCATATTCAAATTGGAGCTAACAAACCTGGATTATTATGCAAACTCACTGAGCCGCAGCTTCCTCATTTTAAAATAAGGATAATAGCAGTTACCCCATAAGATTATTGTGAGGAATAAATTAAGATAACATTTGTAAAGGCCTTAGCACATGTTCTAGTCATCTATTGCTGTGTAACAAACTTCTCCCAAACTTTATACTTAAAGCAACCACAAGTCATTCAGTTTGCTCACAAATCAGTAACTTGGGCAGAGCTCAGTACAATTGGTTCATCCTACTCCTTGCATCCACGGAGCTGTAGGATATACTCACAAAAAAAGCTCACCTATATGACTGACAAGTCTGCTGGCTGTTGGCTGGGAGCTCAGCCAGGACACTTGAATCCTGTCCACGTGGGCCTCTCCATGGGGCTGCTTGTGTTGCCTTAAATATGGAAACCGGGATCCAAGAATGAGTGTCCCAAGGCACCTGCAGAAGCTACAAGGCTTCTTATGACCTAGTCTCAGAAGGCCCAGGATGTCACTTCTGCCGTCTCCTATTGGCCAAACAAATCACTGAAGCCAAACCAGATCCAATAGAGAGAGTGCTAGACCCCACTCTCAATAGTGGACACAGCAAAGAATTCGTGGCATTTGCAATCTACCACAGGACCGGACACATAAACACTAACTTGCCAGTGAATATTTTAAGAATAACAGTGTTACAGTCCCAGGAAGAAGCTCATTTGCCAAAAGGATCAAATCAACTCAGCTCTCCTATCATATGTCAAGTACATCAATTGTCCACATATTGATTACAACTACGAAGGTAAGGGGCGTCAGGGTGGCTCGGTCAATTAAGCAACTGACTTGATTTTGGCTCAGGTTGTGATCTCACATATCATGAGATCAAGCCCCACTTTGGGCTCTGTGCTGACAGCACAGAGCCTGCTTGGGATTCTCTCTCTCTCTCTCTCTCTCTCTCTCTCTCTCCTTCTGAAATCTTTATTTTTAAATTTATTAGAGGTGAATGGTGGGTAATCTTTCTCTGACTTATTTTGCTTAGCATAATATACTCTAGTTCCATCCATGTTGTTTCAAACAGCAAGATTTCATTCTTTTTGATTGCCGAATATTCCATTACACACACACACACACGCACACACACACCCCACATCTTCTTTATCCATTCATCAGTCAATGGACATTTGGACTTTTTCCACACTTTGGCTATTGTTGATAGCACTATTATAAACATTGGGGTACATGTGCCCCTTTGAATCAGCACCACTATATCCTTTGATTGAAAACCTAGTAGTACAATTGCTAGGTCATAGGGTAGTTTTATTTTTTGAAGAACTTCCCCACCGTTTTCCAGAGTGGCTGCACCAGTTTGCATTTCCAACACCAGTGCAAAAGGAGGAGCCTCATTTTAAAGGTTTGGGGAAAGGAAGAGAAAAAGTCTCCTATCTCTGAGCAACGGCACAAGCCTTGGTTGGCTTGGCTACCTCGACTTCTGCTTGCATGATGCACCGGTCACAGGCTTCTCCATTACCCACAGAGTAATACCTTCCCAACTTGTCGACTGGTTCCTAAATTGGAAATAACAGTGGATTGGAGGATTAAATGAAATAATATATGTAAGCAAGTTAGACAGGAGAGGTTAAATGTAGTGTCATGCTCAATAAGCATAGTTATGGTTGATGGTCAGGTTATCAATAAACTGCTGGCCCTGTTCTCTGCCAAAAGTAACTAAGATTTCATTTAACAAAAGGTTTTCGGGATTAATAAATTTGGAAACCAGTGCTAGAACATTGTAGGACCAAGTCACCCTATGCTAACCTAGGGCACATACGGTTTATTTAAGATACTGAAATAAATATATTCGCAAAGAATTTACTAAGACTGACTTCAAGTGAAGTTACTGAGATGTCAACTAGGGTAGATCTTCCCATGTGCTGAAAGAAGGCTCAAGCCCTAAGAAGCTTAATGTTTTCCTAAAAGTGACATGGAAGCTTTACTAGGGACAAATAGAGTGAGCTGGAAAAGCATGGGCTTTGGAGTCTGACACATCACAGTCTGAATCCTGACTCTGCTGCTAAAGAGTTTTAGAACTGAATACATCATCTGATCTCAGCCAGCCGTGCTGTCTCATCTGGAACATGGGATAATACCTACCCTTAAGAGTTACTACTATAAGGATTAAACAAAAGAAAAAGAAAGAAAAAAAAAAACAGACTATGCAGAAGACTTTCCCAGAGCATAACAGGTTGAAAATACATTTTAGTTGTCAATATTACAGATTCATTTTCCAAATTAATACCTTTGTTTTGTTCTCCCCTCCACTATGTGTTATGTGTTATGTATATTAGTAGAGCTTCTCAAAAGAGCAGATTTACAACAGCCACGGTCCTATTTTCTTGATTACAGGGCCACTTATGTCTGCATCTCAATGAAAAGTGGTATCTTGGCAGAGACATCTATTTTACTTTACAAAGGCCAAAGTGAAGAATTTCCACAGGGCCCTGAACAGAAAAGATGTGGCTACATGCTATGGACTTAGTAACATGCATTGAGCTAATATAAATAGTATAAATAACAGGCTTTCAGGGAAATTATTTGTATCCAGAAACTATGGTAATAAGCAACATATAAATAATATTCTAAAACTTTTTTCACTTTCACTACAATAGGATCATGTATATTTCCCTTATCTGCTGAGCCCTGATTTTAAAGAACATAGAAGTTTCTCAGGCGCCCAAGTGGCTCAGTCAGTTAAGTGTCCCAACTCTTGGTATCAGCTCAGGTCATGATCTCACGGTTTTGTGGGTTTGAGTCCCATATTGGGCTCTGCGCTGGCCCCACAGAGCCTGCTTGGGATTCTCTGTCTCCCTCTCTCTCTACCCCTCTCCCACTCTCACTGTCTCTCTCTCTCAAAATAAATTTAAAAAAAAAGAACATTGAAATTTCTTTTGGCTTTTAGATTTAGTTTTTCCAAGTCTGACTTAAATACAGACTTTGTATTGGTTATTATGCATCGTATGAGTGTTAACATCATTGTGTTCCTATTAGTTTCCTTTGGCTGGATTTGCATTATTACTGTTTTTTATGGAGATTTCACCATACAATATAATTTCCATTCCTCTAGCTCATGAGTTGCCATTAGAATTGTTTGCCACGTGTGCAAAGTGATTCTTTGTAACCATTTTCTTGAATGGAGTGAGTGAAAATAAGCATCCATGTGTTGAGTACTTCCTGAGCACCAACAGTAGTACTAGATGCCTTATGTACATCATTTCTAATCCTCAGAACATGTCTGGGTGGTAGATATTGTCCTCTGAAGCAGCAGTATCGGCAGCAGCAGTAAGTGCCTTTGTCATTGATGTTGGAAGGAGTATAATTCTTGGAACATGAACTAATTCTTTACTACATGTTCGCACAGAGAATAATGGAGAAATTTTACTTTATATTTAAGATTTTATTACAGTCACATAGTGAGCATTTCTGTTTTCTTTGGAACCATATTTGCTTTATTAAAAAATAACAAAAAGATTAGGGGTTCCTGGGTGACTCAGTTGGTTAAGCATCCAACTCTTGGTTTCAGCTCAGGTCATGATGTCATGGTTTGTGAATCTGAGCCCTGCATCAGGCTCCACGCTGACAGCGCAGAGCTTGCTTAGGATTCTCTCTCTCTCTCCCCCTCTCTCTCTGCGTCCCCCCACCTCAAAATAAATAAATAAACTTTTTAAAAAATAACAAAAATTTTAAAACAACCACTTCACAATCTAGGATGGCTATTGTCAAGCAGAGAGGGAACTGCAAGCATTGGCAAGGATATAGAAAAACGACCTTCCATACATCACTGGCAGTAATATAAAATGGTGCAGTCACTTTGGAAAGCAGTTTCTCAGTACTTTAAAAGTTAACTATAAAGTTACCATCTGACCCTGAAATCTCACTCTTAGGTACATACCCAAAGAAATGAAAACATATGTCCACATAAAAACTTGTATGTGAATTATTATAGTAGCATTATTCATAATAACCCAAAAGTAGAAACAACCAAATGTACATGATTTGATAAATGGATGAAAGCATGATATATCCAGAAAATGAAATACTACTTGGCAATAAGAAGGAATGAAGTGGAAAACATCCTACAACATGAAGGAACTTGAAACCATCATGCCAAGTGAAAGAAGTCAGTAAGAAAAGACCACCAATTAATTGTATGATCCTATTTATATGAAATGTCCTGAAATCTGTAGAGACAAAAAGTAGATTATTGGTTACGTAGGGCTAGGGAATGGGGAGATGGGAGAGTTAGGATTGGCGACTTCTAATGGGTACAAGTTTCTTTTGGGGTTGATAAAAAACATTCTGAAGTTAGATTAGGTGAATATTTTTAAAATATTGTAAATATATTAAAAAACCATTGAATTGAACACTTCAATGTGGTGAACTTTGTGATGTATAATTTATCTCCATAAAGCAATTAACAATTAGAGAACAAAAACACAATATTCCCTTTCTCCTTTTGCTTTTAGAATTAGGTCTATGCTATTCGTGTACAAATATTCTTGCTTATTATTCTGCAAGATAAAAGTAATTGTTTTATCAAATTAAAGACAGAAAATACTGTCTTCATCTATTTAGCCATATAATATAGTGGTTGTCGGTTCCATTGGCCTTGAAATCTGATCAACTAACTGTGTGACTCTGGCAGTTAACCCCTCTGAACCATAGTTTTTACATCTGTAAAATGGAAGTAATGCTTTCTACCTCATGGAGTTCCTGTCAAGATGAGATAACATTTATAAGAACCTCAGCCCAGTACCTATTGGATTCAAGCTCAGCAATTAACTATTCCATAAATATTTATGGAGGGACTATGTTTGCTCACTCTATATGCTCTTTAAATCATAATGTGAAGACTTTATTTAATATGAAGCATATATTTTGTAAATCTAGAAAATCATAATTTTATAATATGAAATTATACTTATATATAAGTATATATATAAGTATATATATAATTTGAAATATATAATATGAATTTTGAATATATAATATGAAATTATTATATGAAATTATTATATAAATATGAATTTATATAATATAAAATTATATGAATGTGTACATTAACATGTCCACAAAAGGATTCATTAGTCCTATTCAAGGGAACAAGGAAACTATTTTCCTTTCCAACTTTAAAGAGAGGATAATAACTATATATAAATACAGATACAAGGTTACCAGGAGTGGCTTATCTGTTATTCACAAAAGTTTCTGAACCAAAGAACAGTTGGTCTTTTCGAGATGCCATCTAGTGGTGTATTCTAGCATTACAGTCATTTATTTTGGAACGCAATTAGTCGAATACTTGTTTTTAGTAACACTCCAATGAACTTCTTTGAAGGCAAATGTGTGAATGGAAAAGTAAATAAGGCTGAAGCTCAGTTTGGAGCTCCAAAGAAGTCTAAAAGAAACTTTTAACTGTGATCTAATTAATGTGGACCCAACGCTGAACATTTCCTCCATGTGCTGTGCTGTGATACTGACAAAGTGAACATGAAGTTAGTGAGCTCTTTTTATGTGCCATCGATAGGTTTTTGATTACACAGGTAAATAACATCACAGATTAGTGGCCATAAATACACAGTTACATAGTAGATGGGTAGTTAGGTATTATCCTTGACCTACAGCATTTTCACTGTGTTTGTCATGTCTAGTACTAAGTACCGCTTAACAGCAAAGGAATAATTTTTTCCCAAGAATTTAAGATGCACAACGTTTTTAATGAAGTAGGAAGAGCAACTCCACTACCTTATGTGAGAGAAGTAAGAGCATAAAATGAGATGGCATGGCCAGTGCAGAGGTCGAAAGTCTCTGCTTCAGAGGGCGTGGGTGTCGATGAGACCAGTGCATGTAAGAGGGACCGCACCCAGACTGTTGTGTCTGTATTTCATCTTCTTGCCTGTACACTGATTCCTCCCACACCTGGGGCATCAGAATCTCAACACTGTCATGTCTGCATAACTTTATACAGTGTTGGGAGGGTTCCAGCAGAGCGCCTGCTATCCCTGCCTCAGCCCCAGCTGGGGTCTGGACTAAATTCCAGTAAGGTCTGCCTTAAATCCCTTTTGCTTTGTATCTTGATGGCATCAAAGGGGAAGGGAGTGGGGTTGCTTTAGATGTACAGCACAGGAAGAACGCTACTAAGTTGAAGATGACTTTTAGAACCAAAGTAGGTAAACCCTGCAGATACTCTACACCTCACTTTGTATCCAAGTCGAAAGTCAACAAAATTCAAAGGACAGAAAGAAGATAGTGGTTGCCAGGGGCCAGAGCTGGGGGCAGAGAAGACTGACTGTAAAGAGGCACAAGGAAACTTTTGGGGCTGACGGAAATACTCTCCATTTTGATTGCGATGGTAGTTGCCTGCAAAAGATTGCATGTCTTTGTCAAAATTCATAGCACTATATACTTAAACAAGATGAATTTTACTGTATGTATTTTACTGTTTTTATTTTTTAAACTTTTAAATATAAAATACAGTATTCAAACCCTATTTTGGTCTATGCAACAAAAATCCAAGTGGCATTTTTTTTTAATGATTTGCTCTTGTTTAGAATGGCCAAGAAATTTAGCCAAGAATCCATAGGTGATAGGTGATAAGCCAGAACTCATATGCAGATCAGCTCATTTATTTACTCATTTATTTATTTTTTATACCCTTTGTAACCCAGGGTACACTTTCACTATTTCCTTACATATTATCATATTGCTGCAATAAGTTTTGCTAAGAAAGATTAAAATAACTCGGAAACCGTGGCACATTCTGAGTGAGTTAAAGGAGCAGGAGGGTTTCTGTAGGCACAAGCTAGTGAAGCTGGCAGATGGGCAGAAGAAACCTCTGAACCCAGCCTGGTGTTCCCAGCCCTTCGCTTGAGAAAGCAGTGTCTTTTTGTTCAGGGGAATGATGATAGGCACTATCTTAGGCTGAATTAGGGGCCCCGAAGATACCCGGATATCTTCCTAGACCCTGGAACTTGTGGATGTTGCCTTATAGGGCAAAAGGGACTCTGTAGATATGAAATCGAGGGGTTTGAAATGGGGGAAGTTATCCCGGGTTACCTAGCTGGGCCCTGACTGTAATCACAGTGTCCTTATAAGAGGGAGGCTGCGGAAGGCAATTGCAATCATGGACCAAGACTGGAGTGATGAGGCCACAGCCAAAGAATGCTGGCACCCACCAAAAGCTGGAAGAGGCTAGGAAGCAAATTCTCCCTCGGAGACCCCAGAAGGAAACAACACTGCCAAGAGCTTGACTACAGTCCAGGGAAACGGATTTTGGAGTTCTGGCTCCATGACCAAGAGAAAACAAAGTTGTGTTCTTTCAAGCTGTCACCTTTGTGGTGCTTTGTTCGAGCAGCCAGAGGAAATGCAGAAGGACTGTCCTACGTTTCCAAGACATGCCTGAACTTCCAGTTCAGCATCAGAATAGTTTAACAAACAAACCAGAAGCAGAACAAACAAAAATTATGTTAATACCAGACTGTATAGGAGACAAGAACGTTTGCAAAGTATTTTTCCTCGAGTTTCTTGGAATCACACCAGAACATGTCTGAAAGTTTTCCCCCAAGGCAGGTCGGTGTTGCCTGCTTTATAAATTGTTTTAACCACTCATGTCCTTGGTGACCTGAACAAGAACACAGAATCACTCCACAATACAGTCATCACAATCTAGGCGACTGTGCAGCAGCTTTGAAACAGCTCATCACGGGTGCTATAGGTCAGAAGTCACTGTCAGGGAGGTAGGATTTCATTTCTGGGTCATCATGTATCCATTTACGTCACCTGAGGCCCCAGTGCAGCCGGGATCTGAACCTGGCTTTGGAATCCGGAGTCACATAATGGGCAAATCACAGGTTCCAGAATGGCTTACTGCCAACATTTACTGCTAGGCGGCCTTGGGCAAATCATTTGACCTCAAAAAGGGAAAAACAGTACTCAGTTCAGAGAGTTGTGAGAGTGAAGTAAAATAAGGTGCATAAAGCATTTGGCCAGTCCTGACTTGACGTGAGTGCTGGATAAATCTTTGTTACCGGTGCTGGTATTGTTATCCAGGGCAAGCATCCTTCCTTCCGGCCAAGACTGGTGCTTCAGGGAAGGGTGCCCTCTGGAGTTGTCCAATGGCCAGTTCTCTCACTCTCTCTTTCTTTCTCTCTCTCTCTCTGGCCCTCCACAGGCAGGGGACCGTTCCCACCTGTCATGCATGTCATTGCTGAGCAGTGATAAACATGTTGCCCCTGGGCATCAGCACACAGACTTCAGGATCAGTTCCATCAAGCATCATTCCCTGATGATGACTGCAGGCTTCACACTCTGTATATGGCACCCTTTCCATGAAGGGCATCCAATGAAGTGGAGGGACCAGAAATAAAATAGTCCCGGATCTCAAAGGCAAGTCTTACTTTGTCTCCAATTCACACACCTTGACCCAAGAAGAGTTAAACTCGAAGACTCTGCCAGGCACTCTCTGAATGAGCTTCTGTCCCTGTTCCCAGAGTCACAAAACTCTAAAAGCCCAGAGGGTGGGTCTTACAAGCTCCTGTCAACCTCACTCCTTGTGTTTCAGTTGAGAAGATTCCTTCCCTCTGCCCATAAACAGTGGCTTGGAACCCTCTCAGGGCCACAGGGTCCTAGAGCAGGAGCCGGCCAGTTCAGGAGAATAGGGAAAGCAAACTCCTGGACTCTGGGCTTGCTGAGGACTTAAATACCCCTGGGTCTGATGGATTTGTTTTCCCAAAAACTCAAGCTACTCAGTGAAGGAAGTCGCCATTTTCTCCTCTACCTTGCTGCCCTTTGAAATCATCAGTCAGGGCTGATTTCTGTGGTTAAGCATCGATCTTTGTAATCTTCTGGGTGACAGTGAGTCCTCCACTCTTTGTTCTGTGAGTCAACCAACCCAACTCTTCCCCCAGCAAGAAAAAGGCAAAATGACAGTCTTGCTTCCCACCAGTATCGCGTCTCTCTCTCCCAAATCCTTGTTACTGCCCAGTGAGGCCTTAAGTAGACCTCTGGGTAAGGAGGAGGCTGAACAGGACAAAGCGAAGAGAGGAGGAGCTGTTCTGAGGACAAGCTTCCTCCAAGGATCACTTTTGTCCAGGCTCATCCCACCTGGTGAATCAGGGAGAGCTCTTTCTGTGAACTAACACTTCTCCTTGAACTTCCCCACTCTGTCTCGTGTTGCTGTCGGTGAATCTCCATGAGCCACTTCCTCCTGCTTCAGCGACATTCTACAAAGCCCTTTTTCTGATAAAAGTTTGAGTTAATTAAACATGGGAAGTTGGTTTGATGTAAAGTATCTAAAATAGGGGCACGTGGGTGGCTCAGTCGGTTAAGCGTCCGACTCTTGATTTTGACTCAGGTCATAATCTCACTGTATGTGAGCTCAACCCCCGCATCTGACTTCGGATCCTCTTTGTCTCTCTCTGCCCATCCCCCATGAGTGCTCTCTCTCTCTCTCTTTTCTCTCTCTCTCTCTCCCTCAAAAATTAATAAACATGGGGGGAAAAAGACTCTGTGGGGCGCCTGGGTGGCTCAGTCAGTTGAGCATCAGACTCTTGATTTCAGATCATGTCATGATCTCAGGGTTGTGGGATCGACTGACCCTATGTTGGCCTCCATGCTGAGCATGGAGCCTGCTTAAGATTCTCTCTCTCTCTCTGTGTTTCTCTATCCCTCTGCCTCTTTCCCCCACTCGTGATCAAGCTCTCTCTCTAAAATAAAATTAAAAGGGAAAAAAGGGGGGAAAAGACTCTACTAAAAAAAATAAAATAAAGAAACCTTTGAAGTCATTCACCTGGACAGTTTCAGAAAGGATGTCGCAACCACCCTGGCATCCCATCTTATTTTCCTACAGTGGTGTGTTATTTCGATAGCTTACAGGAGTTTCATTACATTTATAATTATTCCTTTCACCTTTACACAGCAGCCTTTTCACAATAATTGCATAACCTTCTTGGATTTCTTGTTTCTGGCTTGATGGCCAAATCAGGAATCTGAAATTACTGAGGCTTTCTAATTTTTTAATCACTTAGACGTATGTGTAATCTGAGAGATGAGGAAATTTGCAACGATACCGTCCATTCCACTATTGGAAACACCATCCCTGAGGTCACATGTGACCGCCTTGTCTTTAAACTCAAAAGATATCTTCCCAGTCTCTGTCAGTTGACTGCTGAAAGTGAAATCGGAAGAAGACCCGAAGTCAACCAACTGCCACAGAGTGGAAAGTCTAGAGGAGGGGGGACTTGAGGCACGGGTGGTTCCGGAAGTTCCAACCATGTTGTGAGAAACCAGCCTCTCTCCATCTCTCCTGCATGTCCTCTGTGTTGGCTCTGTTTACAAGACTGTTTCCCTGTGTTGTCTACACGGCTCCCAGAAGCCTCTTGTTTATAACCTTCCAGGTTCAAGTCCAGCAGGAAGGAATAAGGTCCCCATCTGCTCCATCTAACAAAAGTCTTGGAATCTGCTCTTACTAGGCACAGTCAGCTGGCCTGGGACATGTGCCCATCCCATCAATGTGAGGACTCCTGGGTGAAGGATTTCCCACAGAGAAACTCCAGGGCCTGTTAGCAGAATAAGGACAAGAACAGGTGCTGGAACAGCAGATGTCTACCACACTCTCCGACCCTTCTACAGCATTCAGCTCTGCTGCCCTTCTTGAAATTCTGTATTGCTGTCTTCCCTCACACGTTGCTTTCCCATACCCCTTCTGACTACCCCTCTTCTGTCTCTGCTTCCTCCTCCTCCCCTGTAGGGTGCAGGGCTGGTCCAAGGTTGTCTAGCTCTATCAGACTCAACTTTGCCATCCTTCCTCTGTGCCTTTACATACTCTGTTCCCATGGCCTAGCATGCCATTCCTTTCCCCACCCCTCATCTCTTTATGTCTGTGTCCTCTATATCCTGGTTCAAATACCTCTCTGTGAATCTTCTAGATCCAATTGTCTTCAAGACAGAAGTCGACCCTCCCTTTCCCCCAAACTCTTATCTTTATCCTCTCTCAAAGGTAGAATTTTCTGTTTTATATATTTTGTCATCTATTGAAGTATCGAATGTGTGTCACCATTGGCTGGCTCCTTGAGGACAAGATGATATTTATCTTTATCCCTTACCCCCACCCCCCACCCCCTTGCCCATCCAATCCCCTCCATGGTCAGTCCTTACAAAGCCAGTATTTGTTCATTAGGTTTCTATGGTATTTCCCATTTTATTAAGGTACATTCACATCCATCACCATATCCGCTTCTCAAAGAAGTCTGCAAGGGTGGAGGGGGAGAACAAATATCTCAGTTTTATGTATGAGAAAACTGAGGACCCAAGAGGGTGAAAGACTTAACAGAAGACCTCTAAACCAGTCTTGTGAAAAATCGGACTAAAACCCGGATCTTTAGAATTACATTACTTGCTATTTTCCAAGAAAAACTTGCTGGTACCTATTGCATTCTTAAAATCTGGAGAATCATTGATACCAAGCTGCTTTAGTTTCAAAGAGATTAAATATTTCACTCCGAACTTTCACTCCGTGTCTGCCAATTACTGGGGTTGTGTGATGGATGATTTGCTCCTCATAAAAAATATTTTTTTTTAATTTTTTTTTTTTAACGTTTATTTATTTTTGAGACAGAGAGAGACAGACCATGAACGGGGAGGGTCAGAGAGAGAGGGAGACACAGAATCGGAAGCAGGCTCCAGGCTCTGAGCCGTCAGCACAGAGCCCGACGCGGGGCTGGAACCCACGGACAGTGAGATCGTGACCTGAGCCGAAGTCGGACGCTTAGCCGACTGAGCCACCCAGGCGCCCCTAAAAAATATTTTTAAAAGGAAATCCAGATCAAGTATCAAGTGGTTCTTTCTGGCGTGGGTATTTTCATTGTTGCTGCTGCAGGTGATGTGTGTGTGTGTGTGTGTGTGTGTGTGTGTGTGTGTGTGTGTGAGAGAGAGAGAGAGAGAGAAAGAGAGAGAGAGAGAGAGTGTCTGCCTGTGTCTATGTGTTTTGGGACAGGCACGTTCTTCTTTAAGGGGCAGAATAAGGTGGATTTCTTTCCCCAAAGTGCCTTTTCTTACAAGGGAAAACAAACGCTTAAAACTCCAAGACTCTCGCTCCCAGTGACCCGGACCCCTAGACTCGGGACGACGGAACAGTCGGGGTGGTGACCGAGCGCAGCCGGCCTGCCCCAGCCTGCCAGCGCCAGCCTCGCCTCCCGGGGTGGAGCCCGCCCCGCGGCCAGCAAATAAACAGGCGGGCGGGTGCGCCCGGGCTGCGCGCTCCCCTGGGGTCCCGGAGCCAAGGCCGTCGGCCGCTCTCGGGGACCGCGAAGGAGGCCACCCCGCATGCGCGGTCGGCAGCCCTTGCCCCCCTCGCCATGGCGGCGCCGTCGCGGCTCCTGATCCGCGGGGGGCGCGTGGTCAACGACGACCTCTCGCAGGTGGCCGACGTGCTGGTGGAGGACGGCGTGGTGCGGGCGCTCGGCCGCGACCTGCTGCCGCCCGGGGGCGCGCCCGCCGGCCTGCGGGTCCTCGACGCCGCCGGCAAGCTGGTCCTGCCCGGCGGCATCGACACGCACACGCACATGCAGTTCCCCTTCATGGGCGCGCGGTCTGTGGACGACTTCCACCAGGGCACCAAGGTATCCGCGCCGCCGCGCCCTGCACCCCGGGTGCCCCGCCGAGCCCGCGGGCCTCCCCCAGCTGCCCCGGAGCCCCCGGGCCGCCGCCTGCGCCGCGCCGAGGGGCCCGCGGGGCCGGAGCGAGCCTTGCAGCCGCGACCGAGCGGCCGTAGGGCCGGGGTGGGCGGTCCCTTGCGAGCGCCCTTCTACCAGGCTCCCCTTCCCGCTGGCTTCCCCCCAGCTTAGGCCAAGCCACACGCCCGCTACTCCTCGCTTTGGGTAATTTGACACGTTTAAGTCAGCCTATCCTCTCGCCCTCAGTTCTCTGCACCCTATACTCCCCAACTACCCCCTTCCCTCCCCGCGCCTTCCCCATTGTCGCTGCTGTCCTATGGAAGTCCGCAAGTGTTCCATACTATCTCTACAATCTCTCTGTTTACCCGGCACCCCCAGCCATTTCTCCCCATCTTCCACCCCCAGCCAAAACCAAATGAAAAATCCGTTCCCCTAGTAGATACTGCCTGACTCCAAGTAGGCAGCGTATGCTGGGTAGTGGATGACAAGTCTGGGCAGGCTGGTAGCCTACTGGGTCCACAATCTTTGCCTCCACCCTCCAGTGGAAAAGACACAGCCCTGACAAGAATTTATTTATTTATTTTTAATGTTTATTTATGTATTTTGAGGAAGTAGGGAAAGGGCAGAGAGAAGGGGAGAGAGAGAATCCCAAGCAGGCTGTGAACTGTCAGCACAGAGCCGGAGGTGGGGGGCTTGAACTGAGGAACTGTGAGATCATGACTCAAGCTAAAATCCGGAGTCAGACATTGACCCGACTGAGGCCCCCAGGCGCCCCCTGACAAGAATTTAGAAGAGAAATATTCCAGGAAT
The DNA here is from genome assembly GCF_018350215.1 of Panthera leo. NCBI lineage: Eukaryota > Metazoa > Chordata > Mammalia > Carnivora > Felidae > Panthera > Panthera leo. Next base: position 49,850,658 of record NC_056695.1, on the reverse strand, counting down.
GGTCTCCCCAGCACTCACACGGGTGCCCAGGCAACCTGGCCCCATTTCTTCTTAATCAGCTGGCCCAGGAGATACAGAATATGGACCTCCTTCTTGATGCTTGAGCACCTGGGGCTTGGCTGATGGTGCAGGAGGATCAGATCATCAAACCAAGGTGGGAGAGGGTTGGGTTTCTCTAGACACAAAGGCCTAGAGGCTCTGCTCAATGAAAAGAACCTTGAACGTTTCTCCAAAGCTCCTGAAAATAAGATCTGGAGACAAACTGGGCTGCCTTACAGCTACATAAAGTTACAACCCCACTCAGCACTTTGGTTAAAGCTAAGCCCATGCCCTCCTTGAGGCTTGCATTTTGGGGTGAAGGTATTGATATCCTTAAGGCCTAAACTCTTGTGTGTGAAACAAATCAGGCTATTCGTCAAGATATTAATTGTACAGGCTTTCAAAGTAGTTTGAACTGTAGTTTGTTTACCTTACTAACTTCTTTCCAATAGTTTTATTCTCCTCACACACACTCTGTCCACATTTCTCAATCATCTATGATTGACCACACTGTTTAATAGAAAAAAAGAACAATTTGATCCAGAGAGAAGGGTCTGGGCAGGCTGTTCACATCGATGTTTGGAAAGCTTACTCCTAGTTACTGATTATTAACCTTTATCATCAGGGCAGTGGTCAAAGTGTTTTGTGGGACATATCATTTCTGTTGGGGAAAAGTGAACATTCATTGCCCTTTACTTTAAAAGTAAACTTTCCCAAACTTATTTTTTACGTTTTAAGTGAATCTTTCATATATAAAAGCAATACATGATTGTACAAAATTGGAAAAAAAGTATTAGGAAAGTAGAAAGAAAAATAGTACCCATAATCTCTAACTCCATTGACAACTCCTGTGTCCGTATATTGCTTTTGTGCTTTCTAATATGCTTTATTTTACATAATTGATGTGGTATTATGCATGTGTGTATGGGCCTGTGTGCATACCTGTCCATAATTTGCAACCTGTTGTTTTTGGTTACAGTACATACTCTTGCTGTTACCACAGGCTCATCATTAACAAAGTGCTTTGCTAAAGGCAGGGCATTCATTGACACCCCCATTTGCCAGGTGCAGAGCCTCTCTTTCTGGCCATCTGCCAGGACCACTAGTGTCATTACCCCACATCATCTCCCTTTTTCTCAGCAAGGTTCTAGAATGAGAAGCAGCCAGGATGCGGGGTTGGAATGCTGTTGGGGAGAAACATTCCTTCGCTTTCTCAAGATCATCCGTGTATGCCCCAAGGCCCTGGAAGGTGGTTCTTAGTCTTCTGTCTGTCGTTCTTTGGCCATTCAGGGATTCCTAGCATGGAGAGATGTGCAATTCTATTGTGAGAAGGAAGGTCTTTGAAGCATATCACAATATTATAGTCATCAACATCTGAAAGAACTTATCCACCAGCTGATTCTCTAGGCATCTCTGTATTTAAACGTTGTCAAGCTATTAAACAGACACATGTTCTTCATGAGCTTAGGATCTTAATTAAACCGAAAACAATATGGTCAGAGATGTTAAGGTCAAAGATTTAGTAAAGGCTAAATTCATGTTGAACACGAAAACAGTCCTCACAAAGACACTAAGTTACAGAAGTCTACTTCAAAATCAGTTGGATCCCAGGAGATCACCTCTCCTGCCCCCCAAAACAGAGGAGACTCCACATGGGTAAACACAGATACACAGGAGCATTAAAGCGTTGGCCTGAGTTCTGGAAGGACAACATTATTGACTCACTTTGCCCTCTTTTATAGAGTCTTTCATAATTCCCAAGGCAGTGTTGGTGGAGTTTCTGGTTTGGGGAAATAGGGGCAAAGAAATCTTTTGTAGATGTTGATTGGGCTGTATATTAATCTTGAAAAAATCTTATTAATACCATTACATAACGTTTATTTTATCAAGCACCTACCATGTGCTGGAACTGTGCTGAGTTGTCCACCATCTTCCAACAATCTCAGGGGTTGTTCTTTCATTTTGCAGCTGAGGAAATTGAAATTTAAGTCACTTGCCTAAGGCCACACACCAGTCAGTGACCAAGTGGCTCTTCAAATTCCTTACTGCCTGCCATTGCTAGAGCTCTTACCTACCTACTAGGCTCACTTCCTTTCTGAAACTATTGGGAAAATGTGTGATGTTTGTCCGTGTGGCAGGTGCTGGGATGAAAATGCTGGGTACGTCACATGCCGATGTGAGATGGCTTTTCTCAAAAACAGAGCAGGGTCATCCTTAAGAAATACAGGAGCTCTTCACTCTCCCAAAGCTGGAGGCAGTTAAGGTTATCAAAATAAATACATATTTCAGGAGTTAGGTTTGTGAGGCATTTGTACTTGAATTTATGGCTGCATCATTTCTAAGGGTAAGAAATGGGTACCTTGCATACAGAAAGCTATAAAGTAGAAATGATATATTATGCTTTCAGAGATGGGCCCCAAATGTTAAGACCAATAGCTTTTACTTTCTGCATGCACCAGGCAGATCATTTATAATATCTAACACATAGAAGGGATACTGTTCATGGTATTCTATTTATTGGTCACCAGATTGTGATGGGGCCCAATTTAAAAAATGAAATATAGGTCAACCAAAGGTTACATATTTTGTAAGTCTAATTTATGGCATAGGTTGGGTTTCAAGCCTAGAATTGATTTACTTAATTACAGGTAAAAGCTTTCTATCTGATGTAACTAATGGAAATAATTTTCTGCTTTAAAGAAATCATATTTCATTTTGTTGAAATATACTAGATGTACAGTGGTTTTCCAATATTCAATATCCATGAGGAAAAACAATGGGATTTTTTAAATGCAAATGGATATTGTGAGTTAGGTAAAGTTGAAGGAATTACGACTTTGCTTTTACTATATCCTGTGATAAGAGAGTAAATTATGAAAGCCTGGCCAGTTTCTAGATAGATAGATAGATAGATAGATAGATAGATAGATATAGATATAGATATTCAGACATATGCAGCTTGGAGTGGGTGGGCTCACATTAAAAATCTGGCAGCATCAGTAGCTGGTATAAGGATCTTTTTTTTTTTTTTTAATTGGGAAAACACACAGAACACTTTTTTCTTTTTCTTTTGTAGGACAAAAGTCTTCAAAACTGTCAAGAAAGGAAATTACGCTTTGCTCTGGGACTTTTTGGTAAATTGCCATCAAGATGATTGCTTATAATAAGGCAGTGGAAGGTGTATGATTAAGCATGCGTGTGTGGTGTATTTATAGAATTTCTTCACGTTGTAGAACTGCACTTCAGAAAACTTGGTCGCAAGTCAGATCCCTTTCTCTGTTGCTTGTGGGAGCTCCAGGCTGGGCTTTGGAAGCTGTGTGGGCTGACAGTGTGACCTTGGGCAAGTCACTTCTTCTCTCAGAGTTGTTAACATTTCCTTATCTATATTATGATGCCTTGGTTGGAAGAACAATCTCAATTTAAAAAAAAAAAAGTGAAAGTAATGAAAACAATATATATTATTCATTATCCAGCCCTCAGGAAAATGCTGGAGCGTTATAGTTGCTCAATATATATTGCTTGAATAACTGCCTTTTTTTAAAAAAAGGAAAATACAGTTGAACGTAAAGAAAAATAATATTTAAATCACCTATAATGTTTAACATCTTGCTTCCCGTATTTTCACGGTTTTCTCTTTGGGGCGCACATTTTTCCTTCTACTAAATTTTGTGTGCTCTCTGGAGACAGCCTCATTCATTACACATTTCCCCCAGAACCTTAACTGCCGTTGGAGAATGTGATTTCCAGGGCCCTGTTGTCCTCGCCAAGGCTAAGCCTCACAGGTTTCTCTCTGTGTTCTTGTCTCTGTGCATCAGGTTTCTATTTCGGCCTGTCTGAGGATATCACAACCTCAATGTCCCACAAGCACTTTGCACTCAGCATGTTCCGAACCAATTCATCCTTCCTTCAACTACGCTACCCGTTTTTCATCCTGTTTCATAAACTGTTAAAAGCTCCCTTCCTGTCTTCTCAGTGGTTGACATTTTGGTGGTTTCTGGGTTCTTGGGGGTTTTTTTGTTTGTTTTTTGTTTTTTGTTTTTTTGCTTGTGTAACAATGTTGGGACATAAATTATCATACGGATTCTTGATAATTGACTTAGAAATCACCCTTCAGAGTGAAATGACTGGACCAAAGAGTCTTAGATTGATCTTAAAGGAGTTTAATACATATTCCCAGATCAGTTCATGCTCCCATGAGCAACGCATACAATTCTCATTTCACTGAATCCTGGTTAATTGTAACTACTGCCTTAAACAAAAAAATCAATGCCAATTTAATAGGAAAAACAGAATTTCTTAATGTTTTTAAATGAGCTTTTTTTTCATTGCTGGTGAAGCTGAGCTTTGAATGCTCTTCCTGTGCTAATAGCTTGCATGCTCCAGCTCTAAGAGTTTATAATTCTGTGATTTTCTCGAGTAGCTCTTTACTGATTACAAAGTTAATCTTTGCACTAATCAGAGGAAGAAAAAAAAATCTCAAAGATTAATTAGAAACCGCTTGATGTTAAATAGGGCCCCATTAAGGGTGTTGTTTGTTAGGAATTCTTTCGCTGAACTTGACAGAATCTAGGACTTGCCTTCTTACAGTTTTCATACTTGAGTTCTCCCTGCTTTTCAGTTCCACTGCATGTTTCCTCCTCATTTGCCTGAGGGTTTTTAATGTCCAACAGAAGTAGTGTGTAAATCAAGGTTTCCATGATGCTACTGTCAGGAAGGAAAAAGTTTTCCTATATCCTCTTATGTTTAGTAACTGGGACATGCAAATTAACTGACAAAAGACACATTAACAAGAGAAAAGACAGATCTTTAAAATTCAGGTATATGCAGGTTCACAGAAAAATGTGACCCAAGAGGTGGTTAGAATTTGGGGTTTATATACCACCTTAACAGGGGAGAGGAAAGGAGAGGGCATGTATGGGAACATAAATGACTTCTTAATAAGAGAAGAGGGGGAGTAGAGAGGACACTGATGGGGAAACAAATGACTTTTAGGAAAAACAGATGGGCTCTTAAGAAAATCGGTGGGAAATATGATGGTTTGTGACAAGGTCTATTGAGGTGTGGTGCAAGTTTCTAGTCTCAGGTGTTAAGAGTCAATCTTCCCTGGTGGTGAAACTTCCTAGAAGGGGATTTATTACAGTTGAGTTTTGGGAGGCTTTGCTTTTAGGCAGATAAGGGTATTCGCACACACACAGACACACACTCTCACACACCTATTCTTAAATACCTTCAGCTCAAAATGATTTTTATGCCACAGAGGCATACTCTGGACCCTGGCACCACAATTTAAAATGGAATGATCCTAAACTAAGGATTTTTCAAGTTGATGATTAGATTTTATTATTTCAGCCAACAATATTTCTTGGAAACCCACAAAGTGGCTGGCACTGTGGCTGGGGTAGAGATGAAAACCATGCTCTCTGTTCCCAATGGCAGACAGACTAGAGGTATATGGGGCTCTAATGTATGTTGGCCTTCATAATAAATTATATACAGTAGACTTTGAGCTTGTGGGCTTAACTTTGATGATTGTGACTATTTTTGAGTGAATGCTTAAGGTCTGGCATTTTCCCTTTCACCAGGTCACCAGTCCTAATGGCTTGCTGCATCACAAACTATGTTTCTGAGCAAGTTATTTAGCAGATAAGAGAGCAGCTGCCCAGAGTCTACTGCTCGCTTCCACTTTGTGCTTCTCCTGTCATAGGTCAAGTAACAAACTGAGGGAGGACACTTCAGTTCTTCAGTTATGTTTCATTGCAAGTACTAGAGAAATTGATATGGTGATACTCATGAATTCCCAAATCCTGAGGATCTGTTCACACATAAAAACAAAGACCTTAAAAGTTAAAGTACAATAAAGTGTAATCTTTTTTATAAAACAAGAAATCACTTGGGGTGCCTGGGTGGCACATTTGGTTAAGCATCCAGCTCTTGATCTCAGCTTAGGTCATGACCTCATGGTGCAGTCGTGAAATCAAGCCCTACATCAGGTTCTGCACTGATGGTGCAGAGCCTACTTGGGATTCTCTCTCTCTCTCCCTCTCTCTGTCCCTCCCCTGCCCTTGTGTACTCTGTCTCGAAAGAATGAAAGAGAGAGAGGGAGAAAGAAAAAAGAAAGAAAGAAAGAAAGAAAGAAAGAAAGAAAGAAAGAAAGAAAGAAGTCATTTGAGGCCAATATAGATTCTAATCTGTTAATTAACACTGATTAGGTGATGAGCTTTGGAGAAAACTGAGCATTCAGCTTTCATATTTGCTCAGTCTACATTCCACATTAACATGTTCATAGAAGGATCCAGAAAGCTCCATGGCCAGGGCTAGCAATATTTTTAAGAAATGAAATGTCACATTAACATGCAAATTACACTGCTTTCTCATTTTGCTATTGGAAAAGTGAATCATCATAATTACTCCATCTCATAGCTACTGGAGGAAATTCATTGATCCCTCCCTTCCTTTCTCCTGTTAAAGAACAGAAATTCAGCTGAGTAAATTTGAAGATCTAATTGGCTTTATTAAGCGATTCATGAATCAGGCAGCATCCCATCTGTCAGGTAGAAAGAAGCTCCAAGTAGTTTACAAAATAGAAGGTTTGTATAGGAAGGAGAGTGGAGAGGGAAATTATTTAGCAAAAGAAAAGAAAGGATTGGTTCCTGAAAGGTCACTCTCTCTTAGGGGGAAGGGCAGGGGGTCTTATCCTGAAGATTACCTCATCTTACTTTGGGGGATGGAGAGGGTCCAGATGACAGATTACCTCATTGGTGCCAACCAGGAAATTCCTGACTACATTTCTGAGGCAGAGCTGAGATTGCGGTAAGGTTAGGTATTAAACTCTGGTTTGTGACTTGGCCTAGCTAGCATTAGTGACTCCCTCTTGGGCCTGTGCTTTTCTTTTTAACATTCCCTTAAACATTTAAAGAATATTTGTGTACCAGGCACTGTAATAGGCACAGAACATACAGAGTTGAAACTACATCCATCCAGTCAGGATCTCTGAGGGATGGGATAAATTTCCCTAGATGATGCTGGTGTGTACCCAGGGTTAAGAGTCACTGGACCAAGTAGAGGAGGGGCTGGGGAGGAGAGAGCAGGAGTGACATCTCTCTCTGAGGTAGAACGGAGCTCAGAGCTCTCCAAGGAGAGGGAGGAACAGTGTCATTGAAATGGGTCAAATGGGTTGGAAGGGAGGTGACTCAATAGCAAACAGAGGAGTCAGCTAAAGTTTCAGCCTTATGGGATGTGTAATAATTGTGTTTTCTCCATTGTAAGAGCAAAAGGGAAATCAATATAAGATCAGAAGTGGTGAGCATGGCTAGGGACAAGGTGACAGTGAAGAGGCTACTGCTCTAGTCCAGTCAGAGGATGTAGGTGGCACTGGGCAGTGGAGGTATAGACGCAAGAAGTAAGGAGATTCACGGACGATGTAGGAGGCAGCCTGGGGAAGAGCTGGGCTTGCCAATGGGTTGGCTCTGGCAATGTTGAGAAGAAGAGAGAAAAATGCCAAGGGTGACTCTTCAGTCTGGTTTGCACAATTGGATGGACGATGGTGTGGCTAATATTTCAGACTTGGGGAGACAAGGAGCCGGGCACGGAGCAGCAGTGCGGAGGACATCTTTACAAAGCCAAATGGGCTTCTGGAATCGGAACATAAATTGGGATCCTGAAGTTTGTTTTCATACGTCTTAGTGACTATAGGAAAGCTGAGAATTCAGCCCCCTTCCCTAAGGCTCAAATTGCCCTCTTCCATCTCCTTCTGCTTTACTTGGGTTGATTAAGCAGGTCCTATGATTGATTTTCATAAGACAAACTCATTGGTTCCAGGATGAGCTTAGAAATGAAAATTCGGTGACACCATCAAAAGGAAGACGATGCTTGGGATGCCTTCAATAGTGATATACAACCTAATACATTCTTAAATAGAATCTTGTGTTATATAATATTGTGACCCCGCTGTTGGAGTTTATCTCAATTTATGTTCTATCACATTTGCACCTGATACAGCACATGCTCTCCTCCACCCCCCCCCCCCACCCCTGAAGAAGGCTTTAGATAAATTGGAAGGTTTTCAAGGGAGAACAGCCAAAGTAATTAGGAGCTGAAAGAATTGATTTATGAGCCAAGATTAGATAAGGTAAATACATTTTGTTTGGCTCTCTGACAAATAAAAGTGGCGTGAAGTCTATCAGCAGCAAAAACGAAGGAGACAGTTGAGGTTCACACAGAAATATGAGAGAAATTTTCACCCTCTACGGGTTCTCCCTCCCCTGCCTAAACTCTCTCCATTCCTCAAATGTTAGGTAAACCCTGAACATCTGTGACATGAACCTAAAAGCCTCCGATGATAAAAGCAGTTAAACAGACGCTGTGGCTACCTGAGGTGGGCTGGGAATGTGATGTTCTGACCGGTCGGTTTGTTGAATCAAGGAGATTATTCCAGGGGCAATAGGTCTGTGAAGGGGAAGCAGCAGCAGTGTGGGGCCCTTCCTTGTAGACCTTCTAGGGACGTATTACTTCCACAGTGATTGTCACAGTGACGAATATCTAGTGAGCTAAATAAAGTTCTGTTGCATTTGTGGATTTCCAATTCACAGTTTGACAGTTGTTTTGTTTCGTAAGGCTTTTGGTTTCTTAAGTGCTTGATTCGTTTTATCAACCTGTGCCTCTCTCCAAGTAATGATTCACTGATGACCAGAGCAACTGGCTGGAAATCAGATCGCACTCTACCGAAGAGTGGCTCAGGTGAACCAGCCGGCGTAGGGCCGAGGCCCAGAGTAGGCTGAATGTCAGACTTACCCCTCAGAGTCCTGTGCCCCTCCGTGTTGCCTTGGAGAATCATACCACATCTCTGAGCCCCCATATCCTCAACTGTGAAGTAAGAAAAACAACTCCTACCTGTTCCAGACTGTAGAAAGGCTTAATTAAACGAGCTAATGTGTATAATAAGATGCTTAACCCAGGCCTGGGCATTCACAAGCCCTTCTTTGAACAGGCAAATAGTGGGGTGCCTGGGTGGCTCAGTGGGTTGAGCCTTAGACTCTTGATTGCAGCTCAGGTCATGACCCCAGGGTTGTGGGATTGAGCCCTGTGGCGGATTCCTTGCTTAGTGTGGAGCCTGTTTAAGATTCTCTCCCTTTCTCTCTCTGCCCCCTCCCCTGCTCTTTCTCTCTCTCTCCAAAAAAATAAATAAATAAAAATGAAGAGGCAAATACCTCCTAGGAGGAGCACATCTCCTTTACCTCTACTTGGGATTGTACATCCTCAGTTCTGGCACACACGTGACTCCCCAGATCCAGTAGAACAAGGAAGGGCCATTTCAGGTCTTGAAATAATATTCAAGGATTTGAGATCCCTTTGGGCAGTGAAAGGAGCATGGGTAACCAGACAGACCAGGGAGATCAGGAGATGAGGGGAGAAAAGAGGCTCTGTCGGTTGAGGGTCTGACTTGGCTCAGGTCATGACTTCACGGTTCATGAGTTCGAGCCTCGCATCGGGCTGGCTGCTGTCAGCACATTTTAGATCCTCTGCCCTCTCTCTCTTTCTGCCCCTCCCTCACTTGCGCTCTCTCTCTCAAAAATAAGTAAAACATTATTTTTTTAAAAAAAGAGGTTCAGAGGAGGCTGGGGTGCAGACAGTGGCTGGTGCCTGTTTGCCAGGACCCAGGGTGGCAGCGGGATCCCGGAGGCCAGTGGCTCATGCCCCCCGGTGGTTTGGTAACAGGTAGATTTTGTTGTCCATACATCTTCCCACACCCTTTCCCATTCACTAGGGTTTCTCGAAATTTGTTCCCATTTTGGGGGGAGGACAGGGAGAAAGAGAGTGGAGGAGAAACAGAACCAGAAGCAACAAAGAAGAGGTAAAGGGTGGTTCTCGGTTCCCTTTCCTGCTCCCGGGTAATGAGGGAGGTGGGGCAGGTGTGAAGAATCCTGATTGGGGAGCTTCAAATTGTAACCCCAGGACTTTTGGTCTGCTGTTGTTTTAGTAAATGGTCCTTTGACTATCACATCTACAGTCTGGCAAGAAGACCATCTACAGTCTCCATGTAATTACCTAGCATGTGCATGTATTTTTATCATCTGTCCATGAAGTCTTGTTTTCTTCTTATAAAGCTTGTGCTTTGTTATAGAAAAGTTAGCAAATATTAAAAATAAAATTTAACTAGAGGGAAATTAAAGCAACCTGCAATTATGCCCACCCAGAAACAGCCACTGTAAATGGTTGTCTGGGCATGGTACTGTTGCTTTTGTGCTAAGTGTTGGAATGTTCCGGAACAGGTATTATGATTTAGATTATCCTGTGTCACTTCTCTCTCCTGGGGTCGTTTCGGCCAACCTCAGGACCCCTCTGGCATCCTCTCCAAGGTGACTGCCCCAACTCTCCCCTGCCTTCAGCGTCAGGTCTGTGTTTCCTTCTGTGTGCAAATACACAAAGTCCACATGTGCCCAAGCACCTCACACTCAGGATGTTGCACACCACACTCGCCAGAGCTGCCTTCCTCCGGTGTCCCCTCATCTGCCACCATCAGCCATCCCTGTCAGAATCAGTTCACGGACTCCCGCCACCCCTGCTGAAGGTGCAGCCTTCCTCTTGTCGGAACCAATGCTTTGCTCCAACCCTAGTCCAGGTCTTAATTCTGCCCCTTACCAGTTTCTGCTGAGGGGCTGGCTCTTCCTCACGGGCCCTTCCTCAGAGCATCCCCCATGCTGTTGGCTGTTCCTCAGAGCACAGGCCCTGGCACCTGATGACCTGACTCCAGTCCGGCCTCTGTCAAGTTATTTGGTAGTGCTGTGTTGGGTTCCCTCCACCCTAAACAGGGGCTGATAATATTCCCTGCTGCAGATCTGGTGAGAGGATTACAAAAGTTAGAACATCCAGAACGTCAGCAGTTCCTGGCACATTAGAAGTACACACTGCCAGTTAGATATTATTAGCCGGCTGGCAACTTCACGTGTGTGTCCTAACGCTAATTTAAATCCATGCCTCCTCTGGCCTCTGTTCATCCTTCCCTCTTCTGAATTCCCAGTAGTCTTTCCCCGGGACCTCTTCCAAGGAGCTTAGCGATTTTTACCTACCCTTAGCAATTTCTAGACTACCATTTATTGTAGAAATATACTTGCTACCTGGTATTACAAACTGAGTATTTTGTCATAATTATTTATTCTTATTTCCATCGCCCGCTGCAGTCTATAAACACCGAACGGGAGAACCTCTGTCTGATTATTTGTGGGCCCTCCCACCCCTCTCATTCCATAGCTTACATGTAGTAAACTTTTTTTTTTGGTAATAATTTCACTAAGACATAATTCATATATGATACAATTCAGCCATTTAAGGTGTACATTTAAGGTCAGTGGTTTCTAGTATATTCCTGGAATTGTGCAATCATCACCACAACCAATGTTAGAGCATTTTTATCAGCCCAAAAAGAAGCCCTGTGCCCGTGAGCTGGCACCTCGACTCAACCCCTCCAGCCCAAGGCAACCACTGTTCTCCTTACTGTCTCTAAGCATTTGCCTCTCCTGGATATTGCGTACAAGTGGAATCATATACTACATGATCTGTGACTGGCTTCTCTCACCGAGCGTAACATTTGCAAGGTTCATGCACATCGCAGCATGTGTCAGTGCTTCCTCTTTATGGCCGAATAATATTCCACAGTGTTCACATGCTGCATTCTGCTGTCGATCCATCCGTTATGGACACGTGGGTTGGTTCCGGTTTGGGGCTATTATAAATATTGCTGCTCTGAATATTTGTGTACAGGGTTTTGTGTGGACATGTTTTTATTTCCCACCCATAGATGCCTAGGATTAGAATTACTGGCTCACATGGTAACTCTATGTTTAACTTTCTGAAAAAGTGTCACACTGCTTTCCAAGGTAGCTACACCATTTATTTTATTTCCACCAGCATCGTATCTAGTTTGCCTACATCCTGAATGTGGAAGACTTTTAATATGGAAAGAATGGAAAGGATAGTTCTTTAAGCTTGATTTTGTAGTTCAGTAGGCACTAAAAAAAGTACTTTTCTTCTAACACTTGAATTAACAGCATTTCTGTTAGAAAGATGCCCTTCATCCTCAAGGGATATCCGCATCGCACTGGGAAGACACGTTAGGAAGGAAGACGGCAAGAAGATTAATCTGCATTCAAATAAAAATACAGAGCTTGAGGATTTTTTTCCTAGTATTGTCATTACACCAATAGTGATTTCTTAAGAAATGCAAATGTGTATTGTTTGCCAAGAATAAGGCACTGTTATCTAAAGGTGGAGACAAAGTATAGGCTTCTGTACAAAAAGTGAGATTTTTCAGAGCAAAAAGAATTGGAGTGGGGCCAAGTGACTTAGGAAAAAAAAAATCTATTGAAGTAAGATGAGAGCCAGCAAACCAGGGGGGACACATGGAGTCTGGGCGGCTTTGCAGGGAGGCTGATGGGGGTGCAATTGGAGGGACCTGGGAGAGGGGCTCTTGGCCTCTCAGGTACTGCAGATGACAGGTGCTGAATCTAACCTCTATGCTCTGAAGTCTGTCAGCCTCCTTGGCCAGTGCCTTTACCGCACCACCACACTTCCTGGCTACGTTTGTTTTCTTCACCTACCTTGTTTGACTGCAACACTTAAAGCACATTAACCACCCTGTGATTTTAGTTTAAGTAAAATCAATTTCAGTAGTTCATCAAAGACGCTTGGTTAAGCAACTTACTTTTAAATTTAGTCATAAGGCAATGTCATATAATGTAATGTGCCAAGGAAAATACGAGTTGAGGCAGATCACGTGGGGCCTCGTAGACCATGTTGAGAAGACTCAACTTCAGTCCAGAGGTGGTTAAAAGCATTTGGTTTTAACCTTTGGAGTCAAGTTGTCACATTTGTGCTGTGGAACGTGCTTCCAGTTGCACCAAGGAGTCTGTGGAGGGGGTGGGATATAAAGATCAAGCTGAAGGAGGAGAAGAGGCTGGACCAGGACCAGGGGGATGGATTAGAGGGGACAGTCGGGAGTTAAGGAAAGACGAAGGGTCCCCAGTTGGTTGTGGGGAATGTAGGCGAAGCAGGCATCACGTGAGTCTCCAGGATTCTGTGTGGAGCACGAGGCAGTTGGAGATCCAGTTCACTGAGACTGATGCTAATGCATTGGGATTTTCACAGTGATGAATACAGTCTTCTTGAGAAGAAAAAGTTTTGAGTCTTCTCCATTTTTCCATTTCGGTTTTTCCTTGCAATCCTCACTCTGTTTTGTTTGGGCCACAGCCATTTTCTTCTCACCAGACATGGCATTCTTTTTATGGAAGCAAGTCCAGCAAGTTTAGCACTTCAAACTTTAATTTATGGAAAGTCTATTCATGTCCCTCTGGGTCTTTTAAACAGGCAGCAGCGTTGTGCAATTTCGTGGACCCACAAGTGCTTGCAAACGCACAGCGTTCAAGGAGATAAGTGACTCGGCTGAAAAATTGATGGCTAACCGTTGAAACCCTCTTGTGATTCCAGGCTGCCCTGGCAGGAGGCACCACCATGATCATTGATTTTGCCATTCCTCAGAAGGGCAGTTCCCTCATCAAGGCCTTTGAGACCTGGCGAAGCTGGGCTGATCCCAAAGTCTGCTGTGACTACAGTCTTCACGTGGCAGTAACATGGTGGAGTGACCAGGTGAACCAATGAGGGTCCATTTCTTCCATGTAGTCCCCTAATCCTTGCTCCGTACAAGATCAAGAAACTGGTAGTGGCAGGGGCGCCTGAGACTCTCTCTGTCTCTCTCTCTCTCTCAAAATAAATAAATAAACATTTAAAAAAAGAAGGAAAGAAAGAAACAGGGGCGCCTTCATGGCTCAGTTGGTTAAGCGTTGGATTTTGCCTCAGGACATGATCTCAGGTTTCTTGGGTTCAAGTTCCGAGTCATGCTCTGTGCTGACAGTGTGGAGCCTGCTTGGGATTCGCTGTCTCCCTCACTCTCTGCTCCTTCCTTGCTCTCTCTCTCAAAAAATAAGCTAAAACATTTGTTTTAGTTATTAAAAAAAAGAAACAAACGTTACCACGTAAGAAATTGGTGATACCGGTTGCTTCCTGGATGACTGGAAGTCAGAATTAGAGGGGGTGCTTTTCCTTGCATATTCTTTTTACCTTTTGAATTTGGAGTCCTGTGAAGAGTTATCAATTTGAAAAACCAGAAAAAATGTTTAAAGCGTATAAAGATGATAGGATAAATCCTTTATAGTCATTCACAATAGCCTTTCATGATATGTAATCCATGAACTGTAACATTGTTAACTGTAATTTTTTAAAGTACTGAACTCAATTTTAACACCTCCAGGCTCTTTTAGGCAGTATTTTCCCACAGAATAGAACTTCAGTCAGAAATGTTTAATATCAGGGGAAAACCAGGGAAGGGACAGACCAGGAAGGTTATGAAGGTCACCTCCCAGCTGTATTCTAACCTGGGCCATTCCTGGTCTCTTCCACTAACATCAACACCAGGTCAGATCATTTCATAGCAGAGCTAAAGCCAGCCCTCCCTATCTGCTGATCATTTAGGCCATGGCAGAAATGACAACATAATTCAGATAGAAAAGATAGTTTTGAGAGATGTTAAAATATGTTTATTTCTCCTCATTAAAAACATGTATGCATACTTTGGAAGAAATTTTTACTTGAATTTCAATTGCCAACATGTTTTTTTAATCATTTTTAATGTTTTATTTATTTTTGAGAGAGATAGAGTATAAGTGGGGGAGGGGCAGAGAGGGAGACACAGAATCTGAAGCAGGCTCCAGGCTCTGGGCTGTCAGCCCGATGAGGTACTCGAACTCACGAACCGTGAGATCATGACTGGAGCTGAAGGCAGGTGTTTAACCAACTGAGCCACCCGGGAGCCCCTCAGTTGCCAACATGGACCTAATTCAGAAATCCTTTTACCAGGAAGGGCTCAGGAGGGTGACTTTATTTGAAGTTACCATGTAACTTATGTCCCCACTTCCCCCTAAAAGTTGGGCTTCAGGCACCAAATTAATATAAAACTAGTAATCAATCTTTAACAGATAGCTCAGCAAACATAATAGCAAGGTTTATAGTCCACAGCAAAAGTTAATTTTTCTCCAAGAACACCATTCTAAGTGATGAATCTAGTCTCTTTTGTGCTATTAGGGTCTTTTGGCTTTCCGCCTTTCTCCCTTCCTTCCTCTTTCTCTCCTTCTTTCCTTCCCCCCACTCTCATTTTTTTTTAAACATTTTATTTTCTTTTTTTCAATATTTATTTTTGAGAGAGACAGAGACAGAGACAGAGAGAGAATGCGTGTGTGAGTGGGGGGAGGGGGGTAGAGAGAGAGGGAGACAGAGAATCCCAAGCAGGCTCTGAGATGTCGGTACAGAGCTCAACTCAGGGCTCAAATCCATGAACTGTGATACCATGACCTGAGCTGAAGTCAGATGCTCAACCGACTGAGCCTTCCAGGCACCCCCCTCACCCCTGTTTTATAAGACAGAGTCAAGGTGAGGATGTTTGCCCTCAGCAGTGTTTCTCACACTTTAATATGCAAATGCTTACCTGGAGAAATTGTCTAACTACAGATTATGTTCAGTAAACATATTAGTTTGTTGGGGCTGCTGGGACAAAGAACCACACACTGAGCGGCTTAGAAATTCGCTGTCTCAGCCTCCTGGAGACAAGAAGCCTGAGATCAAGGTGTTGGAGGGCTGTTGCTTCCTTCTGGGGACTGTGAGGGAGAACCTGGCACATGCCTCTCCCTGGCTTCTCATGCTTCGCTGGTAATCTCGGCTGTTCCTTGATTTGTAGAAGCAGCACCCCAGCTTCTGCTCTCATCTTCACGCGGCGTTCTCCCTGTGTGCACGTCTGTGTTCACGTTTCCCCCTTTTATGAAGACACCAACATACTGGATTAGGCCCACCCAAATGGCCTCGTCTCCACTGATTAGATTGGCAGTGCCCCTGTTTCCAGAAGGTCACCTTTTGAAGTACTGGGGGAAGGACTTAAACAACATGTGAACTTTAAGGGGGTGCACAAGTCAACCCATAGCAGCAGGTCTGGGGCAAGCCTGAGAATCTGCATTTCCAGCAAACTCCCAGCCGATGCCAGTGTGGCTGGTTTACGTACCACATTGTTGGAACGGCAAGGCTAAGGTATGGCGCCTGCATATGGAAGTCCACGTGTGCATATGCGAAATGTTTAAGGCATTTTTTTTCTGACCGTGAAAATAATAGACTCACAGTAGAAAGTTTGACACTGTAGAAAAGTAAAACAAAAACAAAACAAACAAACCCGAGGCACTTTATATCATGCTCTGCCCCTTGCTGTTGTTCCTTAACATATCTTAGAGCTCATTCCATCACTTCAGTGATGACCATGTCAGCATTTCAGTGTTATTTCCAGTTCTTCATGGGGCTGAAATTCTAGTGGGGGAAGGCGTTAACCAGTAAATACATAATGTGCCGGACCATAAAGCACCATAGAGAAAAGTAAGAAAGACCAGTAAGGAAATAAAGAACAATGGGAGTGAGTAATTTAATATGTAATAGAGTCATTTATAAACTTTGCTGATTCAATAGAAAAAATTGCATTGTTTTATTTTGCACTTTTTAAAAATTTTTTAAAAATGTTTATTTATTTTTGAGACAGAGAGAGACAGAGCATGAACAGAGGAGGGTCAGAGAGAGAGGGAGACACAGAATCAGAAGCAGGCTCCAGGCTCTGAGCTGTCAGCACAGAGCCCGACGCGGGGCTCGAACTCACGGACCGCGAGATCATGACCTGAGCCAAAGTCGGACGCTTAACCGACTGAGCCACCCAGGCTCCCCTATTTTGCACTTTTTAATCAGCAGAAAGGTTAACATTTTTTCATGTTTTTAGTCATTCGTGTTTACTGTTTGAATTGTTGGTAATATTTTTTACCTGGACCGTTAGAGCTTCTCTTAAGTTGATGGATAACAACTAAGAACAATAATCCTATGCCTAGAACGTGTTTTGGCATGTGTGTGTGTGCGTGCATGTGTGTGTGAACATACAGAAATTCAAACAATTTTACCGGCTCAAATCCACCAATTTTTTCTTTGACGTTATTAGTTTTTATCGCGACTCCAACTGGACCCGCACGGCGGTTACTAAGCTTGTTTTGATCTTGTCTTTTACCTTTGGCACCCCTGAAGGCTCCTGAGGATTCCGACCGGTCCAGAGTCTCTCACCTCCTAGCAGCTGCCTGTGGCTCAGTGCACGTCTACCTGCTCCTTCTGAGAGCCCATCCTGTGGGTTTCAGATCTGAGCCCAAAGCTTTACCTTACGTGAGCTTCGATTCCTCCTGGAGACATGATTGCTTCTGTTACTGCCAAGTGGCTTTGTTTTCATTTTCTAAAATAATTTCCTCCCATCAGGAGATAGATGCTGAGAATTTTACATACAAGTAAAGACGTGCAGTACTTTGGGAAAACTATGAACTCTCTCCTGATTTAAAAGTATCATACCAGTAATAGTCATCAGATGAAGTGAGTTCTCACCTGTGGGGAGAGTTCAAGGCCTTAACTGCATTTTTTTTCTGGAATTAGACTGTTGTCCCTACTTTACTTAATTCTCTTCTGAATGCAGCATTTTGAACGTGGAAGAGAACGTTGAAATAAATTTGAAATTTATTATTATTAATAAATAATAACAAAACAATAATTTATAAATAATAAAATAATAAAAAATAAAATAAATTTAATTTAATTTAAATAATTTAAATAAAATTAAAAATAAAATAAAATAAAATAATAATAATAAATATTATTATTTAAAGTGTGACATTGTATGGGGCGCCTGGGTGGCTCAGTCAGTTGAGTGTCCGACTTCGGCTCAGGTCATGATCTCACGGTTTGTCAATTCGAGCCCCACATCGGGCTCTGCGCTGACAGCTCAGAGGCTGGAGTCTGCTTCGGATTCTGTGTCCCTCTCTCGCTGTGCCTCTCCCTCACTCATGCCCTGTCTCTTTCTCTTAAGAATAAATAAAACATTTTAAAAAATAGTAATAAAGTGTGACTGTGTGTGTGTGTGTGTGTGTTTGGCTACTGCTCCCCTTTAGGTTAAAGAAGAAATGAAAATCCTTACCCAAGACAAAGGTGTGAACTCTTTCAAGATGTTTATGGCCTATAAAGACCTGTACATGGTGAGGGACGAGGAGCTGTATGCCGCCTTCTCTCAGTGCAAGGAGATCGGAGCAATTGCTCAAGTCCACGCGGAAAACGGAGACCTGATTGCGGAGGTAAGCATCCCAGAGCTTCGCCACAAATGAGAACGGCCACGACTGAAGCTGAAGACAATGGGACCCAAGTAGGTGAACTCATTCGGTGCACTGGAAGAATGGAGATCCAGAAACTAATGTTCTGTGGCTTGGAAACCCTTGACTCAGTTTACTTAACTCCATGCTCTGACTTTTACTCAGGTGGTATATGAAGGGAATGAAGATTTCCCTTTTTCAACTCAGTTATCAGACCCCAAACATGTTTCTCAAACAAACAATTGTCTTTGTGTGTCCTAGCACTTTCTTTTTTTTTTTTTTCTTCTTTTTTTGAAGTAGCTCCTCCTGCTGGTTCAGAATGCCAAAGTGTGGACATCAGCGGATCTGATGACTTAAGCAGTGTGTTAAGTGCTGTTTAAAGCCCCACTCTTTTCAGAAACTGGGTATTAAAATGTGCTCTGGAGGAATCTAGATGTTATTTATTTCTTCTGTGAGTTCCATTCTTAATGCCCGAAGGGACACCATCTGCAGGATTTTAAGAGCTGTCTCTTACCCTTCATATTAGCTGATTTTTTTTCCGCTCCTAGGCTCGGTTCCCATTTAAGTCGGTGAGAGTGAGGCTGGGTGGCCGTGAGGCAGTCAGGGATCATGAGAAACGGGCATGAGCCGTAAACTCAATTAGACCAGAGTTTAAATGGTACTCTTCTGCTTCCTCAGTGTGACACCTGGCCAGTCATTTTACCATTTACCAACAGTCACAGTGTTGATTTCCTGCCTTTTTTGTAAGGAAGAAGTAATATTTTGGAGAGGGCAAATGACGGTCCAGTATCATTTGGTAGTGGAACAGAGGGCAGTGAGGACTATGATTCAGCAAAAAGCACAACTAATTGCAATAATGTGACATAAGACACTTTAATAATATTGGGGGTTAGAATGTTTGGTTTTATTTTATTTTATACTAAACCAGTCATAAGACTGGGACTAGAATTAGCCTCATTTCTTTTTTTAGCTTTTCAGTCAAAATAATGTAATTGTGAAATGTGTGTATGAAAAACTAACATATACTCTCAGAGTGTTAAAATTATATTTCCCAAATATACACACCACACACACACACACACACACACACACACACACCTCTCTTCCTAACAGGTCTGAAAGCCTGGCTGTGTACTTAATTTGCAATAAGATAATGGTAGCTGTCATTAGTAAACCTTCCTTGCACATGTGTCTGTCTCTGCTGTCTCTCTAGGGAGCAAAGAAGATGCTGGCATTGGGGATAACAGGCCCTGAGGGCCATGAGCTGTGCCGCCCGGAAGCAGTGGAGGCAGAGGCCACACTGAGAGCCATCACCATAGCCAGCGCTGTGAACTGCCCTCTCTACATCGTGCACGTGATGAGCAAATCTGCAGCAAAGGTGATAGCCGATGCAAGGAGAGACGGTAATTCCCGAGCGAGACCCTCACTTGTAACTCAGTAGTAGCTGAAGAGGGACGTAGATCGACTGCAGCCCCTGCTTTGCTTATGAGAAGGTTGCAGGTGAATTTCCGCAGCTTTTCTTCCTCCCTTTTTATTAGCATCCTTTCTGTTTTCCTCCATCTCACACATGTCCACTTTTGCCCTTCTTTTTGTTCATCTTCATGACTGCTTCTCTGCCTTGGGTCATTTCTCTACCGTCCTTGGAGCCTCAAGACCTTTCCTTCAGCCGTAGGTCCCCCCTCTTTAATCTGCAGCCCACTTTTTAATCTGATGGCTGAATGCAGACTCTCCAGTTAACTTTAAAGAACCTTATCTGTCTCTGGGGCATCACCACTATCCCTCCTAGGACCTGAATCAGGACGGTGCCGGGTACAGAGTAGTTGCTCAGCAAATATCTTTAGAGTTGAGTTGATTTGTCTGATAGCACCTTGGGTGTTGTAGCTATTAAAGCAATTATCCAAATAGTGTTTGTATGACAATTATTTTACAACTTAATTTAATTTTTTAATTTTTTAAAGTTTATTTTGAGAGAGAGAGTGTGAGCAGGAGAGGGGCAGAGAGAGAGAGAGAGAGAGAGAGAAAGAATCCCAAGCACATTCCATACTAACAAAACAGAGGCCGATGCAGGGCTCAAGCTCACAAACCATGAGATCATGATCTGAGCCAAAATCAAGAGTCAGACACTTAACCAACTGAGCCACCCAGGCGCCCCTGTTCTAAGGTTTTAAAACCAAGTCCTTCCCCCTTCCATATAAAATAATAGACCTTCCTAAGATGTGCTAGTGGTTTTGCCATCTCACTTTTTTTTATTTTTATTTTTTTTAATAGTTTTTTTTTTTTAACGTTTATTTATTTTTGAGACAGAGAGAGACAGAGCATGAACGGGAGAGGGTCAGAGAGAGGGAGACACAGAATCTGAAACAGGCTCCAGGCTCTGAGCTGTCAGCACAGAGCCCGACGCGGGGCTCGAACTCATGGACCTCGAGATCATGACCTGAGCCGAAGTCGGCTGCTTAACCGACTGAGCCAACCAGGCGCCCCTCCATCTCACTTTTAAAAACCAGGAAATCAGAAATAGTCTTATAAATCCTCCTGGCTCTTTGTTGTTGTTTTTCTCAACACTGAAACCGACCGTATTTTTAAAATATGGATTGTGAGAATAGGTTTGACATGTCTTTAACTCTAAAATTAGTTTTGCCAAAATTGCTTCTTATCACATGAAGGTTCAATCAGGATTTTTGTGCAATGTAATCCATTGATGTCTTGTGTGAAGAGTAAACTCAGTTTCACACAGGCGCTCTTAATAGGGGCTACCAACCGTTTCTGGTTACCTCTCTCTGCTCGCCTTCCACAATAGAATTTCAGTATAAAAGAGCACAGCAGTTCAAAAAGAAAGCACTGCGGTTTTAAAGGTACAGTGCTAGTTTCTGCCACCAGGTGGCTCTGTTGCCAACTCTATGGAATTGGTTGTTCTGTAATTTGCTTTGTAAATCATGTACCCTGTCCTTCCTGTCAGTCAGGTCCATAATGTCAGAATATGATTTAAAAAATAGCAAAGTCAGTGGAAATTGTCAATCTTAATCCACTATCAAGCTGCAATTTTGAGGGTTCTGTCAGGAAACAGTTTCTTGATCTAAGGGATACATTTTGTACTGGGATAGAATTCCCTTAGGCACAGAGTAAAAGTCTAGAAAATGTTTTGGAATAAATCACAGGCAGAAAACTATTAAACTTAACTGTGGGCATTTTCATTTTATTGTAAATTTTAAATTGAATTTTATTTTTTGAATATGTAAAACATTTACATGGTCCAAAAGTCAAAATTATAAATTTAAAAAAAGTATTCTCAGAGAAGTCCTGCTTCCTTCCCTAGCACCTTCATCCTATATCCCCATTAGTAATTATTTTTATTATTTTTTTCCCGACCTACCTCTAACGTGTTTCTCTTTATTAAAAAAATATATGCATATTCTTATTTTTCTTTTCTTTCCTACTTGAGAGGTAAAATAGTATACCTCGTGTTCTGTATTTTGCTTTTTTTCCCTGCTTGAAAATAGGTCCTAAAGGTCAGCTCACCTTAGGTATGGAGAGTTTCATCATTCTTTCCTACAGGTGCAGAGTATGTCGCTGTATCTGCTCAACTACTCCCCTACTGATGGATACGTGAGCTGTTGTCAGTCTTTAGCTCTTTCGTATGAAACCACAGTGGTGGACTTATGCATGTGCTATTTTATATGTGGACGGTATATTAGTTTTCTGTTGCTGCCATAAAAGATTGTCACAAGCTTCATAGTTTAAGACAACACGAATGTGTTCTCTTACAGTTCTGGAGGTCGGAAGTCTAACACACGTCTCACTGTGCCACAACCAAGCTGTCAGCCATGCTTACTCTTTCCCGGAGGCTTACTCTCTCCCGGAGCTCCCGGAGGCTCCCGGACTCTCCAGGGGGAGAATCCCTTTCCTTGCCTTTTCTAGCTTCCAGAGACCACCCACATTCCTTGGTTCATACTTCCCTTGCTCCACCTCCAAAGCTGCAGTGGTGGGTGGAGAACATTGCATCATTCTGCTCTCCTCGTCTGCCCCTCTCTTCTATTTCAAGGACCCTTGGATTACATTGAACCCACCCGTTTAATCCGGGATAAAGTCCTTATTTCAAAGTTCTTAATTTAATCACATCTGCAAAGTCCTTTCTGCAATGTAGGATAACATATTCACAGGTTTTAGGGATGAGGACACGGACATCTGTGGGACGCCACTAGTCTGTGCCACAGAAGAGAATCCTCAGAGTAGAGTCCTAAAAGTAAGACTCCTGGTTCAAAGGGTAAATGCTCAGACGTACTTTTTGGATACTGGTAAATCCCTTTCCAAAGGGGTTGTAAATGAGATATCTAAAATGTCAACCCAGATATTTTAGCTGGGTCAGACTTACTGTAGTAACACTTGTGAAAATCCTCTATTGCACCACTGTCAGAAGCAGCAAAAGTCCAGAATAAATTGGCATAAGAGGGTTCCCCCCCCCGGCATACGACCTCTCACATGTGATCAAGCAGGAACCCAGAGGGAGAAGGGAGTGGGTTGGACATAAATGATGCTAAACTGTTCACATGGTGACTGTATCAGTCAACCCAAGGGCAGGTTCCTGGGGAGTATAGAGCGACAAGCACTTTTGGACCACACTGACCTTTTATTCATTTATTATCTAACATAATTTCTGAACACAAAAGAACAATACACATCTATTCATTGTTATCATGTTTAAATAAGAAACAATTCAGCCTATAGATTTATGCTATGAACACTTCCTATCTGTAAATACCTTTGCCAGCCCATTCTATCACCAGGGCCTTACCATCAGAGTGTGGTCCCTAGAATGCAGCATCAGCATCCCCTGAAGCTCTTTAGAAATTCGGAGCCTTGGAGCCCATCCCAGACCCACTGAATCAGAATGTACACTTATAACTGCAACCCCAGGTGATTCATATGCATATTAAAGTTTGAGAATCACTGCTCCAGGAAGCACGAACGAGATCCAATTATTAATTCTTTATTGTAGTAGCCTAACAGTACAATGCTATTAAGTTGGATATTATTATTAAATTGCCAATTATCTACCCAGAAGAGAGCAACATGATGGTCATTGATGATATAACAACCAACATTACTTGTTGAGTGCTTAATATGTCCCTGGCACATATTTTGATGTCTTAAATCATTTCCTGTTTTGCTATATGTTTTGTCATTAATGCATTTTGATATATGCTATCTTTTTAAATTATCATAACAATGCTTGAGCTAAGTTTTATCACTTTTGTGACTGATAAAATTGAGGCTTGGAAAAGTTTGGTAAATTAAGCCCAGTATCACTTACTAGTAGGTGTTAAACCTGGAATTCAGGCCCACGTCCATCTGACCCCAAAGCCCCAATTTTTTCCCATTTTCTCCACTCTGTTCAAGAAGAAATTGATTTACAGAGTTTGGAAATGCAGATATCAGGTTCGTATTTAATTGGCTTTGGTGTTTGGCCTTCCATTGAAGTTTTTATTTAAAGCGTTATCATCAGTGTGTCATTTTTTATCATTATTAAAAGAGAAACCTGTAGTTGGATGGACGGCACCAAGATGGCAACATTCCTGATTTCGCTCCCCCTCACGAGAACAGCTAACATCTATTCAAAGATAAGACGCCACTGAGAGAATCCCAAACACAGGGCTGAGGCTGAAGCACCCCCTGCACCTCACAGACCAAGACAGACTGCGTTACAAGAGTAAGAAAAGAAAGGGCACCTGGGTGGCTCAGTCAGTTAAGCGTCTGACTTCGGCTCAGGTCGTGATCTCGCGGTCCGTGAGTTCAAGCCCCGTGTCGGGCTCTGTGCTGACAGCTCAGAGCCTGGAGCCTGTTTCAGATTCTGTGTCTCCCTCTCTCTGACCCTCCCCCGTTCATGCTCTGTCTCTCTCTCTGTCTCAAAAATAAATAAACGTTAAAAAAAAAAAAAAAAAAAAAAAAAAAACAAGAGTAAGAAAAGTGGCTACATGTTGACCGCATTGTGCCACTCCCAGGCCAGTGCAGTAGAGACAATGAGTAGAGGTCTCCCTGGGCCTCTGGTTCCTCCAGGGGGAAAAGAGGATTTCAGGGGACTCTGCAGGGCTTCACTGTTGGGAATCTGACTGTGGTAAAGAAGGGAAGGGCTGCAGCAGCCAGCACTCAGATCTTGACAGAGAATTCGTACCTGCAGTACCCAAGTAATAGTCCCAAACAGCAGCTTGACTCATCTGTACAACCAAGTTGGGGGCACACTCTGACTCTGACCACGGACCTCTGTGGGGTGCAGATCTGCCTGATTTAGATCTGTAAGCAAGGAGGTTTGCTGACCCTAGAGCCCAGTTCGCTCATGCCCAGGCAAGGAGCTGAGTCACAACTCCACCTGCTGAGGGACTGCCTTCCAACCCTGCCTGACGGGACAGGCTGGCAGCAGCTCCTGGAAGCTGTGTGGCCCAGCAGTGCTCAAGCCGAGAGGTAGACAGGTAGACCCGAGCCAGTACCACGCATGGAGGCTCCCCATGCTGTGCATAGGCAGGGGATTAATTCATAGCCAAGGCTGAGGGTAGCTCCTGGCCCCTTGCAACCAGAGAGCCTGTTTGGGAAATTGAGAATAGCTTCGAGTGGCCCCAACCTCTCCTGCGCAGGCAGTGGGGCTGTGACAGAACCCCACCCACTGTGGAGAGTGTCTTCTGGTCTCATCTGGCGAGAGGAATGGCGTAGAAAACACCTGGAAGCTGTGTGGTCCAGCAGCTCTCAGACCAAGAGAAGAGCAGACAGAAGCAATAGTTTGCCGAGCAAAGCCGATGAATGGCACTGTTTGGCCAGGGAATGTGGGGTGCAGTATGGCATGAGTTAAGGCAGCAAACAGAAAGCTTTACCAGTTTTAGGGCTACTTTGCCCCCTGTGCCTGGCCAAGGAATCTCATTTATAGCCCCACTTGTCACTGAATACAGTCTTTAGCCTGTCTAACCAGAAAGCTTAACCAGAGCACACAGGAAGGTGCTCTGCCCATTCAACAGCCTTACAGTGGCACTTGAACAGAGAGCACAGCCAGTGGCTTCCCCCACCTGCAGAGTAAAACCAGTAGCCTCACCTGACAGAGAATTCAGCGCACACCCAGGCTTGATTTGGACCCTCAGACAATGAGCTGTAATGGCCTCGAGTCCAGGCCTGCTGCCCTGCCAGGGCAGGGAAGCTAAGTCGTAGTTCCACTGGCTTCTGAATATAGTATCCTGACCATCTAGGAAGGCTGACCACAGATTTCAGGCCAACCACAGAGCCCATCCTACAGCCTCACTTGGGTAGAGAACCAAGCCAGCAGTCTTATCCAACCAACTGTCCTCAGCCAGTGGCACACCCCATCCCTGTCCCCAGAACCCAAACAGTTGCGTCAGCCAAAAATAGACCTTAATAGCTGGCCCCCACTGGCCCAGACTCATTACCAGCAGACACACTCAGAAACCCAAACTGAGCGGACTGGTGAATTGTCTCTGTCAAAGCAACCCTGTAAGGTCTGGAAGAGGACCCCAATTACTCTAATGTGCAGACTACCAACATAAGAAATCAAAGATCACAAAAAAATTGGGTAAATATGATACCATCAAAGGAAACTAATAAAGCTCCAACAATTGACCTTAACAAAAATGGAGACCTATGAAACGTCAGACAAAGAATTCAGAATAATCCTATTAAGGAAATTTAGTGAACTACAAGAAACAGACGGGCAACTAAATGAAATTAGGAAAACAGGGCATGAACAAAACATTTGATGAAGGCAATAGCAACCATCAAAAAACAAACAAAACCCAAAAATCTTAGAGTTAATAAAATAGAATAATTGAACTGAAGAGTTCAACAGGGAGTTTCAGAAGTAGACTCGACCAGGCAGAGGAAAGAATCAAGGGCTGGATGATAGAACCTGGGACATTACCCAGTGGGAAGACTAAAGAGGAAAAAAAGAATGAAAGAGTGAAGAAAGCCAACAGGCATTATGGAACACAGTGAAAGAATCAAAAACAACATTCACGTTATGGCCATTCCAGAAGGAGAAGAGAAAGAGGTGCCAAGTGCCCTTCCCACCCTGGGAAAAATGCTCACCATGACTTCCTCTACTTTGAGTTCAAGCTATAGTGGAGGCTCCCTCTACTTTTCTTCATAAAGCTATTGCCATCTCTCTGCTTTCTGTCTTCCTAAAATCTACCCAGACTTCTGGCCAGCCCCGGTCCCTCCTTCATTCTCAGAGCAGTTGTGGGTATGGGCCATCTCTTGTACAGCTTTGCCAGGGTTTGGGTGTGAACTGGGAAGAAAGATAGAAATGCACATTCGGTCCACCAACTTTAACTTGAAGCCTGAGGTTTCCCTTTGTTCATACCTTGATGTTTTCTTTTAACACTTGCGATAAAAAGCAAAACGCGGGTTACAGGAAAAAGAATAAGAATGTCATGGGCAAGCCATTGAAATTGGAGTTGCTTTTGACAGTTTGCAAGGAATTTAAATTTCATGCTTATTTCTAGTCTTAGTTCCTCTAAATTGAGTAACCAGAACTAGGTTAGTTCTCATCCTTCGTGTGAGAAACCACTTTTGCAAAAATGAGGTAAGGGAACCAGAAGGCTGTACCTAGAATGATATCCTTTTTTCTTTTAGAAGCAGAATCTGCTGCCCTTGCTTCATACCCCACACATAAAGTTGGACCAACCAGCTGGATTTGTGTCACATATAGAAGTTCCCATCTGCCCGGCCCCAGACCGCTTTCACTCACTGCAGTCTTTGTCCAAATAGTGTATGTGTCAATATGTGCCATTGGCTTCAGTGACACTTTTTATTTTGGTTTGAGTAGCTTTGGTTATACACGTTCCTTTTCTCCATATATTGGCATCTGGAATTATTAATGGCCTTTCAAAAAAAATATATCGTTTACCTTCCCCTCCCTTTCCAATAGAACATGGATTCACTGTTTTTCTGGTGCTTTATTTGTAATAGTGGTGACTTCTCTCAGAACTTACTTGATGTTCTACTTATGCATATCTGTTATAATTTATTTCCCAACTATGACTGAAATTTTTAATCCCTTTTTTTAGTTTCCAGTTTAACTCGTCTCAATAGAGTTCAACTCTATTTTGTATCCATATTCCTGACTATAGGGTACAAATAGGACTCTCATCTGAATTTGTTAATAAAATGTTTTCTTTATACTTTTTACGTAAAGAAAACCAAATTATTGGACACCAGATATATGCTAGTCACAGGGCTCTAGGCATTGGATTTGCAAAAATGATGAAGTTAATTTTGATCCTCAAGTAACTTATGGTGAACTGGGCTACACTGTGGTTGGGGTTTTTTTGTTTGTTTGGTGTGATTTGGCTTTCCTTATTGGAGAAAGCTTTACTTTCCAAGTTTATTGCTGTAAAATATAAACTTCTATTACAGAGAGGTTTTAAATGTCTTATTTTCCACTTTATTTAAACTCTGTCTTTATTTAAACTCTGGGTTATTTACCTCTCCTCCCCCTGCCCAGCCATATTCCTTTTGTGTTTTAAAAGATGGGGAGAAAGGTCCATCCAGGGGCCTTTCTCTCTCTCTGTGTTTGAGTTGACCGCTGTTTGTTAGAGCTGAACAAGAGTAAGTCAGATCTTGTTATCTTATCACAAGCATGTTTTACTGATGCTTAGTAACCCGTGCTGTTCCTAAGGAAGGATTAATATGCAGCTCAATCAAGGTGATCTGAATCTCAGGCTTTCTTTTTTTGTACGTGAACATCTAAACACTCCCTTGGCCTTTAAATTTAGAGCAAGGTGATCTACCTTACGACCAACTGCAAGGCAGTTGAAGATTGGCCATTTTAAAACACTTTTTAAAAAGAATTGTGTAACCATAAGGAAACTAACATTTGTGGAATGTATTTGCTGCAGTAACAAAGTACCACAGATTGGGCAGTTTAAGCGACAGAAACAAATTTTCTTACAGTATCAGAGATTAGAAGATCAAAGTGTTGACAGGGTTGGTTCTGAGGGCAGCAAAGGATGTACTGCGGACCTCTGTCCTTTGTCTGTAGACGACTATCTTCTCCCTGTGCCTTCACAGTGTCTTCCCTCTGTATGTATCTGTGTCCAAATTTCCTCTTCTTAGAAGACCCCTCTCATATTGGATTAGGGCTTACCCTAATGACCTCATTTTAACTTAATTACCTTTATAAAGGACCCTCCAAATACAATCACATTGTGACATACTGAAGGTTAGGACTTTACCATTTGAATTTTGGCAAGGGGCACAATCCAGCCCATAACATGAAGTGAACCCAGAGTCCCAAGAAGATGCTAAGTACGTTCATATATATTGATGTATTTGATCCTCACAAAATTGCCACACTGGAGAGACATTGTGACCCCACTTCATAGAGGAGAAAAACTGAGACTAAGAACAATCAGTCATCTTGCATACGGTCGCCGTCTAAAAAGTAGCAAAATCAGGATTTGAACCCAAATCTGTGTGATCTACTCTATTATGTTGCTTCTATGTGTTTTCCTTCTCAGTGTTTTCCTTTCTGTGTAAATGTAATATTTTGAACCAAAACAGAGCCCAGAAATGTTATACTCTATCCTTCTTGCTAGGAAAAAAATAGTTTTATAGATGTGCTTGGCTTTCTGTTGGTAGCCAGTGCTTCTACTCCGGGCCACCTGTGCTGGCTTCTCTGCATTTTCCAACCTTTTATAACAGATCTTGGGACTTGACTAAGTGCTATTCACAAATCTAGACAAGGTGTGAACATCTGCTCTATCACTTTCATCTGATAAATGCCTTGACATGTTTCATCATTTGGAAATCTTTAGAATCTCTTAGAGGGCAGAAGTCCTTAACGTAGGAGATAGCATCATAAGTGCAGAGACTTTTTTGGTTTTGGGCCAAACGATGGAGAAAGAAAGAGAGAACCTGTATGGGTAGACAGGAAATGATACAATGTGAACCTTGCTGAGACAGTGGGAGGAGATTAATGACGAAGATGCCCTATCTCCGGAGAGTTGTTGAAACCATGTGCCTCAAATGTAATCAGGAGAGCACCAGACTAGGACAGATATAGCACTTTTCATTACCAACCTGCTAAGCGTAGTAAATGACACCAGTAAATGAAATTGGAAAATTTCCCAGCCACAACCACAAAGACCTTGTGGTTGATTTAAACATTTAAAAACACATGCTCTTAACCAAGAAATGAAGAATAACACTTTTCCTGGTA
This sequence comes from Panthera leo, assembly GCF_018350215.1. Taxonomy (NCBI): domain Eukaryota; kingdom Metazoa; phylum Chordata; class Mammalia; order Carnivora; family Felidae; genus Panthera; species Panthera leo. Next base: position 49,821,165 of record NC_056695.1, on the reverse strand, counting down.
ACGCAATGTGTATGTACGATAAGTCAAGATACTAGGATTCTAATTCTGGTTATCATTTACTACCTGTGTGACTTGGGCAAATTAGTTTGTCTCATTGAGCATCAGATGCTTTATCTGTCACACCAGCTTGAGGGTTGCTATGAAAGCCAAATGAGATACGTGAATTTCCAACTGTATTTGCAGTGCTATAAGATGTTAGATATTTTTGTTTTTCTTATTTTATTTTTGGCCTAAATCTAATAAAGCCCACAATTATGCTGAATTATCTAGTGTGATTCTCCAATTTACGAACTACCCAGTCCCTTCATTTTCCTTCCCTTTTTTACTTCTTGCATACTATCTGTTTTGTTGTTGTTGTTGTTGTTGTTGTTGTTGTTGTTGTTAATGTCTTAGAACCATTGTGAAATAGGAGGTAGAGTAGTTAGGAATTTTTACCTTTTATTTAATTTTTTAATATATTTGCAGATGCTTAATGAATGGGGAGACAGTTGGAAATAGCCCAGTTAATGAAGAGTTTGTTATGTATACCAACACAGTGGCCTGTCACATTTTAAAGGTGTTAAAGCCTTCCAAGGAGATTACATGTCATCTGGTTTCAAAACAGTCCTGGCAGACTCCTGCTAGTTGCTGACGCTTTTAATTTTTCCTGAGAGCTAATAAATTTGTAGAACTTTGAAACTGTGTTCCCATCTCACCTTGATGGGCCAAATGATTGAATAGAGCATGTGATAAGAATCGTTCCCACATGATGAAGCACCACGGAAAATCCTGAGTTGACAGTTTGTAAACTGATTGCAGATCAAGTCTCTGAGTTTTTCAGTGTCTGAGCATCTGTATGTTCTCTTGGGATAGGAAGGTCACTACATGCCTGCAAGTCAGATATTGGGTCCATCTTTCTATCCCTCCAGCAAATAGTACATTACCTCTTAGTTCACATGAAAAAGGATTGCTTCTTGTTCTACACACCAGAACGAGATACAAGTGGCATTTCTTCTTTCCTGGGAGCAGGGCAGTAGGCAAGAGGATGCGGGTGGGATTCAGCATGTGTGTGTGCTGTGTGTTTGTGTGTGTGTGTGTGTGTGTGTGTATGTCTGTGTGTGTGTGTGTGTGTGTGTGTGTGTGTGTGTGTGTGATGAAAGTGAAAGATCTTAGCCATGGCTATCTTGGGGCATAACTTTTATTGACCATGTTTGGTACTTGGTTACTTAAGAAGCAAGGTTTGTTAGGCTTCAGTAAGCCTTGTTTCGTGGTTTGCAAGAGGAAAGCGGGAAGAGATGATTTGGGAGGTAATAGGATGCTACATTCTAGTAGTACCGGACGAAAGCAACTGGTGGCCATCCGCTGTCAGTACTCTCTGAAGAAATGAGTTAATTTCAGTTCTATATCGAGGATTTGAGCTGAAATCCGGTGACTGACTAGCCAGAGTGAGCTAGTTAGGTGTGCCAGGATCTGTTTACTCTGCGTTCACCTCTGTGGCTGCTTGGGGATGATCAGCTTGATGTCGGTGTATCTATTATTCCAACAAATGCTAATCAGAGATAGGATTCTGATTTTAAATTCAAATTTACTCTGCACTATTAGCTTTTCTAACACCGTTTGCTTTTGATGGCCTCATTTGCATGATTTTTAGAATATGCATTGCTGGCTACAATTATATTATCTGAGTGTTCTTTCTATTTAACATAAGTTTTTGGAGGAGGTTTTTTGTTTTTTGTTTTTTTCTCAAGGGTGTGAAGAGATTCTCGGTGTATTTGCAGTAGAGATATACTGTGGTTAAACTCCATATGACCATGTGGTAATTGTCATCAGGGGTATAGCACAGAAGTTAGGAGTGAAAAATGCCCAGATTCAGATCCTGACTCCTCCACTTCATTGATGGCATGTGGAGTACATGTAATGCAACTGTGCAGAAGTCATTTCACTTCTGTTATAATAACAGAAGCTATTTAAAAGACAAGCTTTTTCTTCATCTTTTAATGGAGATAATGATCGCACTTCCCCGGTAGGGTTTTGAGATCCTTTCATTAGAATGGCACACATATCAGCCAGCATTTGCTAGATCATGCTGCACTAACAGATACATCTAAAATATCAATGGTTTATAACTGCAGAGATTTATTTCTCATTCATACTCGTGTCCGTCATTGGTCGGCTCTACCTCTGTTCCATATTCTCTTCATCCTGAGGGACAACTGAAGAAGCAGTCTCTGATAGTCTAAGGTCAGAAAGAAAACTCACTGTGGCTTTAACAGCTTCTGCTTGGAAGCAGCCCATGTTACTTCCATTCATGTTTAATTGGCCAAAGTAAGCCACGTGGTCAAGCCTAGTATCAGTGAAAGCATATAATCGTCTACCACAACACGCATGGACATTGACTGGAACATAGTAGATGCTCAATAAGCAGTAGCTTTAATTTTTTTTTTTTTAAACCAGGTATCTTTCTTTTTTTTTTTTTTTTAATGTTTATTTTTGAGCAAGCAAGAGAGAGAGTGCGCATGAATGGGGAAGGGGCAGAGAGATAGGGAGACAGAAGATCTGAAACGGGCTCTGTGCTGATAGCAGAGAGCCCGGTACGGGGCTTAAACACACAAACTGTGAGATCAAGACCTGAGCCGAAGTTGGACGCTTACCCGACTGAGCCACCCAGGTGCCCAAACAGTAGTTTTAATTTTTAAATCCTGTTCACAAAAGGTAAATTCTAGTTTGGGATTCCTATCATCTCTCACTAGCCCAGAGAAGACTAATATTTATGTTTGTCAGATGGTTCTCTTGAGAGCAAATTAAAGTACTGAATGTGTCCTTTGAAATTTCCAGGGAAAGTGGTCTATGGAGAACCCATAGCGGCAAGTCTCGGCACAGATGGCACTCACTACTGGCATAAAGACTGGCACCATGCAGCCCACCATGTTATGGGCCCACCCCTGCGACCAGACCCATCAACGCCTGACTTCCTCATGAATCTATTGGCTAAGTAATCTTTGAGCAGATGGGTGTGAAGTGTTTGGCCAAAATAAGGTGTTAGATGAGTCTCAGATTTGAATGTAGGACATCTTGTCCACCATCTGACCTTCCATCGACCTCCAGTGTCCTGCTCTACTTGACATGATAGGTGCTGGGGACTCCCTTACCTGAGACCAACGAGCAGTGGCTTAATTATGATATGGTGTCAAAATCTCTCCTGGACGCAGAGAAATCACATAATTTTTACTGAAGTTTGACTCTCTTCTAATTGTTTCCTTGCCCTTTCTATCCCGTATAGAACCGGGTCTCTTCACTGTGCTTTGTTTCTATCATTCACATATTCTTGAATATTTTTCTGTGCTGCTGTAACCCAAGAACCAGATGTGCCTGTATAGGTACATCTCTGAGATTATTCGCAAGTCAAAGCAGGCTATCTGTTGCTGGTGACACGAACATCCTCAGCCAGTTGTCACATGCCTGCCCATCACAACATTGCCATTTGGGCAGGAGCTGCCTCTGTCCATGCGGGTCACTGAGGCTCATCTTTGTGTAATGCTCTACTCACAAGGAATTTTCCCTTACGTTATTGCCAGTGACCCTAATATAATTGTCATCTAGTACATGTCATCACTAATTTCTAGATAAGAAACTGAGCACTGAACAAACTCATAACCACAGAACCTACAAGTGAGGGAGCCTGGAACCAGTTTTTCTGGCCTGCACGTGATGGTGCATCAGGCTTCTTGTAAGGGTCTTATTTTCTAAAAGCGCTTCCTAGAATACAGATGAGTATGGATGAAACACATACTTGAAACAGCTTCTCGTTCTCCACTGCAGTTTTCTGACTTTCAGTTGAGGAGCATCAGGAGAACCGGAAAGTTCTGGTAGTTTCCTCTTGACGTCTTTTATGTATTTATCGCACACTCTGGTGTGTTCTTCTTTTCCAGTGGTGATCTAACCACAACAGGAACTGACCACTGCACTTTCAACACCTGCCAGAAAGCTCTTGGGAAGGATGATTTCACGAAGATTCCCAATGGGGTGAATGGTGTTGAGGACCGGATGTCAGTAATATGGGAAAAAGGCGTGGTGAGTTTCACGGGACCCAGCTTGTTTTGCTGAACTCTGTCACCAGGATCTGGCTTGTTTCAGGATCAGAGTGTTGCAAACTGTCAGAGAAAGGCTTTTTGATTGTTTTTATTACGGTGGAGACTCGGAATGCAGCACCGTGACCACGGCCACCCCATTCCTCCAGGGTAACAATAAGAAATAATTTTCTTCTCACATAATTTAGTTCAGAAGATACATTGCATCATTATGCAGACATTAGGAGGTAGATTTAGACTGGGTACCAGGGGGATTACTCTCCAAGTCAGTGAAATGTTATAGCCCTTCTACTTGATTTCTCATGGTTTTGAATCCCAGTTCCTCATGTGTCATTGGTGTAGACACTTGGAATGACTGAAAATACATGAAGGATTTTTATTATGTTCATAATAAAGGAGAAATTTTTCTTTCTCATGAAATTTTTGTGGATGTCTCTTTTTGAGGACCGTTGAATATCATATTTTTGAAACTTCTGTGTAAAGTCACATAAATAATAATCCAAAGTCTAGAACCAGAGATTATTGTAAATACCCACAATTTAAAATGTTCTCCCTGAGCATGGAGAAGAATCAAGTGGCTAAATGTCCATATGTCAACCTGTCCAGCCATTTGACATGTGCAGTCGTAAAGATCAGCAGGGGGAGACTTGCCTGGTTACCCCTGGGGCCACCATTGTCACACCATTCTCACCCATCTCTCAGAAACCCTCCCTTAGATGACACATTAACGGTATCTCACACCTCAGAATCCCCTCCACATACCATTCATGTCTAACTCTTAATTATTTACCAGTTCTTGTCAATTCTATTTCTAACATGTCTCCTTATTTTTATCTTCGTGTTTACTACTCTAGTTTGAGGCCCGTCCCTTGTTTGGACTATTGCAGTAGTCTCACAGCTGGTGCCCCTGCTGCCGGTCTCTCATTTGCTACGGCCTATGCTATAGTTTAGGACCAGAGCTGCCTTCCAAAGCCAAAGGACTATTCATGCTTTCTTCTCCAAAATCCTTCAATATCCTCCATTATTTATGGGATGATATTTGAACAATTAATTTACATGTGAGGATCTTCAAAACATCTTGACAGCCCTATCTTCTGCTAATCATCCTTTCAGCCCTTTTCACCTCTACCCAAACTCTAATCAACCCAGATGACTCTTCTGCTCTTCCTGTTTGCATAGATTTTCTTGCTGAAGTTTCAACCTTTTTCTCTGAACTTGTGCTATTACAATGAGTATGTGCATTACAGCAAACTTTCATACTACATCAAGTGCATAAATGACTTCAAAGTGATAGACTATTTCTTAATAGCATCCAGGAACTGTTATTTTATGAAACATTAAGGGGGTTTGCTCATGGGAATATTACTCTCAGGATGTGGTTCTTCATCATTTTGTGAAACATTGACACACTGATAATTAAATAACCCTTAAGAATGCTTCTAACCATATAAATGTGCATAGGGATAAACTCTCAACATTAAAAAAAAAAACAAATCATATCAGTTTAGAGAGACCACATTTATCCAAAGTTTGTTCATATGAAAATCTTTTATAGTAGACTGTCCATGATTATTGGTTCATGTACATTTCAATAGCGCAAAATTTAACCTCTTGAATTGATTTTTTCCTCTTTCTAGAAGTGTTGTCATTGATTTAAAGGTCTGTCTTATTTTAACTCTATCATATTCTTCGTATTGTCTACATGATCATCTCATACATTTTAGGTCTGCCATAAACAAGCCAGATTAAAATTGTAGTGGGTGGCAGTAGTAAACTCTAAACAAAAATTGAAACCACTATTGCTAACATTTAGCTGTTGTCTGTGTGATTCTGGGAAGGATGGGGGCAATTAGTGGGGGGTGGGCGTTAAACTGATAGGTTTTTGAAAAGTTGTCTTCAGGCTTCCATGTGTTACCCCATCATCCCCATCATTATCATTGTGATAATTTAAGACCTACCAGTATCCACAGATGTGTTATGCTCCCCAATATAAGAAATTAACTACAGTTCTGTTGAGTTTTAAGAGGCAAATCTTGCACCTTAATTGATAGGAGATTTTTAAGCATATGGTCATTAAAGCAAATGCATTTTCTTTCTTGGATTGTTTTACAGCATAGTGGCAAAATGGATGAAAATCGATTTGTGGCAGTTACCAGCACAAATGCAGCTAAAGTCTTTAATCTCTATCCAAGAAAAGGAAGAATCGCGGTGGGATCAGATGCAGACATTGTGATTTGGGACCCAAAAGCCACAAGGTAGGTCTAAGTTCTTGTATTCCTTAGCTTCTCCAGGGAGAAGAAGCGCTAACTTGCAAAGAAATGATTTATTGGTCTTAATCAGACTCTTCTTGTGGGTGACTTATTTAGCCTGTATTTTGAGCCTGTGCACAAGATAAAAGTTTTGATGTACAAATATCCCTTTGTTTTCCTGGACACAGAGGACAAAAAAGTTGTGTTGCTTACCATTCCTTGGATAATGCATCTGGGTATAAAACCAGTATGAATTTACCGCTTCAATGGTAAGCTTGGCAGACACCTGAGTTCACATGGAGGGACGGTATGGCGCAATGAAGAAACTAGAAGGCTTAGTTTGGAAAGGGCTGAATTGAAAACCCAAAATAATTATAGCCTTTTTAAAGCTTTCAGATAGAAAAATTCCAGCACAAAGGATGTCACTTTTAGTTAGCCAGATTTTCCACTTGATTTCATCTTGAGCTTGTCATTCCCAGTAGACTCCAGCTTTTTGTTTCCTATTTCTGTAATTCTATGTTAATATTGCAGATTTCACAAATTCCACCAACTCAGGAAAGCATTCAACAGAGGCCAAAGCTCTGGTAATTTCTCCTTGTAAGACATCAGCAGAGACAACACCTGCATCCCAATTTGTGTTTTCTATAGCCTTTGCATTTGTAATGGAGAAAACACCACCTACTTTAATATTGTATGTGTGTGCATGTGTGTAAATAGGGATATATACACCTTCTACCCCCACTGAATGGCATTTATTCAAAGTCTACTGGGTTTATATGTTGTACTAAGCAGAAGTCTTTAGTTTCTTGGAGGTGCTGTTGTCACAAAGACCCAGCTTCAGTTGAAATGCTCCTGGACTACTCTCTGGGGAAAAGAAGACTGAGAAGCATGAGAGCTACCATTGCTATGAGCTTAAAAAATAAGCACCAGGTATTCCTGTAGAAAAGGCTTGTCTTTTTTAGTTTAGCACTCTCTGGGGATTCCCTCAGAACCCAAGCACCAGTTCACACCACTGGCCATCCATAGTCATTGCAAGCAGCCTGTACTGAATGTGTACCATCTTGTTTCTGGTTTACAGTCAAGCAGTGCAGGGCATGGTGGTATGAACATCTTATTTAAGACGATGTCCTAAGATGCCAACGAGGAACAACTCAGGGTCTTTGTTGCTATGATATTAACAAGGAACTGTTGCTTACTTAAGGACAAAATATCTGGTTGTCAAATCATCTTAGGCCCCTCTCTACGCAGAAGAAATGATGATAAATAAACTCACATTTGGAGCAGCTTCTCTACTAGACTAGAAAAAAAAAAATGTCCTTGGGGAGACAAAGGGAAAAAAATTGCTTGGTCTTGGGTTGGTTTGCGGACAAATTGAGCATGCTGTGTTTAGAGAGCTCCTGGTGTCTTAAATGTCACTCTACTCACGCTCTTGTACACCCAGCAGGGACCCGCCCAGCATCATTTCTGCTGTGATTCAAACGGTTTTGATTGCCCCCAAGTACTGGGACAGATAGGTCTTTTGAAATGATTTGTGGCTTATGGAGATGATGAGACTTAATCAGGAAACCTCGAAAATTTCAAAAGGAAGAACACTATCATGCAGAAAAATATTTGTGAGAAATGGTGTTTTTGAAGCATTGCATCTGGGCGAGTCCTAATAATGATATTAATTTGCAACCATTTCTATTTGCACAGTTCTCCATGGTTTAAAAACATATTTTTGTATCTAAAACGTGATCTCAAGGGAAAACAAACGGGACTCCCCCTTACGGTAATGGGAAGACCTTAGCACAAGGGCGTCCATGACAGGTTTGATACAAGGATCCGTGATCCAGTGTCTTTGACTTTGCAAACTTTTAGGTCTTTCAGGAGATTTGGTACCATGCTATCTCCTAATGCCAAAGCAGAGAGCACTTTATACCATACTTGTTTGTTCATGTTCCGTTTTTTCTTCCAATCAAGTGGTCCAGTCACGAAGAGACTTCCTGGATTTGATTCTATTCTGTATTCATTTTCAAAAGTGAGGGAGAAATGAAAATCATCAATTTAGTGATGCAGTGTCTAATAGAGTGAAGAACCATGGGAGGCCATTCCTGTGGTTCTTTTTAACCCTGCACCTGGCTCTCTCTGGCAGGATTCACCTTAAGCATATCCTTGGCTGTTTTAATCTGTGAGGGTGACACCAGCTCAGGGGTAGAGCATTGTCTTCCTTAGACAACTGGACAAAGAGAAATGATCCAAACCTATGGGTGTGAATAATTCACTTACTTTATTTCCACATATATTGTTGCTCGGTGGATATTTATAGGCTGTGATTATGTCTCTTTGAGTCATGTTTTCAGACGATATAAATTTAGAGCACTTTCGCACAAGTTTTAGTTGCTGATTTCTGTAACATTGTTTTGTCCTTCCTTTCCTATTCAGTTGTTGCAGAATAGCGCTTAATGATCCAGATGTTTACTTCTTATTTTTTCAGGTCTATATATTACCTGCTTGCTGCCCCTCATTTCTAGCCTAAGGTCAATCTAAAAAGTTTCTGTGCTTTTAAGTTTCTTTCTATCTCTCTTATCAAGTCTTTAATTTTCTTATTTGATGTTTGTCCTTCACTTTATAGCGGTCATGATAGCAGGAAATTAACTATTTACATTTTCATATACAAATCTTTTGAGATAAAGATACATATTGGCGTTTAATTATTAGCTCAATGTCCTCTTTACCTACGTCTGCTTACTGCGCATGCCTGGGCACAGGGCTACATAGAAACAACACAGGGGCGCCTGGGTGGCTCAGTCGGTTAAGCATCCAACTGCAGCTCGGGTCACGATCTCAGAGTTTGTGGGTTCGAACCCCGCGTCGGGCTCTGTGCTGACAGCTTGGAGCTTGGAGCCTGCTTCGGATTCTGTGTCTCCCTCTCCCACTCTCTCTCTCTGCCCTTCCCCCGCTCACACTCTGTCTCTGTCTCTCAAAAATAAAATAAAACATTAAAAAAAAAAAAAACTTTTAAAAACAGCGCAGCCTAAGAGCCTGCTGAGTAGGTGCTGGTCACAGCTCCATCAGTGCCAAGCTGGGGACCCAGGCAGGTCAGTTAGGGTTCCTGAATAGCCTCTGTCTCATTTGTAAAATGAGATTATTAATAATTGTTAAGCCTACCTCATAAGATTTTTTGTCAGAATCCCATGAGATAATTTATGCGAAAATGTGTTGTAAATCAAGAAGGCACTCCACAGAGACAAGATTTGTGTTGTTTTGGTTACTTCCTATTTATCTAGTTTAGCTGGTGTCGTTTCTTGCTTCAGTCTTCATTTTCAGGTGGTCACGGCTGTTCTCCTGAGGTGACCAGGGAGGTCGGTGAACCACTAGGTTCTCTGACCCTCAGATTCTTTTTAAAAACTGGAGACGTTTGTTTGTTTGTTTGCTTTTCTTTTGCATTTTGCTGTCCTTTTAAAAAATGGGGAAATGTTATCTTTACTTGGCAGGATATACTGAAATGATCCAGCCCCCTTTGGATTTCTTTGACTTCTCCTTGCTTCTCCAACCCTTTAGTTTAAGAATTTTCTGTAAGCCACCCCCCCTCCATTTTTTTTTGCACTATCATTATTCATCCTTTTCAATGTGAAAATTGCAGAATGTGGGAAACAGGAGAGAAGGGGTGTTTGAAGAGGGAGCTTCACAGAATAACGAATCTGCAAGAATATTTGAACAAAGAGAAAGTGTGTTTATTGTGCTTCCTATCAAAAGAGAGAATTTTGTGGGAATGGTATGCGGATTCCTTATCTAGGTCAGTCATAGCTCCGGCTCCCTCTATTCCTGGCCTGGTTGTTATGAGAAAGTTGCTCATCTGGGCTGGCTGTTCCTGACCAAAATTTATGCTGATGACCTCAACGAGGACCTTTCTGGTGCACAACAATATTTTTAGCCTTCCCTGACTGCCCGTACAGCACCCGTAGCTTCCCACTATCCTTAGCTGCTGCCCTGCCCCTGTCTGCGTCTGCCTCTTCCCACCTTGCAGACTGAGCTCACTGACTCCTGCACACCCACGTACAGTACCAGACCACAGTCCTTACTCACTGTCTTTCTCCCTCATTAACATTCTTGAAGTAGAATTCAGTCTTTAAGATCAATGTTTTATTTCAGAATAGTTTTAGATTTACATAAAAATTGCAAAGCTAGCACAGAGAGTTCCCATATACCCCACACTCGGTTTCCGTTATTATTATCTTATATCCCTCTGGTGTATTTGTTATAATTAATAAACCAATACTGATATTTTACTATTAATTAGAGCCCATACTTTGAGGCTTCCTTAGATTTTACTTAATTTCCTTTTTCTTATTCTGGATCCCATCTAGGATACCACATGGCATTCAGTCATCATGGTTCCTTAGGCTCCAGTGGTCCATGAGTTTCTGTAACTTGTTTTTGATGACCTTGAAAGTTTTGAGGAGTACTGGTCAGGCATTTTGTAGAATGTCTCTCTATTACGGTTTTTCTGGTGTTTTTCTCATTATTAGCCTTGGGTTATGGGTATAGAGTGCCATTTTCATCCCATCCTTTGAAGGATATATGCTATCAACACGACTGTCACTGCTGATGTTGGCCTGGATCTGCTGGCTGTACAATTTACTCATTTTCCCCCCTCCCATATTGTACTTTGTAGAAGGAAGTCACTGTGCACAGCTCACACTTAGGGAGTGGAGAATTATGCTCTAGTTTTATGTGGTTTTATAAGTTTATTTTGAGAGAGAGAGAGAGAGAGAGAGCGAACACGAGTGGGTTGGGGCAGAGAGAGAGAAAGACAGAACCCCAAGGAGACTCTGAGCTGTCAGCTCAGAACCCAACTTGGAGCTCAATCCCATGAACTGTGAGATCATGACCTGAGCTGAAATCAAGAGTTGGATGCTTAACTGACTGAGCCACCCAGGCACCCCTCTAGTTTTATGTCTTAATTGATTCTATATCTTCAGGGCCTGGCCCAGTTCAGCACAGAGTAGAAGCACAATAAATGTTGAACGGGCAAGCAAGATGGATCCAGCCTTCCACACTGCATGCAAGATTCGTGTAATTAAGAAATGGCTGCAAGTGCCTTATACGCTTAAAGTTCCCAAGAGAGTAGATCTTAAATGTTCTTACCGTGAAAAGGAAGTGGCAATTATGTTACAGGATGGTGGGGTCAGCTCATGCTTGGTGGTAAGCGTTTTGCACTATGTAAGTGTATCAAGTCACCTTAAATTCATACTATGTTACAGGTCAGTTATACATTTTTTCATGTTTATTTATGTTGAGAGAGAGATTGAGAATGCAGGCAGAGGAGGGGCAGAGAGAGAATCTCAAGCAGGCTCCGTGCTGTCAGAGCAGAGCCCAGTGTGGAGCTCGAACTCAGGAACTGGGAGATCATGACCTGAGCCAAAACCAAGAGTTGATGCTTAACCAGCTGAGCCACCCAGGCACCCCTGTGTCAATTATATCTTAAGGTAACTGGTGAAAAATAAAGAAATGACATGAGGGAAAGTTGGAAAGATTCTATTCAGCAACGATTACAGTGAAAGGAAAAGTACAAAGAGCAGCATTTCCTCACCTTATGCTTTTAACTTATTGCAAGTTATCAATAAATGATTGTTGAATGAATGAAGGTGAATGTGAGTAGAAAGGATCTCCCAAGGAGAGGAGGAAGAATTGCTTCACTGGTCTTATTTTCTCTGTGTCTTTTTCATTTTTGAAGTTGGGAGCAATTAGCTTGTTAAGCAGCTCTTATAGAGAAGAAAATGAAGTGAATACAGTTTCCTTACTGCATTTCTTCATTCCCACGGCCACTCATCATGGGAGCACCACCATGAGCCAGACACGAGGGTCCAGACTGTGTCAGAGCCAGGCCCTGCTTTTAGGAAGCTGGCAGTGGAGGGAGAGGGGATGAGATACAAAGTCAAATACTCTCAGTCTTAGCAGGAATGGGTTAAGAATATCGGGAGCAAGAAGTTCAAAGATCATTCTCACCTTAGCGCCGTCATTGGCATGGGACCACATTGGCCCTGAGTGTCAAGACTAAACATGGAGGCAAGGTAAACCAAGGCAGTGCTGGGAGAGTCTGGGAGGAGACAGTTAAGGCTGGCCTTAACTTATGTGAGAGAGAGAACAGGTTCAGGTCATGGAAGCAAGTAGGGAGGTGAGGGGGTCATGGGCTGCCTGTCTCCAGCTTTCATGTTGTTCATTACAGACAGAGGCAATTATAAACAGAGCTCATCTGGTGGAAAGCATTGTTGAATCCAATGAATAAAATGGATCTATCTGTAGGTTTTTTTTTTTTTTCTTGAATGACACTGCCTTTTATTTTACCTACCTGGTTTAAATATTAGCTGAAGCCTGGTGATGTGAGGGCTTTCTGTCTGACCACACCATTAGAGGTTGGCCAGAATTTTCCTTTGAAATTTTCTTGAAAGGTTTTAGCAAAAACAACTGCCCAGCTGACTAGTTAGCATCTCAAATGAGAGCAGCATGCATTTCACCCCAGACCCTGAAGGGGGCACCCGCAGCCCACACTGAGACCCAACGAGGCCAGTTGAGGTGTTGGTTATGCAAGAACAAGCCAGCCTCTGGAGAATGGATGTGTTTGCTAATGATTTTTGGCTTCATGGTACATAGATGTTTCCCCCTTTCTCTAAATTCTCATTATTTATTAATGGCATGTAGAAGTAAGTATGCTTGCGACACAATCTGTAACCTTAAAAATGAGCCGCATTATAGTTACCGAGGGCAACCAGAGCCAAGAAAAGGCAGTGCAGCCATGTTTTTTGTGTTGTTTTTTTTTTTTTTAAACCTGTGAAAAGCCCGATGATTCCAGGATGAGAAATCTGACATGTGGGATGGATGGTGAGAGGGAATTGGGGGTCTGTAGAGAAGGTTTGGACATCCTAATGCAAGATGACCTAAGATGTTACTAGCCTGTACAAAGTTCTCACAAAAATCAACTGCGGTGGTTCTTCTGTGTCATTGCACAATAAAAACAAACTGCATTTGGTGCATATGGAGCGTCCACCTTTTCCAGAAGTAAAAAGAATCTGCTGTATTCAGCTTGATGGCTCACTGAACCAGTGTCTATTGCTTGTGACAGAGGTATGTGTCCCAACGCGTCACTACTCGGGTCAAAGATTCCAATTTCAGGACACATTCCTTATCTAAATGTGTGGCTCGTTTCTGTAGAATGTTTTGGTACTTAGAGTCAAGGGGAAGAAACCAGGGGTAGGATTTTCATGCGGAGTCAAGAGAGAATCTGGCCGTGTCATGTGGTCAAGACAGAGACCAGTCAAATCAGCCAACTTGTTAAAAAATCGTGTTAGAGAGGATGGCACGTAAGTTACTTGCAAGCTCCCAGCAGCAGCAGTAACTCACGTTCCGGCAATTTAAGACTATCCTATGAGCTTCGGTTCTTCGGTATTCATTAAATAGCACTTAGTTACTATGGCAACTGTCCCTTTTCAGTATTTATGAGCTACAGGATATCTCGCAGAATCTCCAGCACACATACGCATAGCTAACACATTGTGCGCACTGGAACATTTAATGAAGACTTCTAGCTGGACCGTATTCTGCAAAGCAGGCATATTTTGCTCACAGCTATTTTCATTTATTATTTTTTAACTCAATTATAGTGGGCTTTGACCTTGAATACACCATTCGTAAAGGCATTGTGCTGTCCTTCCTGCTTAATTTCCTTCCCTTTCTCAGCAACGATAGAGATGAATGAATTTTACTGTATATTCAGTGAAGAGGAATAACTTGCCGCCTGTGAAAGTGCCCCCTGGATTCTGGAGGGGGCATTGTGTGTGCAGGAAAGTGGGGTGAGAATGACTATTTCATCCTTGGGTAATTGGGCTGTGGGTGTGGGGACAAAGAAGAGATAAGGAGTAAGGTGCCTGTTGGCAAATAGTGGCGGCTTATGATTATAGCTATATTATCAATGACTGTTTCACGGAAACCTTAGGCATTTTCCCCTGAAGTTGCACATTGTGTATGATTTGACCTTTAGTCTTCCTGCTCCTCAAAAGAAGTCTGCACACACACACATACTTGCACAGATGTGCACATGAACACAGCAGCTGCGTTTCTGCTTATAAGCGTCGGTCAGCCTGATGACTCTGCTTTTAACGCCCATTTCTAAGAGTGTTTATGACTAACTCCTCCCTCGGTTCCCAAACGCACACCATGGCAGTGCATATGTGTGGGAGGAAAGAGTGGGGGCCCAGGTCTCAGACCAGGCATGCAGGTGGAAATGGCAGTTCATGCCATGATTTTTCACTGTGTTGCCTCGCATACATTCATGGCGTCAGGTTAAGGTTGTGCAAGCTGTGCTTTGCACCACTCCAGGGGCACCCTTCACATGCTACGGTCATAGCAGTGACCATAGCTGTATGTAGTACTTATGGCCATTTTCCCACGGATCATGGCACAGTATCTTGAGGAATAATTGTCTTTTGCTAATCCACACAAAATCCTGCCCATCTTCCTGGTTCCTTGGGGGCAGGAGCAGAAAGAGAGTGTAAAGAGAAAGGCTTTGGGGTTTAACTCCTACCCTGCCTCTTAGTAACTAGATGGGACCTTGGGAATTGTGACCTAATTTTTCTGAATTTCAGTCTCTTTATTTGTAAAATGGGGATGACGATGATGATGGTGGTGGTGATATTTATTTTATAGCATAGTCATGCGTATCTAAGATAGTATAATGAAAAAACAAAACACAAAATAATTAAAGCGCTTAGTACATGATTAATGTTCAGTGGTTCTTGGCTTACCTGCTGACGATGTAGTGGTAGGTGGTCAGTGGCAGTCAATTTATTGAGTAAGTGGAAGCTGTGATCAGCTCCAGTTGTGATCCACAAGTCCTTGCAGTAGTGACCTAATTCAGCCATGACCAAAGTCACTAGAATTCTATTTCATGTAAAAGCTCCATCTCTTGTACTTCATGCACACTTCTAATTTTCACCAAGAATGACTAAAATGGAGAAGCTTGGATGAGTTCTTCTGGCTGAGATAACCTGATTAAAGCAGAACTCTTCAGTGGCCCCAGAGGTGACTCCTTTGAAAAGTTGTTTGCTGTGAAACCATTCCAACAAATCACCTAAGATTTATTCTGTGGCCTTCGGAAGAGGCTTTAAAAAAAACACCTTTGTGCTTTTAAAAAAAAAGGCTTTGACTACGCATTAAAAAAAAAACCTAGTTTTGCTGATTACAGATGGGTAAAATTTTAACCACTGTTTATTCCAACTTGTTTATTTAAACATGTTCTTATGCAACTGAACTTTTCAAGTGAACTAGAAAATGATTTCCAGGGACTTCACTACTATTAGTGGCATTTTTGCTAATTATAAAAGAAAATCAGCTTAGGAACAGATCACAGTAACCCATTCTATCATTGATCATTTGCCTTTGCCAGAGTAAGCACAGTTTATTTTAAGCATTAGGATTTGGAAAAGAATAAGTATCAAGGGGAGGTGGTTGTGTGAAAGGCATAGGCTCTTCCAACTAAGCACCTGCTATATTGTTCTTCCTGCCCAACATATATTACCTATTTTCCTATCTTTGGCATTTGTCCCTCTTATTTACAGCTGCATCCCTAAGTCTCAAAGCAGTGCCAGGAGACCACATCTAGGAACTCAGTAATTATTTGTTGAATGAATAAACCAGATACTAATAATGGTCTTGGGCCAATGAGCAAATGTGTGATTTAAAAATTTTGGTTAGGCTTTGTTTATTATCTGTTCCTTGAACTGGTTTAAGATTGGTCTTACATTTCTTCCCTTTGAGTTAAACAAACAAACAAACCAGAGAATTCTTGGCACTTCTACCTTCTCCTTCCCCAAAGCAGTGCTTGGCCAAGACGCATTCCAGACTCAGTGGCCAGCAGCATTGCCAGATCTGGCCAGGAATGTGGCCTAAGCTAGGTTGGATCTTTTTGTGGGTCAAACAATTCTGGTTTTGGCCCAGACTCACTCTTAATTCTGGCCACTTATCTTAAAAACATGGGAATCTTGGCTATGGAGGAAACAGAAGACGAAATGAAGATGGATCAAAAGAAATATAATGTCAGTACCTGGAGAGAATCCCAGGGTCCTTATATTCTTAAAGCACAGCAAAGAGCCATGGCTTTTTACAAAGGACTTTGGAGAAAGCATCAATTTAAATATGCCCTTCCCATCAGAAGAGGACCACTGTGGAAGTCTATTTGGAGGCAGTGAGTGGTGTAGGGAGAAGCAGTCTTTTCTAATGGCTTGGAGAAAAAAAAAAAACTCCAAAAAATTTAACTGAAGCTTATCTACCTCTTCTTTTTAAGAGCACATGTTCTCAAAGACCAGCAACTTCAACATCATTTAGGAATTTATTAGAAATGCAAATTCTCAAGTACCACCCAGACCTGTTGCCTCAGAAACTCCATGGGTTTTAACAAGTACCCCAGGGGATTCTGATGCACACCCAAGTTTGAGAACCACTGGTTCTCATAGAATTGGAGAGGGCTTTGGAACTCATAATATCCAGCTAACTCCTCAGAGTTCTCTATGGCCTTGCTTGATTACTACTATTTTTAGAGAAGTTACTACCTAACTAAACCATTCAGTTCTCTCTGGGATAGCTGTAACTGTTAAGATGTTCTTCCTTTGGTTCCATTAAAAATTACCTCTGTTGTGCTCCTCAACTGTTTGCCTCTGGAACTATGCAGAATATATCTGTGCTCTCATAAGATAGTTCATTCATTCAAACATTTAGAGAAAGTCATTGGCCCCCAGTAAGCTTTCCCATCACCAAATAAGCTTTCTCAGTTCCTCAGTAGATCCTTAGGTCCTTGATTAGCAGACTCCCAATGTCCTGACCACACTTCTATTCACCCTTCTCTTGACACACACTTGTCCCTGTCCTACAAAGATGTGAGTCTCAGAACTGCACATGATTCTGCCTGGAATAGCACCAGAGCAGGAACATGTGAGCTAATTAGTTTTATACTAAATGTAAAACTTTGCATTTCCTTTGTTACATTTTTTTGCAATAACACCTTATGAAATTGCCATTTGCAGGTTAAAAACAGTGAAATGCGGGGCGCACCTGGGTGGCTCAGTCGGTTAAGTGTCCAACTCCTGGTTTCGGCTCAGGTCACGATATCACCTCTCGTGATATCAAGCCCTGTCCAGCTCTGCACTGACAGCATGGAGCCTGCTTGGGATTCTCTCTCTCCTCTCTCTCTCTCTCTCTGCTCCTCCCTGCTCATGCTTTATCTCTCTCTCAATATAAATAAAAAAACTTAAAAAAACAAACAGCGAAATGTAAACCATTGCATGAAGTTCCAATATTTTATCACATTTGTGCAGTCGCTAATTTAAAAACTTGTATTGGGTCTTCGTCTCTGATGTTTATGTTAAAATGACTAGGATTATATTAAATGGATTCTTTTCTATATTATACTTTTAAGTCCACTTGAACAGACAGTAATTTATAATGACCATAATTTTTAGAAGATGCAAAATTTAATATAAAGAGAAAGTACAAAAAATAATGCCCTTGTATTCACTCCCAACAACCACCTTGGGTCCTGTATTTGATGTTTATTACTCCCATGCATTTCTTTCTATTTTTACTATATACAGATGCAGTCCCAAGCCGTTATATATATATATACATATATGTATATATATGTATACATATATACGTATACATGTATACGTATATATGTATACATATATATACATACATATATATACACATATATATACATATATATAATTATATAATTTTGTGTATTTTTAGCTTTATATGAATTTATTGCACTATGTGTATTATTGTGCAATGTTCTCAGTACTGTCTTTCTGGGACTTATCCATGTCGAAATACGTAGGTTTTTCATTCAGTTTCACTGCTATATAGTGTTCTGTATATGAATACAGCATAATTAATTATATATTCTCTTGCTCAAGGACATTTAGGTCATTTTCAGTCTCTCACTATCCCAGACACTGTGTACATCCTTATGTACATGTGTCAGAGCTTCTCAAGGACAAGCATCTAGTCCCTGATTTCCTTGGCATCAAATGATGTCAAATTTTGCCAGTAGAAGCATATGAAATGGCTTGATTTTTGTAACTAAATGCAGAACTTTCCATTTGTCCCCATTATATTTTATCTTGTCCCACATTCATTTGCTCAGTTATTAAGAACAGTATATTGGGCCCCTGCCATGCTCCAGAGAGCCCAGGAGGCAGCTGAAGACAAAGCGAATGAAGTATAATCTCACTTTTTACCCACGGTAGCACGTGCAGGGCTAGTAGAGAAGTGATGGCTTTATTTCTAGCTGCAGTCACTGATTTTTGAGTTGTGAGTCCAACATTCCAGGTATTAGCTGTCACTTCCAGAAAGATTTCCTCTCTCTCACCATATATAAATGCAGAGTGATGAGCTGGGTGTGCTGAGTGAGCTGCCCGTCTGCCTGTGAATCCAAGGTCAGAGCTACCTCAGTGTTCTGCAGGGCAGCAGATTGCATGCTCTGTCCTCGGTGATGAGCACACACTTGGCCGGTGTGTGAAATGGGTCCCTGTAAATCTGCCAGCATTCCTGGACATCACTCCCCAGCACGTTTTGCTGGCAGTGGGATTCTTTGGACATGAGAGGACAGTTGACCTGTTCGTTTCAAAGATACCCATGTGCCTGCGAGCACCTCTCAGTGCCACCCCCCCACCCGCACCCCAAAGAGTGGCCTGTGCAAACCAGAGAGAGCTCAGGAAGGAGAGTCAGGGTACGTTACGTTGATTTTGCCATTGCAGTTGGAGTCATATGAAACCTATTGCCTAATTTCCTTTGTCTAACTTGATTTCTTTTTGGCCGGGAGGCAAATGGATCAATATTGTTTTTTATGCCGAGATTATGTTGCCTGAAGGAAATTTTCCATCGGTGTAGTGTGCCTGCCTTCAGGCCTGTAACTGGGGCTGCGTGCTGTCTGGGCGATGAGGGGCCTCCCCAGACAGGCACGTGAAGCCCGCCATCTGTGCAGAGCCCCCCAGGAGCACTCTTCTGGAGGGGCTCAGGCGGGCCGCCCCTCGCCGGGCAGAGCTTGGCCTTTGTGTTGGGCCCTTTTGCACCTGTTTCTCTGGCCATACTCTAATATAGACAGCTTTATTTTTGTTTTCTTTATTTCCTGTGTGAAGCCCTTTCCTCCCCATCTTTTCTCTGTGTCTTTTCCTATGTTTGGCACGCTCTATGTCTCTCCAAAATTTCATTAAAATCGTTTCTTTACATTTTTTTTTTCAAATGTTTTATTTATTTTTGAGAGAGAGAGAGCGCGCGCGTGTGCCCGTGCACGCGGGGGAGGGGCAAAGAGAGAAGGGGACAGAGGTTCCAAGGTGGGCTCCGTGGTGATGGCAGGGAGCCTGATGTGGGGCTCAAACTCATGAACTGTAAAATCATGACCTAATCTGAGATGGTACAGTGAACTGACTGGGCCACGAGGCATGCCTCTTTACCTTTCTGTGATATTTTCTTCCTGTCTTCCTTCTCCCCATCCCTCCACACTGTGGTTTTGCCAATACTCATCATCCAGCAGAGGGAAATGTTCATACTTTTCTCTCAGTTCCATTCTTCTACCAGGCATTTAAGGAAAGCTAAGATTCTGGAGGCAGAATAATGAGAAGGCAATTTACCCCCACACACAAAAAAATTGGAGCATTTATCTGTGTGCAAGTGTTGTGGAATTCCTCCTGTGGTGGGGGAAGAAAGACAGTAGTAATCAATTATCTTTAAACATATATTTATTGCACCCTCACTCTGTGTAAGAAATGGCATTGCTGAGTGCCATGGGGGTCATAAATAAGGTGCCATACCTACCATCAAAGAAGCTGTATTCTGCTTGGGCAGACAAGAGGTTCGTGTGGGAAGCGATAACTCTTGGAAGAGGAAAATATTAACAGCTCAACACATCAGTTCAAGAAGTGACCAGGGTCTGGTGTGCTTCACTCCTCCACAAAGGAAGAGTCAAAATAATTGTCCTGACTTGAGGTCATCAAGACCTCACAGAAGGCTGGGTTGGGCTCGTGAAAAGACTTTGAATTAACTGAACCCTTGAGGTGGCTCTGGGTAAATAGACGGGGGCAATAAAGTTATCCAGATGAAGAAGTCAGTGCTAAATAAGGGGAAATTGAAAAGAGACATTCAAGGGGCGATCGAGGGACCAGAGAGCCTGGGCAGAGGGGTCAGGATGGCAGGTAGTTGAAGATAAGATCTCTCCTGGCCCGACTGCCAAAGGCTTTGAATGTTAGTTGAAGTATAGATTTTCTGCGGCAGGGAGCACCACTGAATGTCTTTGAATGAGGATTGAATTGATCTGCATCTTTTTTTTTCAGGTTAGTTAACATGCAATGTAGTATTGGTTTCAGGCAGGAGTAGAATCCAGGGATTCATCACTTACGTATGACACCTAGTGCTCATCCCAACAAGTGCCCTCCTTAATGCCCATCACCTACTTAGCCCATCCGCCTACCTACCTCCCCTCTAGCAACCCTCAGTTTGTTCTCTGTAATTAAGAATCTCTTATGGTTTGCCTCCCTCTCTGTTTTTATCTTATTTTTCCTTCCCTTCCCCTATGTTTATCTGTGGTGTTTCTTAAATTCTACGTATGGGTGAAATCGTATATTTGTCTTTCTCTGACTGACTTATTTCACTTAGCAAAATACACTCTAGTTCCATCCACGTTGTTGCAAATGACAAGATTTCATTCTTTTTGATCACCGAGTAGTATTCCATTGTGTGTGTGTGTGTGTGTGTGTGTGTGTGTGTGTGTAACATATCTCTCCTTTATCCATTCATCCATCGATGGGCATTTGGGCTCCTTTCCATACTTTGGCTATTGTGGATAGTGCTGCTATAAACACTGGGGTGCATGTGCCCCTTCAAAACTCCTATATCCTTTGGATAAACACCTCGTAGTGCAATTGCTGGGTCATAGGGAGTTCTATTTTTAATTTTTTGAGGAACCTCCATACTGTTTTCCAGAGTGGCTGTACCAGTTTGCATTCCCACCACAGAGCAAAAGGGTTCCCCTTTCTCCACATTCTTGCCAACATCTGTTGTTTCCTGAGTTGTTAATTTTAGCCATTCTGACTGGAGTAAGGTGGTATCTCATTGTGTCTTTGAAAGATGTTGAGCATCTTTTCATGTGTCTATTAGCCATCTAGATGTCTTCTTTGGAAAAGTGTCTGTTCACGTCTTGTGCCCATTTCTTCACTGGATTATTTGTTTTTCAAGTGTTGGGTTTGGTAAGTTCTATATAGATTTTGGATACTAACCCTTTATCTGATATGTCATTTGCAAATATCTACTCCCATTCCATTGGTTGCCTTTTAGTTTTGTTGACTGTTTCCTTCACTGTGCAGAAGGGGTTTTTTTTTGTTTGTTTTTGTTTTTTTTTATCTTGATGAGGTACCAATATTTCATTTTTGCTTTTATTTCCCTTGCCTCTGGAGACATGTCTAGTAGGAAGTTGCTGCGGCCAAGGTTAAAGAGGTTTTCTTCTCTAGTATTTTGATGGTTTCCTGTCTCCACATTTAGGTCTTTCATGCATTTTGAGTTTATTCTTGTGTGTGGTGTAAGAAAGTGGTCCAGGTTCATTCTTCTGCATGTCACTGTCCGGTTTTCCCAACACCATTTGCTGAAGAGACTATCTTGTTTCCATTGGATAATCTTTCCTGCTTTGTCAAAGATTAGTTGGACATAAATTTGTGGGTCCATTTCTGGGCTCTCTGTTCTGTTCCATTGATCTGAGTGTCTGTTTTTGTGCCAGTGCCATGCAATTTTGATGATTACAGCTTTGTAAAACAGCTTAAAGTCCAAGAGTGTGATGCCTCCAGCTTTGGTTTTCTTTTTCAACATTACTTTGGCTATTCAGGGTCTTTTCTGGTTCCATACAGATTTTAGGATTGTTTGTTCTAGCTCTGTGAAGAATGCTGGTGTTATTCTGTGCTTCCTGATTTTTACATGGCATAAGTAGAAACTGGTTTTATTTGTAGGGTATGTGGTAGTGAAAGGAATTTGGAGACTGTGAGGAGAATGTAACATAATCAACTTGTCTTGGTTTGGCCAGAACTTTCCCAGGTTTAGCACTGGAAGTCCTACATCCCAACAAATCCTTCAACCTAACCCTACACCAGGACTGCTTGCCTGTCACCTGGGAAGGTGCTTTTGGCCACCAGTGACTAACCTCGGAGCTCTACCCCGACCTGGTCACCATGGGATCTGAGGGTTTCAATCTTGCATCTGGGCTCATCACTTGGGAAAGCTCGATGACTTTAGGGTAATGAGTGTGCAGGACTGGTTGGAGTCTGATAGAACGGTCAGGAGACTGTTGGTGAAGTCCGATTTGCAGGGATAAAGCCTCATACAAGATGATGACAACAAAAGTGGAACTGATTTAATGTGTTTTTTTTCCCCCGGAAGGAAAACTTTTCCCTGACAACTTGGTGAAAAACTGGAAATCGAATGAAGTGGAAGAGTCAACTGTAGCTTTGTTGCTTTATGACCCAAGCATTTATTGAGTGCCAACTGGGTGCCATATACTGTGCTCAAAGCTAAACGAGAAATGTCTTCCTCTAATGTAACTCAGGACTTAAGTGGACAGAGAAAAAAAAGTACTCCACATAACTATTGTATAAAGTAATAGATCAGGATGTGTGGCTCAGTGGCTAAGGGGCATGGGATCCAGAGCAGAACTGGGTCACTGGATTCAAATCTCAACTCTGCCAATACTGTCTGAATGACCTTGGACAAGTTCCTTATCTCTCTGAGGCTCAGTTTCCTGTCAGTAAAATGTAGATATGCTAATAATAATACCAAGCTCTGCAGGTCACTGGAAGGAGATAATACCTTCAACAGAAGCATGGCATATAGCAAAACTCCAAGAGACATTAATATCATTATTATCATTATCACATACAAAAGATAGCCATGAGAGATTTACAAACTAGCAGGGAGGCATCAAAGTAAATGACTTTTATAATATGGGATCCTAGAGGGAAAAAAGCTTAGAGAAATCAACCATAGCCTCAGAATTCCAGTTTGTTTTGTCAGTCACTGCTTATACATATCCTCCTCTGCACATTGAATTTGTAACTGGCATGTCAACGAGGCACAATTGTAACTGCAATTTCAGTGGGAACCCCTTAGATGTCACATGGCACAGAGCTGTTCAGTATTTTTGAATGTCTGACTTCTCAAGGAAAGTCTCTCTCTCTAATGACTTTGTGTTAGGCCCTTTATCCAGGTTTCATACACTTGAATAACTTTGACAGTTTTCACTTTCATTTTTCTGCTACTTTAAATCTAGATTTGGGATTATTTCTATGGGCCAGATTACTGACAGCAGAGTTATTGTATCAGAGTGTATGTGCTTTTAAGGGCTTTCTGCATATGTGGTTACCACCTCATAGTTCCTCACCAGCTCCGGATACAATCTTTTTTTCCCTTTGCTTCTTGTTATTTTTGCAAGTAAAAATTATTACCTTTCAGCTACAAATTGCATATTTTTGAGCACTAGGAAAGTTGAATGCTTTTTCATGTGTATTAGTCATTGCTTTTTTTTTTCTTATAGAGAAATGTCTGTTCATGCCCTTTGTTCATTTTTCTTTTGGTAAAGTTATATTATTTGTCTCTTTATTTAAATGGTCTGTCATATTTCTTGCAAACTCCCCAAAGTTCTTTTGAGGAATAAATGCTGTGTTTATGGGGAAGTGTTTCATGGAAACTGTAAAGCATTGTGTGTGTGTGTGTGTGTGTGTGTGTGTGTATTATTGTTATTAAAAAGTTGACCTTGTTCGTATGTTAGAATCACATTTATAACAAGCAGGTCCTTGCACATTCAGAAATAGGCACGACAAGGAGTGTGAGCGCCATTCAGGTGAGGATTTCTGTTTTCTTCCCTGCTGCATCCCCATGGCCTAGAACAGTACATGACATGGAATCAATCAATAAATTGGTAATCAGTAGATACATGTTGGGAATCAATTAGTATGCAGGTAATAAATAAATTTATGTTAAACGGGTGAATATAAGAGAAACACAAAGATGGAAAGGGATTTTCTACATTGTTCCACCACGATGACTTCTTCATTTCCTTTTCTTTTTTGCCTCAAACCAGAGTGAATAGAACTGTAGACATGTTGGTAGGTCAGAACTTTGAAATAGTGGCCTCACAGTTCTGGGCTTATGAAACTCATTTCTTAGAACCTAACTTTAGGTATGGTAGCATTGTAAGCCTAATTAGCAATTCTTACCTCATTTACTTAAGTGATAAACCAGAGACAAGAAGAGCTTAATGACCCAAGTATGGCTTTCAGCAATATGACAAAAGACCCCGGCTGTTGTTTTGTTTTTCATATGAGAGCATTTTTAGTTCCTAAATACATGGAACCTCTGAGTCCTCACGTGATTCATTTGTTGTTTTCTGGCACCTATGGGAATTAATTGTACACAAAGTCTAAAAGAAAACATGACCGTATTCCTTAAAATTGATTCATTCTTTGGGTGACTATTTTGGGGGAAGCATTTTGCATAGAAATTTATGCTGCTGAGTATAATCTCATGTATAGACATATATTCAACTACCCACCCAAGAGTCTGGTACCATATTCTTTCATACAGTTTTTCCGTTCTGTTTTTAACCCTAATTATCCTACTTCACATTGTGTTTTCCTTTCAAAGTGCTTTAGTATTTCTGGAAGAAGATGGTGTAAAATCTCATATAAATGTGGGTTTCATTCAAGGCCTGGGTCCTGGATGGATCTCTTACAGTGAGAGGCAATATATAGTGGTTAAGTGAGAGGCAATATATAGTATTTGACTCTTACTTATGATATTATGTGAGCTACTCAGCTTTCCTGGGCCTCAATTTCTTCATTTATAAACCAGGTATTAAAAACAGCTTGCTTCTACAGGGCTGTAAGGAGGATTAAGTGAAATAATCTATGAAAAGATGCTAGCATATGGTTTGACGTGTAAGCGTGCAGTAAATAGAAGCTGCGTTATTTATCATCACCATACTCACCATAGATGACTTGGCCATGACTCCTAGCCACTGAGGCGCTATCAGTAGATGTAAGAAGACCCGATGAAAATGTCAAAGGTGAATGCTTTCGGATAGCAAAAAGGAAAAGAGATCCTGGCAAGAAACTATCCCGGAAGTAACCCACCCAAGATACATCAGTCAGGGCTCAAACAGAGAAGTAGGACCACCTGGAGATAGATATAGACACAGATACTTGTACAAACACACCAATGCACATATAGGCATATGTATATAAGGATGTGTATGTGTGTGTATATATACATATGCACACATACATATACAGATAGATATGGACATTCACCACATGCACGTACAATACATGTATGTATATATAATTTGACCTTCCACAGTTGTAGGAGCTGGTTGGACAGTGTCTCAAGGCTGCTGTCTTTGTGTCTGATGCTGGAGCCTGAAGTCCAGAGGGCAGGCCATTTGTGAGGGCCAGATGGGGTAAAGCAGGCAGAGCAATGACAGGATGGAGCCATAGTAGGAGCTGGGCCCCGCGGGGAGGATGGAGTGAAACCATCCTGTTCTCGTGACCTCCGCCCTTGGCAGTGTGGTGTGCAGGTCTGCCTTTGGTCATAGGACTGGACACACAGGAGTCAGAGCTGCTGAAAGAAGATCCAAGTGGGTGCAGCTATGGTGGCACCTCATGCCGGGAGAGGAGCCTGCAGATAACCAGAGCTGCAAGGTGGTTTCTGCTTCAGTTCCATCCCCGTCCTGTGAGGCCTAGATGCCATTGTCAGTGTGAGTATCTGTTTCAAGGTGAAGACACTGAGGTTTAAAAAGGTTAGTTATTTGCCCCAAATCGTACAGCTGGAAAGGGCAGAGCTGGGATTCAGAGCAGGCCTGGTTGACTCAAGTCCAATCTCTTAAGCACTGCAAAGCTCCAGCCTCCTGAGAGGGCAGGGAAGGGAAGGGCACTGCAGCCTAGAGGTGAGTCTTGGCCTCTGGAGTCAGACCTCCTGGCTTCAAAATGTGGCTTCTCCACAGAATGGCAGTGTAACCTGGGCCGAGTTGCCTGACCTCGGTTTGCTTCAATTTCCTCCTTGGTTTGCTTCGGTTTCCTCATCTGACAAACAAGCATCCTGGGAATGTTAGCAGTTCTTACCCCGGTGTGCTCCAGTCAGAAGGTTTGGGTGTGCCTGCAGCAGCAGAGAGCTGGTCAGGCCCTCCTGGGGTGCCAGTGGTCCCTGCCTCCTTACTGGCTGAGTTTGCCCTTAGGCGTGCTGGGTGTTGCGGCTGAGTCTGTTTCACTGGCTGCCTTGCCCCAGCTTCCCAGTATCATCACCGCCTTGCATTCTGAGCCTCTCGCCTGCTCCAGGGGACAGAGATGACATTGTAGTGATGACATTAGCCCTGGAGCCTGCCTCTGTGACCCGACAGTGCTTCCTAGAAAACAGGTGCCTTTTGGGTCGGGCCACGTTTGAACTATACAACCTCATTGCCAATTGGGACTCTGGGGCTGTGCTTCTCACTCTGGCAGCACTTCCAAAGTCCTCTATTCTCGGAGGGTCGTTGGACTGCTGGCGTGCACCATGGCTGAACTAGATGATTGATTAGCTGCCGCCATGTTCTGGCCCAGATGGAAGGCAGATGATGTCTGTTACAATTCCAAGTGTTCTGATACATTTTAATGAGTGAAGAAACGTAGTGCTTTCCTCCTCTGATCAGGGGAGTGGTCACTGATGGCCTGGGGTGTGGGAGAGAGAGACGAGTGGGGGATCAGCCTGCTTGTGTTTTATTTCTGGCCTCGCCACTTCTCAGGCAAGTTCCTCACCTCTCAGTCTCCATTTCTTCATCTGGTCAACAAGGATAATAACATGGGTTGTTGAGAGATTAAGTGAGGCAGTGTGCATGGAAGTACCTGGAATACAGCAGATGCTTAATGGGTAGTGATGAAATCTGGAACTTGCTGGGATGGTCACTGGCGTCGCTCTGCCCCACAACTCTTGGGTCATGTTTCTGTCTTCCTTTACACTCTCTTAATTATTTCTTTGTTTTTATTTTTTGCCCCTCCTTTTCTCTCTCCCTCTCTCTTTCTCTCTCTCTTGGCCTCTCATCTTTTTTTTTTTTTGTAGCTCTCTCCCTTGCCAAGGTTTTAGGTCTTGCAGATCTTTCAAGGGCCTGGTGTTTTGTTTGTTGTTGTTGTTGTTGTCGTCACTGGAGGCATTTAGAGGAGGGGTCGGCAAACTCCTTTTATAAAGGGTCACAGAGCAAATGTTTTAGGCTTCATGGGCCAGAGGGTCTCTGTTTCCACTATTCAATTCTGCCATTGTAGTACAAAAGCAGCCACAGATAATACACAAATGAATGAACATGGCTGTGTTCCAATAAAACTTTATTTACAAAAACAGACCGTGGGCCTGATTTGACCTGCAAGTTATAATTTTCCAACCTCTGATTCAGACTTTTGGAGATTAAGACTCCTCTCACTGAACACTGATGTCCTCTGATGGACATTCTAGACCTCCAGTTCACACAATGACAACTGAGGAAGACTTTGGTAACTCATTGACTCTTGGTCCGTATTTTTCCACAGCACAGTCTTACACAGTGAATCAAGAAATGATGGAAAAGATGACTTTGTTATTGACAACTGAATGACACTCAAGTCTAGAACATTCTAAAGAAATTCCATTTAGACAGTTGGATCATAAGTAGCTCCATCAATTCAAAAGCAGTCAAGGTTAAGTAAAACTTGCTGGCCGCAGCAGAAATAGATAAGCATAGTGCTGGTACCATGCTCTCTGCAGTTATTGACTGATTGTCTCAGGCCACTTCCAAAAGAGCTTGTAGACCCTGCACTGTGGTTAAAACGAGCTGCTTTCCATCATTAATGGGAAGCCTTTTTACTCCACAGACCTAAGTTCCAGACCTGCCTTGGCCATACACTAGCTGGGTCGTAGGCAATGTAACCTCTTCCACACTCAGTTTTTCTTACCCATAAAACAGGGATAATAATAAATATGTCAATATCATAGCCTTACTGTGAGGATTAAATGAAATGATGCTTTCTACGTCTATCACAGAGTAAAAAGTCCATCAGTATCTGTTATGGTTATTGTGAGATCATGTGTTTGACAAGTTTGACATTTCTGAGAGCCCCTAATTGAAATGACTCAGGAATAGAATCATGCAACATTATGCTTGCCTCATCACCTTCCCAGAAATCCTGGAGGCCAGGCCGCCCTTCTTCAGATTGCAGAGCTGGAAATTCTCTCTGACTCTTGCCGGGGTATCACCCAGGTCTGTGGCAGCCTGCCTTCACGGTGTTCTCACCTAGCCACAGCTTTTGCCTCCCTTCTTCCCGAACACACCTCACTCTCCGTTGTCAAGCAGTGATTTTCCAGTGTCAAACTATATTTCATCTTCCCGTGTTTATGCTTCCTACCTCTTTTTATTCCCCTCGATAGGGATGGAGGGAAAATAGGTCATCTTCCTTTCAAAAAAAAAAAAAAAAGAGTAAGTTTAAAAGTCCCCCAGACATTTCGCTTACCCAGCCTTCTCTTTTCCATCCCTTTGGAGAACTCAGCTGTCTTTTCTCTATATTCCAGGCATTCCTTTCTCTCCCTAAAATATAGCATTACAGCTGAACATCATAAGCACCGGGCCTACTCTGACTTTTCAAGAAGGATATTGTGTGAATTGTAGCCAGTATATTCCTGCGTAGAAAACCAACATCTTGTTTCTGCCCAGGTTGTGCCCATAGATAGTCTGTCAAACAATGTCATCAGGCAAGGGCAAGGCAACTTCCCAGCATGGGGACAATGTAATTACAAGCCCAAGTCCACACACCACCCCAGAAAGTTATTTTTAACTCTGACCAATATGTTAGGCCAACAGCCTTGCTTGCAAAAGCTAATAATCATATCTCACCTATAAGCATGTATCTGTTTAATATTCATGGAACATACATCCTAGAATCATGCTAGCTTTTGCTGATTCACATTCAGTTCCTGTTCCTTTAAGACACTAAATTATTTTCAGTTGCCCACCTTCTGAAAACTAGTGTATAGGACATGAAATATTTATGTTAAGTAATAATATAGAAATTTACTAATAAGTTATTTTCAGATAAACAAATGTGTATATAAAATGCCTTCAATTTGCTCAGTGCTGTGCGAGACATAGGAGGTGAAAGATGTGATACCTACTTCCAAGGTCAACTTTCCAGTGTCCAAATTCAGTCTCTCTAACCACGATCCACACCACCATTTGTGACCTATACGATATAACTTCAAAGACAAAATAGCAGGGCTACCTTGTGGGTTTATTTCTTTAAGTCAATGTTGGGGAGTTTTTGTGAACTTGCATTAAATGTCTTGTCATCCATTGAGCACCAATACAGTTCCAAGTTATTGTCCAATTTAGATTTAATAACGTGGCTGAAGCAATTCCCATTTTCTCTTCTGTGGGAGGCAGGTGGAAAACTCTGAATAGAGGGTGGAAGATTGATGGGTGCAGTGAGCAGCAATTTTGCTTAATAATGACAATGTACTTGAAGTAGCACCATTTAGCATTTCCAGAGATGTGGCTGCTTTGCCCCCCATTTATATAACTTGTCAGGTCCAAGAAATTGACAGAAGAGGTAGTTTGAAATAGACAGTTGGAACACATGTCAAAAAAAAATCTTCTATCGTGATCACATTGAGAATGACCGGCCAATTTTGGTTTAAGAACTTTTTTAATAGCATACTGAATCCCTTGCTGCTAAATGGAAAACAAACTAAGAATCATCAGGATGTATGGAACGAGTTGCTTCTCATTTGTTTTCTGGTTGATGAAAAAATGCTTTCGTTGATTGCCCGCTGTCTAGGTGGCTTCCCATAAAGCTTTCAAGGGCAATATTGTCTAGAGGCTAAGACCTCAACGTTTTATCTCACCTGACCTACATGAACTGTGCAGTGTGGGGTGAATTATATAAACCTTTTTGCATCTCATCTTCCTCACTTAATTGCACGGGAGTAATAATAGCACTTACTTCACAGTGTTGAGATTTAACGATGATTATTCTTTCATGTGATACATGAGGTGTCATATAACCCAATGTAAAGAGATGAGGTGTATTTTTAAAGAAGCCGCCAAGCGACCTGATGAGACTTTTAAAAACTTTTTTGGGCTCTCATGGTGACCTGATAAGAATGCACTCGTGCCACAGACAGAATGGCTGAGTTGGAGAAAATGTAACAAAATAAACAAGTCATTTCTCTGGGGCCAAGAAGACCCACGTTGCTCTCAGAAATTCTCTTCCTCTCCAGTGTTCTCTCTGAATGCACATCGACGGGGCTGCAGTCTCCTGCAGGCTTTGCTTCAGTGATTTTCTCATCTATAACCGCACGCGGCTCTTTGATAGAAAGCTATTTGCAAAGGGACAGAATGTTTTTCTGCAGCTGTGATGTGAGTGGTATCAAAGTTATTGACTAAGTTGGAAAATAGCTTAATGTTATCTTCAGGGCTTCTGCTTCCCTGTCGGCTTGAGCCTTGGAGATGTGTATAATTGGGACTCAGTAAGACAACCTTGACACCCCTCTGCAGAGAGACGTGCCCTTTGATACAGGCTCAAAGCGAGCTTAACAAAGAGCAGCTTTTCCCTCGGGGCAGAGTGACCACTGAGAACACCCTTCCTGTGAATCTGCTAATGAAGAGGCAAAGGCCCAGGAACCCCATCCTCCCTTACCAGCTGGGAAGGTTTTAATCATTCCTACCCTTCCTGTCACCACCCAGACAGGACAACAGCCTAGCCATCCAATCAGTAATTACAGAGAAGAGATTTCTCACAAATGCTAGTCTCCTAAGCTACCTGGCATATTGTTAAATTTGAAAAAATATTTGATGATAAATCTTGCAGCTCTTTGGTTTTGCTTACAAATGGAATCAGAGCATCGTCCCACATCTGCATCTGTTCTGCAGACACATTTGGTTGAACGTAGCTTCTAAGTTCCTTCTGAATCACAGAATTTTTTAACTTTGCCTCGGAGATATCCATGAGCTCTTTATTAAGGGAATTACTCTCCAAGGGACAAAGTCTTTATCAGTTGGAATCTTTGGCTGCAAATCATAGTGACCAACTTGCTGTCACTTAAGCAAAGGCACACTCTGTGGAAAGGCTATGAGGAGCTTACAGACCAAAAGAACAGTCAATGCTGAGGGCTCTGCAAGGGTGGAGCCCGGGGCAGCCTTGGACAGCCTGTAGCATGAATTGGTTTGCCATCAGGATTGTACCCACCAATCACTTTTAATTTTTGTGGTCACTCTGCCAATGATTCAGGTTACTAGGAAACAAAAGGCAATTGCCCATCCTTTGGTTAGGTAAGAACAGGGCACCATATCTAACTGTCTTACCAGATTATCTCTAATGAGGGAGAGAGATGGCTTAAAGAAAAATGGGGGTGCTGACACCAGAGGAAGGGAGAATGAAAGCCAAGGGACAAAATTACAGTGCTTGCTACCCTGCATTTCTCAGGACGGGATTATTTGTGTGGCCCACTTAAGAGCCAAATGCACCTCCAACTTCCATGACCCCTGCTCCAATTTATCTCACAGTGTTGCTGAACCTTACAACGATGATGAATGAGTCCATTGACTCAATCTCTCTTTTAGCCAGAGTCTGGGTACCTCCATTCTTGCTTTCTTCCAAAATGGTCTCTCAGTGTTCCACTCACTGCCAGCCCACCAGGTGACATGAGATCCGCCAGCTTTGTAAGGGAGGATAAATGAGTCTGACTTTGTCTTTCACACCTGGGCTTGGGCTGCATCTGAGGGAGCCCCTCTGAGCAACTTATGAAAACCTAGGGAATATTTCATTATTTTTCCGTAAAGTTCTAGGACGAATGGGTCTGCTCCTGTGTCTTGCAGGGCAGTGGCCTGAGTTAGACTTGAAGAGACAGTGCTTAATGCTCACCTCTGCTCAGGATCTGTTACAGAGACAAGACCTGAAGGGCAGTTGGGCTCAGGCTTCATGCTCAAGAAAGGCCTCAGTTTTATACTTTTGAGATTACCACAAACGATTTTTCTAAAAGTCCCAGAAATACACTGCAAATATTGAAAGAAAAAGATGTATCTGGCGAAGTTCTTACTGCAACCAGGAGAAATCTACTCTAGATAGTTAAACAAAAGGGAAACGTATTAAGGGACACTGAGTGGCTCAGAGAATCTCCAGAAGGACCAGAGGACCAGGCTAAGAGGCTATACAACCAGGACCAATGCTCTAGGCCTACCACAGGGCAAGAGAGAGCCACGGTGCTGCCCCTGGGCACAGTTCCCATGGATGGCTTCAATGAAACAAGGTTGGACTCTGCTGCTAAACTTCTGTCACAGCTGGCCCTAAAAGCAGGATTTATCTGTCTCCACCCTCACCAACATGAGTTCCTGTGACACCTGCATCCTGAGTCAGCAGCTCGCATGCAAAGTCTGGTGCTGGGGCACTATTTTGGAGGAGACAAGGTCTCATAACTGGGCCCCAGCTGCAAAGGAGGCTGGGAAGGCATGTTCTTGGCTTTTGCCTTAACAGAAGGTCTCTGCCTTTAAGGGAGCATGTTCAAAGGAACAACAGGTATCCTCGCAAAGGCAATTGTGTGACTTGGAACTTGTGTTCATTCCATCAATGGACCACATCTCCCATACTGCACTGGTGGTGAATAGATTTTAGATACATTTTGTAATAATTTTATAAATCTTGTGATGATATTGAATTCTATTTTTCTTTAAAACAATGAAATATTGAAACGCACCGCAATTTTTTTAACCTTCTTATGGCAGCATTACAAATATACCAGTATTCTTAAGTGAGAGTTATTCTGTCCTGTTAGAGGTTCATTCATTATCAAACTGAGTGACCCTTGGGCAAGCTCTCACACAGCTCTAATCCAGCATTATCAACAGGGATGTGGGGTGACAACAGTTACCTGTGAATTTATAACTGTCGGTAATATTGGCATCGCTAAATATTGCTAGGTATGGATGAGCAAGCGTTTCATATGACTTGATAAGATGCAATTAACAATGATAATTATAACAATTTACCTTATGCATTTATTTATGTATTGCTAATGAACTGGTACAGCTCACCAGAAATGTTAAGTAAACAATGAAACTCTGGGATTAGATGTTTCTATCTCATGTAATGTGGTGCTCTATTTCCAAAACACAGTCACGTCCTAGAGGTTGGTGGAGGCAGGAAATAAAACACACAGAAGGAAAATCGTGGCGATTCTTTTTGGTCATTTCATACATATTTATTAAGCACCTACTGTGTGCTGGGGATGAAACGACATGGACTCAGTCTTAAAGTGTGCACTAAGTAGGAAGAGAGGGTCTTGTCAAGAGATCATTGGATCATTTAGCATTCAGATAGGGCTAAGCCACAGAGGAAGATACTTGGTTTTGCTGGGGGTCATCGGGGTCAGGATTCTCTTCCCACCGCCACCCTCCACCACCTGCTTTATTGAAATGTAATCGACATGGCACCGGGATTCTTGAGTGGAGTCTTAGGGAAGGGAGGGGAACAGATGTGAACAGGGAGGAGGGTAATCAGAGTGATGAGAACTGCATGCATCAAGATCCATAAGTGTGAAAGTTCCTAAAAGACTGGAGAATTGCAGCTCTGGCTGGAAGGCAAGAGTTGGGCGAGGACTGACACCCTGTCAGACACCTTCCGATGTATAAGTGGAAGCACATTCTTTTTGCTGCTGGTGATACTGCCTAGAATTTACATTTTGTGTTAATTGCACCTCATTTACATAATGCCTTATTATAAAGAATCACTTAGATGCTGCCTAATTGTCTTCTTTCTCTTAGAACCCTTGAGAAAGTCAAGGTCATGATCTTTATTTGTCTGAGGCAGAGAAATCTGATTTGACATTTTGCTGTCACAGACCTTTTGCTTTCATATTTGTTTCTTTTTTTTGCATATTCATTTATTCCCAGCCCACAAAAACACTTTACTTTGTGTATTTCCTTTTGTATTTGTCTACCTGCATATGTATTTTCCTTGTAGATATAATATACATGCTTTGTATAACTTTTTTCCATTTATTATTATGTAATTATCATTTTATTTGCTTCCCTATCATATTCTTAATTGTAGGCTTTCATAGATGCCCAATAGTCCACCAGATAGTCATTAGAAAATTGTTATGCTTCAGATTTTGAATAGTTTAGGCAGTACTGCAATGACAGTCTTTGTGTATAGAGCTTATTTCTTCTCTTAGATTATTTCCCTAAGAGCGTCAGTAATTTTTAATTTCCCATCGGGAAAATAGACTTTTATGATTTAGGGCTTCCCCTTTTTTGCCTCCCATTCTTGTATTTCAGGAACCATTTCAGCATGAATTTTTATGCATTTTACTTCCTCCATTTAGTAGACTTACTAATGCATTCGTCCAGACATTTTTATGTAACATTTTACAAAGCAAGCCGGAGAGTTTCTGCCATCAGTGTAACTGATACTTAGGAAAACACAGCCCAGACAGACTATGGAAGTATCACAAAGAGACTGTGATGGTCGTAAAAACACTTTAACCTGCAGATTTGAAGCTCCTTTATATTGTTCCTTAGATTTATCTTGAGTTTGTATCTTTCATCACCAACTCATAACTCATCATAACTCATCCTATTCTTAGTAACCCTTTAAATATTTTATTCATTTTCCTATTTCCTATCAAACATCACTATTTGATCAGTAGCCCCCCTCCTCCTTAGTGTTTGAAATTATTGTTACTGTGTTTGTATCTACCTCTTATTCATTGTGATCTTTTCAACTTTTCTATCAGTCAGTTGGTTCTTAAGGCCCCTCTTTGTGGACAGTGGTGAGGAGTGTATGAAGGTAACAGGGGAAACAAAGAGGGCTGTAGGAGGTGTTGGGTCGTCCAGATGAGAGATGATGGTGGCATGGGACTTGGGTGGGAACAGTGGAGAGCTACCAAAGCGTGCAGGTTTGGGATTTCTTTATTTATTTTTGGGGAGGTAGAACCAATAGGCTTAATGATATCTTGAGGGAGGAGGAAAGGCGGATGGTAGTATCATTTACTGAGTTGAGAAACTCAAGGGAGAAGCAAACTTGAGTGGGAGTGTTGTGGGAGACATTGAAAATCAAGAATTCTGTTTGGACATGTTAGGGTTGGAAACCATTCCAACCATAGGGTTGGAAACCCAATATCCAGGCCAGCACCATCTCGTTCATTTCTAGGGTGGCAGCACACAAAAGCTCTGAATCTCCGAGCTCCATCCTTCCAGATTAGGGTTGGGGGAGCCTTGGGCTACTGTTCCTTCGACCCAGCCTTGGGGATTTTAGCAAAGAACTTCTCTCAATCCATCTTGAGAGGGCTTATAGAGACTTGTACAGAATTCAGATGATGCTCATGTTATTCACTGCTGCCAGATCACTCCCCCCACCCCCGCCCCTTTCCACCAAATGAGATTTAGGGAAGAAGTCACTCAACTTTCAAGGATCCAGCCTGGAAGTCATCGATCATATTGTATAAGATTGAACGTACTAATAAACTACTAAGAATAATGATGAATATACAAATAGATGACATAGACCCTGCTAAGTGATTATATTCTAACATGCTTTGTTATTTTTATCATCTCAAATTTTTCAAGTTTTGCCTCAGACAAGGGAAAGAAGTTCCAGATACAATTTTCCTTGATAACGACCAAGTTCAATTTGACAACCACCAATTTCTGATTCCGTCTGGGAAAGGAGGGACAGGGATGGGATTTGGGGAGTGGGAATGAAGAAGCCTCAGATGCATCTGCCAAAAGTTACACTTCTGTAAAGCTGGGTGGGTACTGAATCAGTGTGTTCATCAGACTCATGTGTGTTGTAAAAATTAATTTAAAAATCTAACCGTGAGAGACAATATCTTCCTTTCACCCACTTCATCCTCATTAATCACCATAAGGAGTGATCTATTGGGTTTTTCTCTCAGAAAATGTAATTACTTTGTAATGAAATGTTAATGCTATGTTCTATTCTTGAAGTCGCTTGTTCAAATGATAAAGCTTAATATGGCTTAATAGAGTTGCTAAATTTTCTTCTAAAGTCATTCTTTGAATATTGTATATTTGTCAGGTGAGCTGGTGATGATGTGGAGGGTCTTTGTCTTTACAAACAGGACTATTTCGGCAAGAACTCATCATCAGGCTGTTAACTTCAATATCTTCGAGGGCATGGTTTGCCACGGGGTGCCCCTTGTGACCATTTCCAGAGGCAAAGTGGTGTATGAAGCTGGAGTTCTTAGTGTCACAGCAGGAGATGGAAAGTTTATTCCTCGCAAACCATTTGCTGAGTATATTTACAAACGGATCAAGCAGCGAGACCAGGTGAGTTGTGCAGAAATAGGTTATTACCGGGGGCTGAACCGTCACCTGTTTCTGGATGTTGTTTTTGGCGTTTTCACATATGCTCGCCTTAACACATTCTTGGGAGTCAGGATTGAGAGGAGAGGTTCCAGCTAAATTCCAGTTTTCTAAGAGAGAATCATTATTGGATGTATGCATTTTCCCTTGAAGATAGGTGTATCTACCAAGGGTTTCCTCATGGACCAAGTCACTTTTCCCCAGGCAGATTCAGGGTCTCTGGGGAGTTTTGGCAATTGTGTTAGTCGGCGTCCTCTAGGAAGCAGATACTCATGTTTTTATTAGGGGTAACACCTGTGTGAGAAGATTGGAAGGAGTCAGAAAGTGCTGGGAGAGCCTTCAGACTGAAATTCAAGTCTGACTCTGGTGAAGGACCGAGAAAAAAGAAAGCAAACATCCTAGTCTACCATTCAATCTAAGATAGGTAGAGCAAGGCCTTGGGCAGCCCTTGAACCAAGTCTCCTGTCAACCAGCTACATGGCATGCTGTCATTGGCTGGGAGCAGCTATGGGAGGCGTGGCCTGTGTGCAAAATGGAGGTGGAGTTTGGAGCTCAGCAATGAATGGTGCTTAGCAATGAATGGTGCTTCAAAAAATTACACTCCTTATAGTAGAATGTATGAAAGCTCATTTTAATGGCCATGAGAGCAGTGGTGGAGTTTTGAGCAGGTAGATCTAAATATGAATTCTACCTTGCCCTTCCATTTCCTAGCTATGTGGCCAACAGCAAGATCTCTCATCCTTCTGCTCAGTTGTCTGATCTAGAGAAAGGCAACATTTCCTCCTTAACAAATTGCTAAGACTGAAATAAGAGTTTTAAATATAAGGCACATAGTATGGGTCAAATGTTAGTTTTGTCTCTTTGTTTTCCTCTTTTGATGACCAAATCTATGACAAAGTTTCCCTAAATCTTTGTTTGTAATAAATGTATAAAAGAAACATTTGTTCTTAATGTATCATGGGGTTTTATACCTTTGTTTACTTTACACTGTTTTAAAAATTCATTTTACTAAATACACTAACATGTCAGAAGATTTCAAATGAAAACCATATAAATTGCTAGACTTGGGGTGTCAGGGAGGCAACCTGTGCCCTCGACCCCACGTGAGGACAATAGGCCATGGCTGGATGCCCGAGATCTTCTAAGACTGCCTTTCTGGTTTTTACTCAGTAGGCTTCACTCACTGTGTTCCTCATCTGGCCTAGAGACAGTAGAGTTTGAAACCCTTGGATCAATTCTAAGGCTTCTCTCTCTTCTTTCCATTTTAAAATATATTTCTATTTTTCCAAAGTTCTCTGGCTGTTTTTCAATGCATTCCATTTGGATCATGTAGTCTGTTTGATTCTTCCTCTTATGTCTTGTGAGAAATTTTTTACTTGTGGATTCTCAGAGTCCCTTATACAGGATTCATCCTGTTTTGTTTGGTGTTTTTCTTTTAACACTTCCTAAAGCTTTGATTAAGTAAACAGGCACTCTAGAATGTTTTAAATTCTCAGGGTGCCATAGTTCTTTATATACTGTATTTTAGTCAAAATGTTTAAGATTACAGTTCATTTTGCTAGGGTTAATTTGTAAATGTTGACATTGACAGGTACCAGGTAGATAGTGACTGTAAGAATCCCCTGTGTTTCTGACCACGTGTGTGATAGATAATAGCAATACTAACATTTGCTGATGCTAACTGAATGCAAGTCAGGGCATGAGTTCTTTCACTGTAAAATTCTGTGAGGGAAGGAACTATTATTTTCCCCCATTTTAAAGATTAGGAAACAAGCTTTAGAAATTTAGACACTGATCCAGGTCATACAGCTCGTATATGGCAGGGCCAGAACATAAACTCTGGTTGTCTGACTCCAAAAACTGTACAGGTGAGCAATGAACGATATTGTAAATCATAAAGATTGAGTTAAATGAGTTAATGGGAGACAAATGATTCAGCATTTGGTTTGGAAAACAATAGTCTCTCAAAAACTAATCTGAATTGGAGACATTGTTGGCGGCTAACGCATTCACGAAGCTGTAATAGTAATCCAAGGTATAAGCAGAAAGGGATTGGGTTAGGGAACCATAAGGAGCCAGAATCAGCAGAACTGGGTGATAGGTTAGGTCACATGTGAATTGGATTCAAGACAGCATCAGTGCCAATGCTCTCCAACAGGGGCGCTAGACTAACCGGGAACGCCTGATAGACTGTATTTAAATGGCTGACGTTACCTAAGTTGTCTTCTTGTAGAGAAAATGTTTGAGGCAGCAGAGATCACCAAATGACTGGCGTCATCAATTATCCTTTCCAAATTGTCATTTTAGGGTTTGTTGGCAAAATTCTTATCAACTTCCCTTTTCAAGAGTTCACTTTGTGAGTCATCTTAGTTTCTTAATATTTTCTTCTGATATCACCAACTTTTTTTTCCTTTTTTTAAAAATTTTTATTGTTTATTTATTTTTGAAACACAGAGAGATGGAGCGTGAGTGGGGGAAGGGCAGAGAGAAAGGGAGACCCAGAATCGGAAGCAGGCTCCAGGCTCTGAGCTGTCAGCACAGAGCCCGATGCAGGGCTTGAACCCACAGACTGTGAGATTCATGACCTGAGCTGGAGTGGGGTGCTGAACCTACTGAACCACCCAGGCACCCCTGATATCACCAACTTTTAAGGCATTCAAGGGCATTATTGTTTTTGCAGTAACAATAGGTGATAGCTGTTATCATTATTGTCATGTGCTGTTCTGAGCACTTACTATCTGCCAGGCACTGTACTAGATGGTTTACAGTCATTATTTTACTCAACCTGCATAACAAGTCATATGGTAGATATTATCAACCTCATTTTACAAAATAGAAAGCTGAGTCTCAGCAAGATTAAATAACTTCCCTGTGATAAGCAGTAAGTAAACGTAAGAGCCAGGATTTGTAACATGGCCTTTCTGATTCCCGCTGTATCATGGGACCTCCATACATCAAGAAAAGAGAAGAAAGTGATTGTGAAACTCAAAGTGTGGGGAAACTCATTATTTTGGAAAACGGTGGTGTGGGAAAAATATCAAAGAAAATGGATAAAATGAGGTTTGAAGGCTGCCTGGAGACATTTCAAACATTTTTTTCTCTCCATGAAGCAAAGATAATTTCATAGAAGAAAAATATCACACTAAGGTTAATAAAGAGAGTTGTTAGGCATTCTAGTTTTAAATTGACATTAGGTTATTAGAGCTCTTGCTTTGGTTTCCATTTAAAATATTCTGGTTATTTTTGTAAGGATAGGAGTTTGAAGGCAAGCAGAAAAGTAAGAAAAGGAATCCCTTACCCTTCTGTGGTAGAGACACATCAGCGTTTGCCTGCTCCATAACTTGGCTGACTTGGCTGGAGTGTTGGTTCCTTAAGGACACCATCGTATATTCTCATGCCCAGTACTTGGTACATAGTAAGAATTTGATGCATAAACAAACTGCAGGGGCATCTGGAGGGCTCGGTGGGTTAAGCATCCCACTTCGGCTCAGGTCATGATCTTGCGGTTC
Organism: Panthera leo; assembly: GCF_018350215.1. Classification (NCBI taxonomy): domain Eukaryota; kingdom Metazoa; phylum Chordata; class Mammalia; order Carnivora; family Felidae; genus Panthera; species Panthera leo. Next base: position 49,780,898 of record NC_056695.1, on the reverse strand, counting down.
ATGAGTTTGAGCCCTGCATCGGGCTCTGTGCTGACAGTTTGGAACCCGCTTCAGATCCTCTTTCTCCTTCTGTTTCTGCCCCTCCCCCACTCATGCTCTGTCTCTCTCTGTAAAAAATAAACATTAAAAAATTTTTAAAAATAAAAAAAAACTGCAAATAGAAAGAGCAAAGACTATAGTTTTAGAGGTCTTAGAAAAAATTTTAAATCAACTTACCCAGGAGATTGCCCCCTGACTCATCCCAAATTGTGGAATTATCTGTGAGCTTGATTCTTGTCCATGAGTTTATTACTTAACAAAAGTTACCAGCATCATGCCAGGCACCTACCACTGTTATCAGATACAGTAAGGAATTTCAAAGGAAAGAAACAACATTTTTATCCAATTTGACAGCTTTTGGGAATTGTTTCTTTATTTATTTTAACATTTAAGCAGCTGATCCTTAAGGGAAAAAAATTTAAATCAGAAGATGAGGCATCAAACTATTTGATAAATATAACATAATAAAATATATATTACAGTATTTTATAAAAAGTCACTTAAGTGACTCTTGGGGGATGAAGGAAGGAGAAAAAAAAGAGTAACAAAACTTAGATGTTCAAGAGCATCTGGAAAGAATAAAATCAACTTACATACTGTTAATTCCTTACCCCAAAAAATATAGCTCGTGAAACTCAAATGAATTACTTTTTCTAGAATTTTTTGTGTGTTTAGACTTGTAATTTTCACCCAAATTTGGAAGTACAGAGTTGCTTTAAGTCATCTCTTTTTCTCTTTTTTCAGTATTAAGCAACCCAATCTATTCTGGGAAATCAGGGTCACATTGCATTTTATAGAGAAACAGGAATAGCTTCACGGAGCAATGCATGGCTTCAGAGTTGTGCCAAAGCTTTGAAACTTTTAAAGCCTTGCAACAATAAGCATAATTTGCCTTTTAGATAAGATAAAATTGAATGGATGGCTGATCTGGTCCTTGAAATGAGTGTTCTCCACTTCTGAAGGAACAGTTTGTCAACGTCTTTCTCAATGTGGTAGCTCAGAGAAAATAATTTAAGGGATGTCGGTAACTGTCACGTATCCTCATTTCCTCAGATTGATTGTTAATAATAATCAAAGGTGATACCTCCGTTGGAGTCGGCTCATTTTGGTTCATGAGAGACATTTGTGTGTGCCTCTTCCCAGCTCCTCATTCAGTGACGTCACTTCAGTAGCCTGAAATCTGCTGTGGTGGGAGCATTTACACCCCAGAAATAGGCAGGTGCTATAAATCAGGGCTTTGGGGGGGCTGCTGAGAAAAGGGAAGGCAGCGCTGGTTGTTGACATTGACCAGTGCACCACTGTATACGGGGACTTCCTAAATACTCTCTTTTTGCACTTTAACCACTCAGCATTTATTCAATAAATATTTATTGATAACCAATTATGTGCCTGGCATAGTTTAATCCTTACAACCTTCTGAGGCAAGTAGTGGTATTCCAATTTTATAAAGTAAGAAACTGAGGCATTTTTTTAAGTTTATTTACTTATTTTGAGAGAGGCTGAGACAACATGAGCGGAGGAGGGGCAGAAAGAGAGAGAGAGGGAGAGAATTCCAAGCATGCTCTGCACTATGAGTGCAGAGCCCGACATGGGGCTTGAACTCACAAAACCATGAGATCATGACCTAAACCAAAATCAAGAGTTTGACCCTTAACTGACTGAGCCACAAGGTGTCCCAGAATCAGAGGCTTAAGGAGGTCACATAGCTACTAAGTGGCCGCCTTAGAACCCAGACCCAGATTTTTCTACCTCCAAAGCCAATCCCCTTAGCCTCTATTGCTGCAGTGTACTGATCAGGAAGTTTACTCCCCCCCCACACACAAAGCCACCTGCCCCCATCCTCAGAATGTCACCCCACTAGTCTGCCTTCCTGTACATGGCGTTCACTTACCCTCAGGCTGGCAAACTTATTACCAGAGGAACCATCCCTGAAATGAGAGGGCCCAGCTTTGTCACATTGTCCTTGAGAAATAGCTCAGCAGATATGTTGAAGGTTAAAAGGAAATAATTGGTGGATTGCAAAAGATTTTCAAAATGCAGGTTTTCACTGTTACAGGTCATCTCTAATGAACCTAGGGGTTCTTCGTGCCCTAGGGATTCACAGCCCTGAAGGGCTCAGTTCATTGTGTGCTGAGTGTTCACCAGACAGGCATGGACTTCATTTGCTGCTCATTTGGACTGCTAAGTATTGGATCAGTACCTGCTGTTTGGAATCTGGAAATTCTGTTGTCTCAACTGATATTTTAGTTTCTTAGTCTCCATGTTTGGCATCGTATCAGAACTTCCTCTGGGGCCCAGGATTCTTCTCCGTTGGTCTTCCTAGTCTCAGAAAAGCTAGCATCCCAGCACACAACTCTCTGCAAACAATACAATTACATTTTCTTTCAACTTACAACTTCCTGTTTCCCCTGGTCAGCTAACCAAAAAGCATTTCTGCAATTACCTGGGTATAATAATGATGATTGCGATTCATATTTATTCATAGTGCTGCACATTGTGATATAGTTCTCTTTTTTGTCTATTAACTCATCATAATGACAGTCATCATTAAATGCTGTAAACCTTGAACTTTACCAATGCAAGCACCAGCACCCTGCCAGACGAGGTGCCATCTGTGATCCCTATATTACCTAAGAGAGCCTCTCACACAGTTTTACACTCGAGCCACTTTATTGGATTGTGATATCATCAGGATGGAAAGATCTGGTGGTGGGTGAAATCATTGGATTTTGACCCACCTGTACTGAGGGGAACAGATGCCACAACCCAGTTCACCCCTCTGAAGGTGCGTTCTCAGGACACTAGCCTCACACTAGTTTCTCTCTCTCTTTCTCTCTCTCTCTCTCTCTCTCTTTAGGACACTAGTCTCTTGAGGTGCACCTTGAGAAAGGTGTCACATAATTTTAGATAATGCTGCTCTCAGACTGATTCTATTGCCCAATATCATACAAAAGTTCTAAGAAGTCCTACAGTTGAGAAACCTTTCATTTAACAAATATTTCTCGAGCACCAGGTACTATCCTAGGCCCTGGGGATACAGGCGTAATATAACACCAGTGTTCGTTCTCAAAGACCTTAAATCCTATTTCCGTTTCACCTACAGTTCCTTGTGCCTAAGTCCCAATTTTGCTGGAGACCCTTATTACATCCCCCTGCGATGAGGTCTATTAGCCACTTGAACAAAGGAGTCTGGAGGTTAGGAGAGATCAGGGCTGCAATTAAAATTTGGGAATCGCAACATGTAGATTTAAAACCATAAGTCTGAGGCCACCGAGAAGAAGAAAGGAGGCTTCAGACGGAGCTCTGGGACTGCCAACCTTCAGAGGTTGAGGAGCAGAAGAGCCAGCAAAGGAGCCTGAGAAAGGGGCCGGTGAGGTAGGAAGAAAACCAGGAGAACATGGAGGAGAGAAGGCAAGAAGAGAAGAGACCTGCCCTCTTTGTTCAATCCAGAGCCCTCTGCTTCTTTGTCCGGCTCTTCCATAAATGTCCGCGAAGAATTAGGTATGGGTTTAGCTGGGAGACTCAGGGCGGAGTCCGTGTTAATCACTGTACTCATCTGAGATCCTAGGGAACGAAACCCACTTTATTTTGGACCCCACCACTTAGGGTAACCCATGAGCATGACACATTGGTCTCACCAGACGCTAGGGGCCATGTCAGGGCAGGGCACTTCACACTTCAGATGGAGATCTGTTATTGTCACTAGAGAGAAGTAACAAGAGTTGTAGGTTGGGTCTACTGAGAAAACACATGTGCAACTGAACTTCTGAATAACACAGTGACGGCTTGAGATTTTGCAGGACGAGTGCCATCACTCTCTGTTTTGTCGCAGTGAATATCTACTGAGGTTCTGAAATAGACGGAGTGCAATGCCAGGGGCAATAGGCAGTACAAAGATGAACAAGATGTGGGGCTAGCATTAAAGAGTTTATGTAACCCACCTCTAAGGATAAGAAGATTTTACAAGGTGAGAGTACTGGGAGGCTTGGGACCAGAACTTGAATTGTCTTTGATTTCTGTCAAATCATCTATCAAAGCGGAAGGCTGTGAAGTGTGGAGCAGCAAAGCCTCCCCAGAAAGGGCCGGTTTGTCTCTGAGGCGGCGGCGTGGGCAGGGGTGGTTAATGCCCCACGGCAGTTCTGGCGGGAAATCGTGCCCTGCCTACCCAGAGCCTCAGAGGCAGATACAGAGCAGGACCACGTGCAGATTAGACCTGGCCAGTCAGGTCAGAGATACACGGTGGCCACTGTGACCAGAGTGACCAGCAAGGCTACGAGGGGCCTAGTGGCACTGCTAGTGAAGTGACTGAGCAGCCAGAAGGTGGTTCGTGGACAACCAGGTGAGCCGAGGCCTGCCCACAGGAGACAGTCGGCCAAAGAGGAAGGGCAGCCTAGAGAACAGATAAACGGTGAAACACAGCAAAGGAGTGTGAGGGAAACGGAGTTACCCCAGGCCAGGATGACCCACACAAGGAGGAGACAAAGCTCAGATGGGGATCTCCTTCCCATCATACCCTGGGCAGAAATTGATCAACTGTGTATTGAGTACTTGTTATGGAAAAACAGAGCAGTACCCCAGCCCTGAATCTGCTGGAAGGGATAGATGAGTAAACAGATAATTACAGGAAACCATGGTAAACAGGGTGGTGGATGTGTCAGGGAGGGCTAAAGCATCCTGGACGGACAATCCTCTGGACTTGAGTGAGAGAAGATAAATCAGAGATATTTAGGCCAAGGAGGTGGTAATGCCAGCATGGGCAAGGTCTAGCCCTGGCGGGAGGATCTGGGAAGGACCCTGGTCATCTGTTGAGTCTCGTGATCCCCACCAAGTCTGCAGCTGGGGTCAGGGAAGGATCCTCCAAGGGACTGATCAGGTTGTGAAGCAAGCCCACCCCTGAATGAGGAGGACTGTGCCTGGGCGTGATGGCTCTGCTTAAATCACTGCTTTTAGCCACCCCTTCCCAGGAAGGAGTCCAGGAGAGACAAAAAAGTAATAGCTGAAAACCACAAGCAGTGAAGTTTCAAAGGAACTGTTGGGTGAAGAGGGAGACAGAGTGGGGCTGATGAAGGGCACGCAGCATGAAGGCAGGTGACACCAAGATCTGCCCACTTATGTCACTTTTTCCAGGGGATCTTAGCTGTGGAAAAGGCTGGCCACAGGTTTTACTGAGTGCCAGTGCTAACAGAAAAGAGAGAAAGGAAAGACCCTTCCGATTATAGGCAACATATGGACATGAATCCTGGTTTTCCTAGCTAGTTCTTTTTTTCAAAGTTTATTTATTTATTTTTGAGAGAAACAAAGAGCACACATACAAGTGGGGGAGGGGCAGGGAGAGAGGGAGAGAGAATCCAAAGCAGACTCCATGCTGTCAGTGCAGAGCCTGATGCAGGGCTTGAACCCACGAACCGTGTGATCATGACCTGAGCCAAAACCAAGTCGCTTAACCGACTGAGCCATCCAGGCACCCTGTTATTAGCCAGTTCTGATGATGCCCGTTAATTATGTTTAGTTCCCTTTACAGTCTCAGTCGTGTTTGGATTCAATTATATGGTCAGCCAAAGTTTAAGTGATACATCATACAGTCTGACTTGGAAAGTAAACCAGGAGAGGAAAAAACATGAAGACCTCCCTGAAAGGTCATAGAGTGGGACAGTAAGTAGATGTAAGTTTCAGGTGTGGCTTAGCTCCAGGTAACACAAGGTCCAGGGGCTGGGTGGCAGAAATAGGAAGTTGGTCCTTCATTTCTTGGTGTCGATGTTCCTCAAGATGACAACAGGATCCAGGGCAAAGTAAAGGACAGAGATAGTCAAAATGAAAGTGCAGCAAAGCATCCAACCAGACACAGAAAACGGACAGAGGCTGGGACTGGTGAGCGGAGGGCAGGGGTCCCCCCCTCCCACCCCCTAAGTGCTCTGTGTGTACCCTGACACTACACTTCAAATGTCACAACTGTAGGGACTGTCTCTGTGTTGCTCTTTGTTTTGTCCTCTGTGCCTGGCAAAATATCTGGGACTGTGTGTGTTCAATAAATATCCATAAAATGAAGGAAGGTAACGCTTTGTATCTGGGAGATGGCTTTCATTCCCTCCGTTTCCTAGATGAGTGAGTAGGCTCATCTGGCCTTTATGGCAAAGCTAGAACTCAAACATAGGGCCGGTGTCTGGCAGAGCTCACATTGTTGATCACCACAGTATATTGGTTTTGGTGGTCAAAACAAGGCAAATGTTATTGGAGGGGGGATCTACATACTTATGTGTACACACATACTTATTTATTAAGAGCTTATTCTACACTAGGCATTATTCTAAATGATTTACTTATTTTTAATCCTCTCCCAACCATACCCAAAAGCCGGTGCTGTTACTATTCCCAGCTTAAACTGAGGCAGCAGGAATACAGTGTTCAGGAACATGCCCAAACAGTCTGGTTTCAGAGCCCATGCCCTTAATCACTGTGGCTTGCTGCCTCTTGACTTGCCAGTGAATTTGTGTCCATGTTTATAAACAGTGTGACTTATTTCTTGTGAATGCCTTTGTTTATCCAGTCCAGATTTCTAAACTCTGAGCAAGCACTGAATTAACTCAAGCTGAATCCAGCCGGCGGGTTCTGCTCTCAGCGGGCCACCCGAGAGGTGTAGTTAGAGATGTGAGATTCTGTGGACAGCCTGTTACACACAGGGGCAAGTGAGAAAATGAGAAAACACATACACAGATTGCTAGACTCAGAAGAAAATGCTCAGAGTCTTAGGAGAGGTACCACAAAGCGGTCTAGGAATATAGATGTCTAAGATTGAAATGAGAAGGAAAGGTAGAATGTCCGAAGGACCATGAGGTGGTTAATACAACCAGAAGGGTGTGGGGATGGGGTAGAGGCTCCAATTTAAGTTTCAGTGAAAGGACAATCAGAGCGTGCTTCCTGGGTCTTTGTTGGACACAGATTAGCGCCAGCAAAGAGTGGGGCACAGCTCAGGTACTTGAGGTTGCCAGGAACTTCAGTGAAAGGGCAAGGGGCGGGAGGCACATGAGAGGTCAATTAGCAAGATTCGTTTTGCTCTCGCTAAGATTCGTTTTGCTCATTAAGGGAGCTGCGCTTAGCTTTGAATTCAGGAAATCAGTAAACCACAAGAGGAAAATGAACTGTTCTGTTTCAGACTTGCACACCTACCCCTGTGGAGCGTGAACCCTACAAGGGAGAAGTCGTCACACTGAAAACTAGAGAGACAAAAGAAGACGCCGCAGCAGGGACCAGGAAACAGGCCCACCCCTGAGCTGGGTGCTGTGGGTAAGGGACGGTGGGCAGAGAAAGTATTCCTGCATGAAATCAGCAGCTCTGTCTTCATAAGCTTTTGAAGAGTCCAAGGTCAATGTCAAAGGCTTCAAAGTGACAAAAGACTCAAGGACAGGTTAGCCAAGGGAAGACTGATAAAAGACCTCTTAACACGGAACACTTAGTTGAGCCTGCAGATTGAAGAAGGCCTTGGTCTATTTCGAGATTTATTTTAGGAAACATTCAGCAAAGCCTTGAAGTATCAAATATGAGCAAGAGGCAAATAGACGGGTAGCATACAGAGGGACCTGTTAGTGAGGAAATTTGACACGTCTTAAAACAGTGTAATTTTGTGGTCAAAATTTATAAACTATTTAATTAGGATCTTATCTAGAAAACAAATCTTCGTATTGTAAATGCAATTATGTTCTAGAACTTAGAATGAATGAAAAAAATCAATCAAATGTTGCTTTTGGGTGTATAATTTTTCAGGAAAATTATTTGATAGTCTTTGATGTACTTTATTGCACACTTAATTCTTGGAATAGTATTGTAGATATGGTCATTTTGAAAAAATATTTCAGTGCTTCCTCAGTTTTCTCTTAGTCTTTTGATACCCAGATCTTTCTTTTTTTTCAAGTATCTATTATCACCATTCTTGTCAATTTCTTTCCTTCCTTCTTCCTTCCTCCCTCCCTTCTCTTCCCTTCCCTTCCTCTTCCTTCCTTTCTCCCTCTCTTTCCTTCCTTCCTTCCTCCCTCCCTCCCTCTGTCTCCCTTCCTCCTTTCTTTCCTCCCTCCCTCTCTCCCTCCCTTCCTTCCTTCCTTCCTTCCCTCCTTTTCTTTCTTTCTTTCTTTCTTTCTTTCTTTCTTTCTTTCTTTCCTATTATTTTCTGATCCTGCTCTGGCAGCCTCTCTCCAACACCACTTCCACTGGCTTCATGAAATCTGCATGTTTTGCCAGCTTTAAATTTTATTGGGCTCTAAAATTTTTTTTTAATTTGTGATGTTTTTGGCTGTTTCAACACATAGTGATCTGCAAAAGACTTGTACGAGGCGTCGACATGGTAAACGGGGTTAGGTGTTTGTGCTAATTGGGACACTGTCAAAGGACTACTTTTATACATACCCACTTAGGAGTTGCACATTTTTACACTAGGACAACCTGTACTTCCCTAAACCCCATGACTTGAATCATGAGGTCCTGTGTACTCTGGGTTATATTCTCTTTATTATGGAGTGCTGTCTTTAACAATGCTATGCAGCCGAAGCTTCAAGTTTTTTGTCATTTCCTGACTACTGGAATTCTTTTTCCAATCCAGGAAGATTGTGTTAAAAATTCAGAGGAAGATTAGCAAGAGGGAGAGATTCTGTTGAATGCTATAACATGCTATTAACATCATTTATAGGAGCAGGATTAGTGTTTACTTTGATTATAGCATTTCTTGGGGGTTAGGCTTGAGTTCTGCATCTCTTTATGAGGGAGAATGTTATACTGAGTTCCTTTTGTTCTGTTCAAAGGTAAAATCAGAGAAAAGAATTCTGCTGTTCCCATCACTGTTAAGTGTCGTCAGCCCGTGGAGAAACAGGCCTCATTTCAACTCCCCAAGATGCTTTTGAAAAAATAATCGCTCAAGGCCTCTTTGATTTCCTTTCAGAAGCAATTGCTGTCTTTCTCACTGTGACTTTGTTGCTGCGTAAGATGGAAGATATAAATGACTATTATTGTGATGGAAAGTCCATGTGAAAATTCATTGATGATACTTTAAAATGACATCTTTGCTTGTACCGGATTTCTTGCTTTGAAATTTTAAAAATCACTTTCTTGTTTAAGGTTGTTTTAATGGCTACCATTTGTTTAAAAATAGCAAACTCTGTGGTTTTACATCCTATTCTAATTAATAAACATTGAGATCTGCATTTTATATCCTGTTTTCTGGGTCATGTGTATCTTCTAACTTACAGGGTTGAGACCCTGAGAGGTTGGTTTCGATTCAAAAGCACAATTTCCTCTGTGACATCTGTTTCAGTAACTCCTGGAAATCGGATCCCTGAACAAACCTCATGTAATTAAATTGGATACTCAACCTTAGATTAAGTCTGAACCAAATTATCCAATCACACTGATGAGTGCAGGATTTGGAGGAATTAACAAGAATCAGCATGGCTGAAAGATGTTACAGTGATACCTTCCCTCCCCTATGCTTCCGGGTCTGTCCTGTGATCCTTCTGTGTATGCAGAGAAGCTGAGCTTCTATTTCTTCTCCTAAGTAACTAGGTCAAGAGGAATTTTTAAAACATGGAGTAAAATCAGGGCAATTATGCTCTCACTGCAGATACTTCTGCCCCTGACTTAACTTAGATCAGGAGTGTACCCACACCTTTGACAAAGGGTGATAGGAATCCAGTTTATCCAATTCTAATTTGTTTTGAACACACAGGAAAAAATGACGGTGAGCTACACCTGAAGAAGAATCATGGGTCTTTTTTGTCAGGGTAGAGGTACCTTAAAATATTTGATTAGTATTCTCCTCTGCTTTGGTTGACAATGGAAACCCCTCAATAAAATGTCTGAATCCTCTGAAAAGAAATAGTGAAATTGCTTTCTTACCTGGAAGCCAGCTCCCACTCATCCTTCAGTCTCCGGCCTAAATATCACCCCTTCTTAGAGGCTTTTTCAGATCCAACATGAGAGGTCACGTTGGGTCATACTCGTCCTTACCAGAGCCCGGCTTATGCCCAGTCACAGTGCCTGTGTCAATGTGCTATAATCACTGCTTTACATGACTTCTCCTCCCGGAAACTGAATGCTCATTCAGGGCAGGGCCTGTCCAGTTCAGATCATTTCCCCAGCATTTAACAGAGTGCCTAGAAATTGATGAGCATTCTATGCATATTTATTAATTTTTAAATAAAGGAGGAAACGAAGGAGTTCCTGCTACGTTCCTCAATTGAGAGAGATGAAGTTAGTAAGAAGTCTGAACAAAATAGGGACAAACTTTGTGGAGTATTTTAGTCTATGGCCATACCACCATGAACGCACCCAATCTCGTCTGATCACGGAAGCTAAGCAGGGTCGGACCTGGTCAGTACCTGGATGGAGTATTTGAGTGTAAGCTTGCTTTAAATGAAGAGTACCTGGGGCGGGGGGGGGGGGGGGGGGGGTGCTGGGTGGCTCAGTCGTTGAGCATCCAACTTTGGCTCAGGTCACGATCTCAGGGGTTCGTGAGTGCCAGCCCCACATAGGACTCGACTGTCTGCCCTGAGCCCACTTCGGGTCCTCTGTCTCCCTCTCTCTCTGCCCCTCCCCTACTCATACTCTCTCTCTCAAAAATAAATAAACATTTACAAAAAATAAATGAAGAGTACAAATTCATTGTCTGTTTGATAGATCCTTTTTTGGAGAATGAAATCTGTGTCAACAAAGTCATTTGAAATGAATGTGGGGATCCCTTTGTTGCTTTTATGAGACTTGTCATGAATATTTTTGCAGAAACGTAATTCTAACTAATATTATAAAGCCATAAGAAAACATGATTCAAGCTATTAATATTTAATACCATGTTTTTCAGGATTGCCTCTGGTATACAAAGCGAGGTACCTTTGTCACCAAACAATTGCATTTTCAAGGTCTGTGCAAAAAATAGATGGAATGAGTAGCATTCCATTTTTAAAATTAAAATATGAGTTTATTAAAACATACAAAAAGCAAAACAATTAACATAACCACACCTATGTACCTACCATCCCATTTAAGAAATAAAACTTTACCGATACAGTGCAAGTGCCATTTCCACATCTCCTACCTGCCCCAAGGTAACCAGAGCTCTGAATCTGGAGTTTTATTCCCACGCACATCTTCCATACCTTTGCGATACCTGCCCATATCTCTAAGCATTGTGCTGTATGGGGTTAAATCTTATAGAAACATTATATAGTATGTATTGGGGGGTTTTTGTTTGTTTTCTAGTGCCTATGGTATTGATTCCTGCTTTTTTTTTTTTTTTTTTCTTTTACAGCCAAGGTGTTTGGGAGTTATTTGTTTTGATTGGTCTAGCTCTCATGATCCATTTTAGCAACATAATTTCCATCATGTAACCACACCACAGTCTATTGACCCATTGTCCTCTTGACAGGCATTTACGCTGTTGCCATTGTTTTGCTATCACAAACGATGCTGCTACACGCATTTCTGTGCAGGTTTCCTGGGACGCAATTCGAGCTCCTCCAGGGGACATGCCTGTGGTGCAGAAGAGTGGGGCTGGTGGGTCTTACAGTGTGCACATCCTCCCCTTACTTCAATACTGGCAAATTGTTCTCTAAGTGAAAAGTTGTGCTAATGAGGCTGAGCTCCTTTTCACTGTGCAGTTTCATCGGTCTAACTGAGCCTCAGTATCTTCATATATAAGATAAGATAGTATCAGCCTAACACCTGAGGCTGCTGCAAGGATCAGGAAGCCTGTACTGTAGGGTCTGCACAAGCTTGCTACAATTTCTGTGCCATATGACGAATTAACACCCAGAGATTGTCTAAGTCTTGACCTTGCTGTCTCTGTGGGAAGGAAGCTCACCAGGCTTCGAAAGAAGCCGGCCGCTTTGGCAGCCTCAGGAGCATGGAAGCCTAGACTAGGAGGCAGTTACAGAGGGCACAGCCGGGGGGGGGGGGGGGGGGGGGGGTGGTGAGCACAGCAGGGGTCTGCAGAGAGCTCAGAGGTCAAAATGCTTGGTAGCTCCCAGCAGGCAGCGCGTGAACAAGGGGCACAAGCTGAAAAATGAGGATGGGTGGAGACTGGCTCTCAAGCGCCCCCTGCAGGTCCAACAGGTCCCGATGTGCGCTTCTGCAGCTGCAGCTGGTACCCTCTTCTCCCAACGTTCCTCTCCCCTATGCCTGCCCACTGGACAGGGGAGGCAGCATCCTCTAGGGGAAGGATCGTGGGCATGTCACAGTCCTTAAAGTCACAAAAGCTGAATTCGTACCAGTTGATTGAGACCCTTGACTTTCCTGAGCCTCAGTTTCTTTCTTGGTAAGGTAGTAATAATAAACACCTCCTTTGCAGAGGTTCTTTGAAAATATGAATTGAGAGGGTAAGTGTAAAGCCTCTGGCTCTCCACCAGTGGAAGGTCAGATTTGCCCGCTGCTCCTTGCCCCTCCTCCATACCAACTTTAACTCTCCTCTTTACCTTCTTTCCCAGCTACTTGCTACGGAACCCCCTCAAGCCCCTAATCGATTAATTTAGATTTCTTTTTGTCAAACCCACTCTCTCCTTTTCCTTCTTTTTGAATAATATCTGTAGACACGTTTTTAAGACAACAAGAACGGATCTATCATTTAGTAAACACCCACTGTTTATAGAACACTGAACAAAATCCCTTAGTTCAGGCTGCCATTGTCCCTCAAATGCACACTGAGTGGCACAGTGAGGGCCTCAGTGAATTCATCTTGAGAATAAAAGACAAAAGATGCCAAGAGAAAGAACTCACAAATGAAAATTCACACTACAGCAAATTATTGGTTGTGTTCAGAGGTCAGGACTGCATCCACTATGTGTCGAGGGAGCTTCTAAAAATATAAATGGCCGGTTTTGAAATATATGTGCCCATGTTTTATTGAAGCCTGAACGATAATCTAATATGACCAAATAATTATGTTATACTTACTGTGCAAAATACTTGCAGCCGCATGGTAATTGTCAGTTCCTTGAGGACAGGGACAAGTTCTTCACAGCTTGGGTCCCAGACAGCACCAGCACAGTGATTTCCACAGGGTGGGCCTTCGTGATGGGCTTGGTAAGTTGAAATTAACGTACCATAGCTGGGGGGATTTAGAGGAAACTGTCTGAATTGGGAAAGACTTTCTGAAGAAAAAGGATTTCAAATCCTGCGTTTTTGAAGACACGCCTGTCTGCCAGAGAGAAAGGAGCAAGTTTTAGAAAGGGGAACAGAACAACAAAATCACAGGTGAGCTCAACTGTCAGCCTTGGAAATACACCTTGCACTGGCCCTCGAGGCTCCTCAGGGGGCAGTCGGCTTTACGTAACAAGCCCTTGGAGTAGGGAAGCATCAACAGGCTTTCTAAAGACTGCTTTTTGCCTAAAAATAGTATGTAGTCTCCACAAGAATACAGGACCTTTGACTTTTTCCATAATGAAACCCATAAATGTGCTCAGTAGATTCTTAATATTTGTCAGGCCCTTATTAGATGTCTGGACCAGTGCTAAGCTCTCTGTATACATGCTGTCACTCCATTCTGTCGGCAGCCCTATGAGATAGATGCTATTATCACCCTGACTGAACAGATGAGAAAACAAAGCCTCAGAGAAGTTAAATAATTGTCCAAAGGCACTTCGCTGGTCAGTGGGTGACCCAGGATGTGAATCCCAGCCCACTTGACTCCAGTTGACCATGATAGTGTATTCCTTCGTCAAGATTTTCAAAGGAACCCACCCCTGGATGATGTACAGTTGTCTGAACCTCATTAAAGCTCAGAAAAAATCAAGGCAGCTATCAGTCATTAAGAGTCTACCTATGAAGACCTTATGTACTTTAATAATCTGTTTTTAATGTTCATTTATTTTTGAAAGAGAGTGAGAGCTGGGCAGGGGCAGAGAGAGGGGGAAAGGATCCAGAGCGGGCTCTGTGCTGACAGCAGAGAGCCCGATGCGGGGCTGGAACTCACGAACTACAAGATCGTGACCTGAAGTTGGACACATAACTGACTGAGCCACCCGGGTGCCCCAAGGCTCTACATACTTTACGAGTATTAGTTCACACCATCCTTCCGACATCACTCTGAGGAGGGGGCTGTGGTTACCTCCATTTTATACGTGGTGAAACCGAGGTACGTTAATTATAACTTCTCAGTTCCTAGATAACGTCAGGGGATGACCTGGGAGGGGGTTCCCAATGTGCGTTATGTCTTCTCGGTAAACGGTTTCTGAACCGCCCAAGACAGTCCTGGTGAAAGTGCATCACCTCACCCCTAGATAGTGCTAGACTCTCCCTAACTAATAATACACAACACAGGAGGAGCAGAAGACAGGATTTTCAGAAATCAATGGCTGTTGTCATGGAATTAGATTCAATTCTTTCTAAGAACTCTAGCATCCTACATAAGGACATTTCTCTTGGAGCAGCCAGAAGGTTGGGTTATCTTTCTTTTGTTCATTTTGTTGAAAAGAATTGAATCCTGATTTGTCGTCTTTCCTCCTTGAACCTGAAGTCAAGAGCACAGGTGGGAAGCACAGGCCAGCGAGTGACTCATGGACACTCCTCCCGGTGTCCTGAGTGGGCTGCCTCTCCCCGTGCCAGGGACCCGTGGGAGCTCCCCTGGGCTGGCCCTTCCAGCCATGGGGAAAGACACCTGAAGCAGTGTTAACCTGGCCCTACCACTCCTGGGATTGCTCACATCCGTCGGTGCCTCTGCCTGATGGGACACCTTGCATGATGCAGCGTGGGGTTGACATTAGAAACCCGGTGTCAGTACCAGCTCTGCCCTTTTACCTGTGTGGCTTCCGCAAATGACACTCGGCTCCAAGCCTCCTTGACTTCATCTTCCCACAGAGGAGGTGGGTACACTGGCTGTGTACGGAAGCATTCAAGAACGGGGGCTCCGGAATCAAATGGACTGAGTTTCAAAACTTGCCTCCGTCACTACCTGTATAGTCTGGCAAATTACCTAAATTCTCCTGGCCTCATATGTTCCATCTGTAAAATGGGGGGAATATAAATGCTTACCTGCAAGATTTGGGGGAGAACTAAATGGGTTAAGGCATAACCACTTAACGCTGTAAATCCTCAGTCAGCATTAGCTACTGTCATTTCTTTGCGCTCGACTGCTTTAGTGTTCTACATCAAGGTAGAATGAAGCCATCTAATGCCATTGTAGGAGCTTCTGGCCTCCTCTGGGTCACAGTTCATGGCCATTGCTGCTCAATAGCACAGTCGCACAACTAAAACTGAGAGATGAAAGAAACGCTTGTGCAAAGGCAGTCCCGTAGTGATTGGTGGACTGCTCATCCTCCTCTTTACTTCGATTGGCTCTCCGAAAAGTGACTACGTTGTTAGCCGCTGAGGGGCAGGTGAGTGTTGCTTTTGCTTCAGTAATTTATGAAGCCACTTGAGAAATAAGCCTTGCTGTTTTTCCTTCAAATTTTCCCATGAGCCGCCTAAACATACATCTTTCCGTCTCATAGAACATATTATTTGAGTTAATTATTGGGGAATGAGATGTCACCAATTAAATGAAATGAATACATTTCTGCAACTAGTCCTTCCAAAGTCATAAATGTGTTGAAATTTTATTTTCACAAAAACCAAACTTAAACTCTGGGTGTTTATGCCTCAAAACTTGTATTAGAATAGAAAGAGAGAGAGAGAGAGAGAGAGAGAGAGAGAGAGAGAGAGAGAGCTGTTTGCTGGATGAAATCTTCATAACATTCAAGATCAGACTTAAACTTCATTCAGACAGGAAATGAAAGCTTCATAGAGACTTAAAGCCAGAAAGACCTTGTAGCGCCCCCATAAGCAAGATGAGGAAATAAAGCCCTCCAGGCTATATTGCCCTAGGTCCCACTCCTGGCTCATGCCCTTGGGCAACTAACATTTATTGAGTATTCCTCATGCGCCAGATATTGGCACCAAAGATAAAATTGTGAGTAAAAGCAGATACAGTCCCTGCCCTCCTGAGAAAAACAGAGATTGGTCAAATAATCACAAACCATCCTAAATTTGTAACTGTTCAAGCACTACAAAGAAGAGGTATACAGTGAAACAAGAACCTGAGAGGAAAGATTTCATGACTTGGAGAATGATCAGGGAGGGCTTCCCAGAGAAGGTGACTGATGAGCTGAGACCAGAAGTAAGAATATAAGCAGGCAACACAGGGCAGGAGGAGTCTGCAGAGACTAGTGTGTGTGGCTAGGGCTGGGGAGGGCAAGGACCCGGAAGTATGAATAAAGGAGCAAAGGCTGAGATATCTGGTGGGAGAGGGACAGAGAGACAGAGAGAAAGAGAGCACTTGAGAGGGAGGCAGGAGCCAGAACAAGCAACCAGAAGCCTCTGAAGGGTCTTCAGCCAAAACACGACCTCACCAGATTTGAGAGACAGAGCAGAGGCTGGGGTTTGGCCACGTTATGTCTGAGATGCTAGTGAGCTATCCAAGTGGAAAGATCAAAGAGACCGTTGCACGTACTAGAGGAGAAAGCAGCGCCCGAGATTTCAATTTGCAGACGCCTCCAAACAGAATAGCTTGTTTCCTTACCTTTAAATTGGAGTCGTCACGGTGTCTACCTCAGGCTTAAAAGAGATAATGTAAAGAAATCCCTTAGCACAATGGCAACACCCAGTAGGTATTCAGTAGAAGTCAGCTCTGGCCGTGATTATTATCAGGAAACTTATTTCCTGAAGTCTATAGCTAGTCAATCACCTGAGAATAGGGGCCCTATCGTCAATGGTGAGATTCAAAAGCTCTGCTGTGGCACTCTTTTTCTTTTTTTTAATCTTCTTAATGTTTATTTATTTTTGAGAGAGCGAGAGAGAGAGAGAGAGAGAGAGAGAGTGGGGGGGAGGGCAGAGAGAGAGGGAGTCACAGAATCTATGAGCTGTCAGCACAGAGCCCGACGCGGGGCTCGAACTCACGAACCGTGAGATCACGACCCGAGCTGACATTGGACGCTTAACCGACTGAGCCACCCAGGCGCCCCAGCTGTGGCAGACTCTTAACTTACTACAAGAACAAAATCTAAAGGTGAATTCTCTGGCCTAGAAACTCTAGCTTCTGGGCAGTACCATCTGACTCTACTGACATGACCCACGTAAAAGATCTCAAATCACCAGTGCCTCAAGATAACCCAAAGTACTGGGCCACTGATTCTGCCTCCGTTTTGTGATCTGGAAATACAAATAATCGTAACACCAGCACCCAAGCAACGGTGAGAGGATGAAGTGAGACGGTATTTCTTCAAGCCTCTTCTGAAACGAGGTGGGTATAAATAACTAAATACATTTTTATACGTGACACGGTGGGTGTGAAGGCCCGGTGTCGCGTCTGACGTGCAGAAGGCTCTGGGCTCTTCTCTGTGACGTAACCACATGGTACTGTACTGAGCACTTCACTCATTTGTCTCCGCAGCACATGTTCGCTGGCTTTTACTTGGTGCCGGTAACGTGCTAGGCTCCAGGAATATGAAATCACCCCTTTATGAATGAGCTGGGCTTGGTAGAGTGCAGTCACAAAGCAACTGTCTCCTTCTCCTAGGGTCTGAATCCCTTCTCCCCTCTCTCTCCGGTTAAATATTGGGCAGTTGCCGTAGCTCTGATGACCCAGCTCAGATCACAGGACAATAGGAGTCTTGTTTCGGCGTTAGAAAATCAATTCCAGTCTAATTATCCCCAAACTGCAGTCCAGTCTAGGGTAATAATGGAACCTCGGGAGCCGGTTAATCAGTTGAGCCTTCTCAGCAACCACGTCCATTGTCTTCTCTCGTCTGCACCCACCTTCTCCCCCTCACCTGGTGCAGTTTCTGACCATCCTGCCTCCTGTCGTCCACGCAGCCCCACCTGTGTGGCTTTGGGCAAATCACTGAATCGCTGTGCCACAGTGTCATCAACTCTCAAATGCTGAAAGTATTTTGTCTCCCTCATTGGATTGTCGGGAGGCTTAAATGAAAATATTTCAATCGACGTCTAACATATGATAAACCTTCAGTAAATGTCAGCAATTACTATTATTGTGCCTTCCCTTTTGCCTACAAGTATGCTTAAGTTTCTCCTTCATTTTTTTGTTTGTTTGTTTAATTGTTATTTATTTTTGAGAGAGAGAGAGAGACAGAGCGTGAGCGGGCAGGGGCAGAAAGAGACAGAGACACAGAATCTGAAGCAGGCTCCAGGCCCTGAGCTGTCAGCACAGAGCCTGACGCGGGGCTCGAACTCACACACCATGAGAACGTGACCTGAGCCAAAGTTGGACGCTCAACCGACTGAGCCACCCAGGCATCCCAAGTTCCTCCTATCTTACAGAAATTTCTTGACCAATTTATTTTTGACTCAAGCTATTTTGATTCTAGTGGTCTTTTCTTCCCAGCCCAGTTTGGAAGAGGAACCCGTATTTACATTCTCACTTTAAATCCACTCCTCAAAACCTTGCATTCTTGGATCCACCCACAACAGCTGGACCAAGCCTTGTCCCCAGTGTTCGCCAGTCACCGCATCCCAAGACAGCCCACTCACCCTATTAGGCGACACAAACATTCTCTTGTTGAAACTCACATTTCTATTGTCTTCAATGACATTGTACTGATTAATTCCCCAATTAATTTAACAAAGAGCCTTAAGGTACGTGCTACATTTCCTTTTGTTAAACCTCACCAGGAAGGAGCTCAGGCAGGGTTTTATTCAAGTAGGGAAAATGAGGAACCGAGAATGGAAAAGACATCGAGGCCGCATGCAGTGACGGAAAGGACAGGTTGAACACCAGCCTCTGAGCACGTGGTCCAAAGCCCTACTCTGCAGCTTCAGCTGTAACATAGCAGAGAATGCACTCAGTCCTCTTGTTGCAGAAAGCTTTAATGTTTTTTTGGTGACATGTGCCAGGCACTGAACTACGTGCCAGGATATAATGAAGCCCCTGAGCCTAGACAGACAAGGACATCAGTACAGTGTGGGAAGGACCGTGGCGGCGGCAGGAGGATGGCAAAGATCCCCCTGTAGCTCCAGCAAGCCCTTCCCAATCTTCTCAATCTTCTGTGCAAGCCTCTCTTCCTTGGCCCCCCCTCCTGAAGCCTCCTCCAGATGCTGCAAACCTTGAGCCACACTGCCGTTCTATTCAGCCCACACCCAGAAAGAACCAAGAGCCAGATCTTTTGCTTCCCTTCTATCCCTCATAGCAACCAGCACCTCAATGGGTAAATTCATCGCTGTTCCCAAGTGTCTAACACAGCACCTGGAACATAGTAGGAGTCAGGAAAAGCTTGTTGCATACACATATGTTAGCAATGAATCATAATGAAACAGAATCGGTGTAATTAACTGAATATTTTGAGACCTCTTGAGGATAGAATTAACCCTTCCTTCTCTAGGACTGTGGGTCCTTTTATGTCTTGTTATGTGTGGTGCGGGGAGGAGTGGTGGCGATAAGTCAATGGTTAGTGCCCCCTGTTGCTATGGCATTCCAAGCCCCCAAGCAATTCTTGACTTTCGCCGGCTGCTCTCTGAGTTTCTAAGGCATACAGTATACAATTCTGACAACTGCCAGCCATGAGTATTCTGGAAGACTTTGGAGTTCTAATATCCCATAGCACCGTCCCCAGCAGAGTCCTTGTCTTGAGAGAGCCTCTAAAAGGTTGGAGTTTGACCAAACCAAGTCACCAGTTACACACTCCTGTGGCCGCCCCTACCTGTGCCTAACAGGAGTGTGTAACTGGTGACTCAGTTTGCTCAAACTCACCCTTTCAGACGACTGCTTCATGGGTCTGAGATCTCTTTGGGGGGGATGATAAAAATGTTCTGAAATTAGAAAGTTGTGTTGGTTGCACAGCTTTATGAGTACGAAAAGCCACTAAATTGTACACTTTTAAATGGTTACAACAGTCAATTTTATGTTGTATTATTTTACCACAAGAAAACACTAAAAAAAAGGAGGCACATGTGACCGTTTTCAAAATACACTGATTCATGTAAGTGAGGGATTTGGGAGTTTTGCTGGTTGGAAAGTTAGGAGGCAAGATGGAGAGAGGGGTGGAACAGCAGGTGTCCTCATGACAATGGCTTACTTTAAGGAGCCCGGCTGTGACACCCTCAGCTGTCTCCCCAGAGGTAAGAAACCAAATCCTTGCAGATGATAGGTGACAGACTGTGAAATGGCCAGAGATTAGGACTCAGCAACCGTCACTATGAAAACACTATTAAAACCAGAGCTGCTTATGTTAACAGTTGGGTTAGGGCAAAGTTGTAATAAGCATCCTGGCGATAAATTCATTTGTTAATTCCAGGAGAACTTCTAGATCAGCTGTCTGTGCCAGGCATTGGGCCCACATGCTTTATCCTTATCGGCTCTCCAGTGGTCCACAATCCACCCACTCCCCAGGCTGAACCCCTGTGAGATGGAACCTCCCAGTGACTTGGCTCATGGTCATGAGACATGACCACCGAGTTAGATTTACTGTGAACAGGCTCTTGGGCTCAGTG
The DNA here is from genome assembly GCF_018350215.1 of Panthera leo. Taxonomy (NCBI): domain Eukaryota; kingdom Metazoa; phylum Chordata; class Mammalia; order Carnivora; family Felidae; genus Panthera; species Panthera leo. The sequence continues at coordinate 49,760,411 of NC_056695.1, read as the reverse complement.
TCCAAGGGCCTGTGCTGGTCGCCCTCGTCTGCCCCTTTCCAGCTGAGCGGCTTGAGGCCTATCTGAACCTCCATTTCAACGGAGAACATTCATCCAGTCCATGTCATAGGCTGGTTGCGAGGCACACACAAGATAAAATGTGAAATCTTTGAAACCCATCAGATGCCCGGTAAAAGCGCGTTTTTAGAGTAGGTGAAGGGCACAGGTTTTTGGAGTCAGACAACCAGCGTTCACCGGCGGGAAGATCGTTGACAAGAAACTTCCCGGGTCTGAGCCTCAGTTTCCTCCTACGTAATGGAGGCGGCAGCACCTGCACAAGTCTGCGGGGAGGTGCGGCTGAGACGGTGCACACACAGCAGCCCGCGGGGAGTGCGCGATCGGTAGCAAATTCTCCCGGCAGCGCCATCTCCCTGAGTCATGCAGGGCCCGCCGGGACGCGGCTGCAGGAAACCGGGCGGGACAGCGCCGCCTCCCACACGGCCCGCGGGGGCGCCCGGCACGGCCCGCCGAGCGAGGCGCCGCCGCAGCCCAGGTGGGTGCAGCCCCCGCGGGGTGGGGGGGGGGGGGAAGGGGGGAGGAAGCGCGGCGGGGTGCGGCGCAGGGAGCGCGGCTGGCGGGCGGGGCGAGCCGAGCTCGCCCGCCGCCCTCTGCCTCCCGCGCCGGAGCTTTCTAGACTCCCCTCGCCGCAGGCCGCCGTCCCGGGACTCATTTACTCCCCGCGCCCCGCCCCGCCCGGTTCTGCCTTCTTTTCTTAAGTGGTTTACAATACCCTGAGTTGCTTTACACCGTATGGCCAGGCTCGCTGTAAATAATTCTCTTGCCCTGGGAATTCTAGTAACAAGACGGCTGGCTTGCTTTCTAAAGGAACACGCTGCCCCGCTCCCCGCGCCCGGCCTCCCCCCTGCCCCCCCCCCCCCACCTCCCCAATCAATATTTACTGGCTCTGCACAGGCCCGCCTGGAGGGAGAGAGCTTTACAGCACATTAGGAAGATGTCGACGCGGCCCTCGGGGAGCTTGTGATAAAAACGTTACAGGGAGAGGAGTCTGAGAATCGCTAGGCTTCTGGGGAGTGTGCACGGATACTCTGCACGCGGCGCTGCCATTTCTAGAGTTCCCGAGAAAAGGGTTTTCTTGTGTAGGGTTTGCTTTGGTTATCCCCCCACCCCCCACCCCCTTTGTAGGCAACAAAGGAAGAATGGAGCTTCCTAAATCTTAGGATCTACAATTATGCCACCGGATCTAAAGGGAAACGGGAAAATGAAGGCACAAGTCGCTGTTTCTGTTTATTCAGATTCTTCGGAGGACACTGGCTTCACACAAGGAAGCACCCTGAGGATCACAGTGAGCCACGGTGTGGACGAAGACTCAGGGCCCAGGGCTCAGAGCTTTCAGTGTGTGGCCTGGGGAAAGCTGCAGCACTTCTCTGACCCTCAATTTCTGGATCCGTGTAATGGACATGATAACACCTGCCCTGCTTACGGTACTGCGTTGCCAGAAGAACTGCGCCAAGTGAAGTTTGTGAACAGTGAAACTTCATGCATGTCATGAGTACAATAGGATTGTGATATCAGTGTCACGCTCAAAAACACACTCTGGAAGGTCGGTTTGTGGTTAAAAATGATTCAGACTGAGAGAGAGATTATAAAGGCCGCGGGGATTTACAAATAGATCGGTGAGATCACAGCAGGCACGGAAGGGCACTTTTGAGCGGATGGTGGAGACACTGAACAGGAAGTCTGGCAGTGGCACCAGAGGAGGAAGAGGTGTTGCTGGGTGCTATTGGAGGAGGCTGGAGGATTTGTTCCCTGACATGCAGGGGAAAGCGGTTGAGGAAACCGCTTATGCTGTGAGCTTATGATTTCGTGAGTCACTGTACCATCCATGTTGAAGGTCACGTGCAAAAGCCAGAGACAGGAATAGGTGTGCCTTGCCGAGGTGATGACCGTGCCCGAGGGCCTGTGGAGAAGACACGCAGGGCTGGGTGGTCCAGGAAGTGAAATGAGTTGGACACTCCAGGCAGGTTCTGAGAAAGCCCAGCAAGAGGCGGTGGGAGGAGGTCAGAATGAGCAACCGATGTCTGGGCAGAGGCAGCTGACGGCTGTGGTCGGAGGCCAAGAAAACCAGTTCTGAAGGAGCTGGAATCCTAGGCAAGGTGGCAAGGATGCCACTTGGCAGGAAGGAGACCTGGCAGTCACCCTGGAACAGAACCAGAGCTGCAGGGCTCCGGGAGGCTTGATGCCTGGGAGAGAGAAAGGAGGACTGTGTTTAGGTCTTGCTCCTCCAGACAGCAGGTTGGGGTAGCAGGATCCTTGAGAGGTGGGACATATCTCATTCCTCTCTGTAGCCTCGCTACCTAGTACAGTGCCTGGCCTATGGAAGACACTCGCCAGTGTTCGTTGGCATGAACCGACAGATGAACAGCAAATGAATAAGGCCAAATTCAAGATTCCCAACGAGCTTGGAATTTTTATTCCCTCTTTTGGTGGCTTTTGACTGCCTTAGGCTCTTTTCTAGTGCCATATAGCTAATGCCAGGACTACCCTCAGTGTCCCTCCTGAGAACTCTTGGCCATCTGGCATGTCTCCAGTCTCCTTCCTTTCTCTTTATAGGGTGTCTGCATTCAAGATGGCTGCGGTCCACTTAGTGGCTTGTTTCCATGGCAATGTGCTTCTTCATTAAGCTATACCCAACCCCTCTCTAGTTACTAGCCTTTGCTGTACCTTATTCAGTTCCCAGCCGTGTTTACATCCTGTCCTGATACAGAATGTCTTTCATTAAGGGAACATTGTCTTCTCAGAATTAACTTAAAAAATGCACTTAAACACATTATGGTATGACTTTTTTTTTTCCAACTAGAAATATAAAATTTCTCCACAACTTCTGTGCCAAAAAATTAAGTTTCCTTGTCAGCCGTTTTCACTGACTCTTTTCAAAACTGTTTCCTCCGCACATAGTGTATGCCAGCCCTGGAAAGAGTCTCCGGGAGAAGCATGTGGCTCCCAACATAATGTCTGGCTCTCACGTTTTCACCTACATCTGGGGACTCTGCCCCCTGCTGGTCGTTGTCATGATTATAATTGCCAGCAGTCTCGCCCTCAGTACTGACGAATATGAACACTAACTCAAGAAAATAGAGGAACAAGAGTCACAGTGCGCATTTAATTTTATGTTACCGTGTCATTTTTATTAGACCCATCCATTTCTGTTTTTAAGGCTCCTGATATGGTTTTCATCACTTTAATGAAGAAGGCTCTATCTGACCCATTATTAGAATCCATCTTGCTCTACTCACAGAGTGTGGCTTGCCCGTAGCTTTTTTCTCAGCTGTAAACTTGTAAGACTCAAGAAACACCGAGGTGGTGCCCGCTACTGCCAGTTCAAGTTCTACCTTTCTTTTTGACATGGATTTTCACATCCGCTGGCAGAATTTCTGCCATGCAATCACCACTTGCAGCCAGTGAGGGTAGGCTTGTCCTTGGTCCAACAGCTAGTCCCATTTCTCAGTTGGGGCCCGTCACCACTCTTCCTCACCTTCCCATGAAGCACCATATTGATTCCCACATTCGGTATCTCCCACTTACTAGGCCTCTCATGGCTCAGCTCAGTGCATTGCCAAGATCTTCCACCCGGATCCTTTCCTCAAAGCTCTGTGGGACTCTACACAGCAGAACATTCATTGTGGCTAGGGTATAAACCCAAGTTCCTTAGAACAGCTTGCCTCTGTGCATTGAAAATCCAGTTTTGATTGCCCCTGCTCTTTCCATGCCTGCATTTAGAGCTAAAGTGCACCAGCAGATATGCAAAGTTCATCCTAACCGTGCAGTTGTGCTATGACCAATTTAGAAAAAAACATTGTCTAAAGAGGTGGTTCTGTATACTGTGCGTGGTGTAATTCTTATAGGGAAAGTGAAAGTCTTTGTCGTACTGGGTTGATCCGTGTCCCCTTCAAAAATACGTTTCAGTCCTTAGTCCCCGACACCCTGAACGTGACCTTATTTGGAATTGAGTCTCTGAAGGTATCATCAAATGAAAATGAGATCATGGTGGATTATGGTGGGCGCTAGCCCAATGACAGCTGTTCCTATAATAAGCGAGAATAGGAAAGAAACCTGTCAGTGTGAAGACAGAAGAGAAAGCGGAGTTAAGCTACCATAAGCCAAGGAATGCAGAAGATTGCCAGCAACCACCCAGAAGGTAGAAGAGACAAGGAAGGATTCTTCTGTAGAGACTTTCTTTATTCAGCTTCTAGCTGCGAGAGTGTACATTTCTGTTGTTTTAAGGCACTCAGTTTGTGATAATTTGTTATAGCAGCCCTAGCAAACAATACATTCACCAACCAGAAAACTAGAAAGAGGTGAGAGGTTTGACTCTCAAATGCTGTCATCGTTTTGCCTCCAATGTTCAGCTTCCCCCAAGGATAGATGGGAATTTGCCCGTTTGGTTCTTGGAAGAGAATACTTTCTGTACTTTTGGACATTAGGGGAAAAAAATGCAGCGATTTCTTTCTCCCCTGACATTGGTAACATTATTACCCATAATGCATTAGACACTTAGATTTGAGATACTACCTAAATATTTACAGCTCTTCCTAGAGTGTGACTGCGTGATATCCCAAAGAGAGGCTACTTGTGAACCACCCCTGACCGCACCACAGCCTGCCGGACCCTCCTCTGGTGCCCAGCTAATGAATTAAATGTGGCTGCTTGAGTGGATTCATTAGCCTGCGAGGGCGGCAAAGCAACTTGGAGGTTGCATGTGATAAGTAATGCAGGTTATAAATGGCCATTAAATGTTCTTCCAGGGAAAATTGCTGAACAAAATGCTTTTAAACTTATTTTTTTTATTTTTTGTCTTTGGAGAAAGAGTTCTAGAGCTGGGGGTGATGGAGAAGCTCAAGCAGGGATGGATCCAAATCCACTGGTTTGGTAGGGAAATGATAGGAGCAGTCAGCACTGGTCAGAAGGGAAATTTAAGGGATGTGGCAGCAGTAGACTTGGTCGGACGTTGCACGGAAGCAGAGTTACAAACAAGGCTGACTCCTAGGCTGAGGAAATCTGAAAAACTTTTGGGTCACTGAGTGTGGTAGCGAATTCAAGATCAAGAAAAGCAAGAAAGAGGAGGTGAAGAGGAGGGTCTGTCAGACTCACAGGCTCATAATCATTGGCTCCAAGTGCCACATCCTACAGACGAGGCCACTTGGGGCCCAGAGAGATGAAGCGGTCAACCAGAGTTCCACGGCTAGCAAAGGGGTGGAGCCAAAATCAGAATCCAAGGCCCCTCTCGTCATCCAAATTAGAGACCAAGAACTGGAGAAAGACCTATGGATGTAGATTTTGGAGAACCCCACTTTCTAGCTGGCAACCCACAAAGGAGAATATATGGAACAGAGATGACAAACCACAAACTCATGCTGTGACCTTTACTCTAGTTTTTAAAATTAGTATTTAAATTTGTTTCTAACACCTAAGGGTCAGGTGAGTTCCCATGGCACTCTAGGTTGCTGGCTGCTCCGGGAAAAGTCAGTTGGTCTGTGAGAAACTAAGGAAGAGCTCCTTCGTGTCAGATGGGCCACAGGCTGGTGTACCTGCCCACCTGGCGGGCTTCACAGCTGATATCCCCCACCTGGCCCCGCTGGGCCCTGGAGTTCACAACCCCTGGGAGAGGGGAAGAAAGGCAGGGGTCCTGAGCCTGCAGCTGAGAGGCAGAATTGGAAATGGTAGAGGGTGAAAGGAAGGAACCTGAAGACAAGAAGGCCCAGGGAGCCTAGGTCACAGAAGCAAAGGTCTCGTCCAGAAATCCAGGGGACGGGACGGACTTTTCATCTATTTTTGGATAAAGTAACAGGATGTGGAAACCAAAAAAAGTGGGCAATTCTCTGATCCTGCACAATGGTGATGACTTATGCAAAACATCCTCTTTCCTATTTTTAACTAGATCACAGAAGCTGCGTCAGAGGGCTCGTTGCTGACTAATCCTGTTGCGGTGCCTTTCTCTGAATTGCATAAATGCCATCTACATAGGCGAAAGAACATTTGAGAAGGAGAAAAAAGTCTGTAAAGACTACTGCACACAGGGCATTCTTATAAATAGTATTCTGAGTGAGATCAGGGTGTTCTGGGCCACCACTTTCTGGAAGTTGTCTAGGATTTCATGGTTGAATGATGCAGACATTCAGAGGAAACTATTCATTTAATTCAAGCTGAATTAGTGATCCCGCGACAGTTTTGTACTCCATAGCGACAACTCTTTTTCAGTAGGTAACATGGAGAATTATGCCGATTTTTCAGCAAAAGTATTTTCTAGTTGTATAAATATCCCTGTGCCAGGAATACGTCTTTTATTGGAGAAAAGGACTCAGGAATGAGAGTGAAGGGTTCTCAATGCTTTATAAGCAAGAACCACATGGTGACAATGGCAGGGATTTTTACTGAGACGGAGCTGTTGCAGATGCTGTGAGGGCCCTGCTCCAACCACCCCCCCCCCCCTCCTGCTTCAGTGCTCTCCAACTGACCGTCGGCTGCCAATCTCTGTGCCCCTCTGTGCCCTTTGCCCGGGGGCTTTTTTCATAACCGAGGAAAGCCAGCGTGCCAAGGAATGAAAACCACCCAAAAGCAGCAGCAGCCCCAACTGGCAACTGGTAGGAGTTGGTGTATAAATACCCTAGTCCCTAGCATGACCCCTCGCATGGGGTCTACAAGCCATTTAACACACAGAGTAAGTAGGCTGCTGGCTTTGCAAGGCAAATACCTTGCTAGAGTAATGCAGTAATATTATTGCTTTGTTTTCTGTGTGTGTGTGTGTGTGTGTGTGTGTGTGTATGTGTAGTATGTATAGTTTATATATATATAAACTATATATAGAGAAAGCTTATATATATATGTATGTTTCTATATGTAGTAGTATGTATAGTTCGTATATGTATATATGAAATGTATATACTCTGTGTATAATGTATATGTATATAATCTGTGTATATAACAAATAATGTATATGGTGTGTGTGTGCATATGGTACTTTATACTTTGGAAGATAATACTGTTTTCCACTTGCAATGGTGCTTATAAAGCTTCTTTTCAGAATGAACTTGTTTAAGTAAAAATGCTGAATTGATTTAAAGAACATTTAAGTAAATGATAGAGTATAACCTCCACCAATATGCCACAAAAGTGTAGAGGTTGTGCATGAATGACTAAAGCCACACTGGTGTCTTCTTGCTCTCTTCTGCAGATCCCTCAGGTGCCTCAGAGACTGCCAAGGCGGGCAAGAGGAGTGACAGTGGCTTCAGGTCACCCGCCTCTCCTTCAAGCAAGGCATCCTGGTGTACTGGCCTGGGAATCGGTGATCTAAGGAGTGAACTAGGGGAAGGGATCTACCATTTCAAAGAACAATAGTTCACAAGTTTGAAATGTTCACATGGAGTCCAGCACTCAATTTATCAAGAACTTGAGGCCAAGAGAGTTTAAATGACATTTCCCAGTTCCCGTACAGAGTTTGTGACAGAGCTGGGACATGGACCCATTCACGTGACCCCCACCCATGCTCTTCTGACTGTGCTCCCTCCCTCAGAGGCAGGGCTCAGGTAGGGCTTCAAAGGCAGGAGAAACCAGGGCAGGGAGTGGGGAGAGAAGATCCTGGAGAGCACAGCTCTGCAGGGGAATCAGGTGACACTTTCCCCGGGGCCAGGCAGGGAGAGCGTTTTAATAAAGGAAGGTGTTGGGCAGAGGCGGAACAAGGAATACAGTGGGGAAACATGTCGGGATCAGAGGAGAAGGAGCTTGAATGCCTGGTGGGGGGAGTGTGAACTCACAGGAAGTGTGGATCCGGGTCTCTGAGCTGGGAAGGGACGCATGAAAGCCATGCTTTGGGAGGCAGCACTGTAGAGAGCAATTAGGTTGAAATACTGCTTCCAGAGCCACTTACTTAGCCTCTCTGTGCTTTAGCTTCTTCTAACACACCCAGAACGGTATCTGGTACCTATTAAGGGCTCAATAATGAGCCCTACTAAGGGCTATTATGATGTTGTCTATGAAGGACTGAATAGTGCCAAGAGAGGGAAGCGGCCTGGCTGAGCTAGGTAGTAGCAGAGACAGAATTAGAAATCAGGACTGATTTCTAATTCAACACTCTTTTTCTCTGGCTCTTGTTTTAAAATGATGTCTTATTTATTTTCTTGTCTGCATTAGCATTTCCACTTGCAAAACATAATGCCTTTATTTAGTACAAACATACCTCCACAATGGTTTCCTTTTGGAAAAACAATTTTGATCGATGATTTCTCTCACTCCCTAATTAATATACCACAGTTAGAGTGAGCACTGCCTGCTTTGACAAAGCAGGGCTTTCAATTTTCAGATCTTCAGCCACTAACAGGGGAGTCTGACTTTAAACCGTATGAACTTGCGTATGACATTTAAATTTTAATAACTGTTCTGGTTGCTTCTTTGTGTCTGGAGAAAATAACGTTTATTTTGACCAAATGCTATCTTTTCCCTTTTTTCATCAGACAAATCATACTTATGACCTGAGAGCTTCTGTTGTTCTTTATGATTCACTGATCAACCGTGAACGAAGAAACAAATGCTGGAATTTTGGTGACAGCATATTGGTGATTCTCTCCAGGAGACTGCGGTCTCGCAAAGAATCAGAGACCAAGGGAGGGCAGCTTCCTCAGAGATTCTGTAGCCCAGCTCATTCATCTTTATAGATGACAAAATTCAGCTCAGAAAGGTGAAGTGAATTTTGCAAAGTCATCTAGCTACTTGGTGGTAAGAGGGATTTTGAACCCATTTGTTTTTTTGACTTGGAGTCCCCATTGCATCACGTCCTGCATCGACTCATGCGTTTCTAAAAAGTCTTCCTGTATTATTAGGCAGGCAAATCCAGCTTGTTGCTTGGTTTTGCAAATAAAGTTTTATTGAAACACAGTCCCTTCACAAAAGATGTCTGCCGATCCCTGTTGTGTATCAAGCCTGGTTGAAACCCCTTTGTTGTTGTTTGTTTTTGTGTTATGCTTTTTGTAAAAAATCTTGATGGATTAATAGGTCTTTCAGCAACAGGTAGAACGGAAGTTCTGTGTGCATGTCGCACAACTGATGACATCGATACCACATAGATGTGTTCTTATTCATTCAGCATTCCATCCTGTCCAAAGCTCGCCACAGTTCTCTAGAACAATGGTACCCCTATCTGCCTGATCATCTGCTCCATTCCATGAAATCCCTGAGAATACAGACTCCCAGGACCCTCCCCAAATCTCCAGTCAGTGTATCTGAGTTTAGGTTTGGAAATCTGTAATTTTATTATTATTTTTGTAACCTCTGGAGGCAATTTTGATGAGCAGCCAGCTTTGGGAACCTTTGCGCTGGGTAATGACTGGATGGACGTCTGTATCTTTGTTAGAGTCCTTTCCTTTCCTCCTGTGTGTTTCTAAGCCCATCCTCTTCCTGAGCCCCATGCTATGGGTCGTAGGTACATTGTTCCGCATCTTTGCTGAATGAGGCTGGGGGCAGGGGCGCCTTACACACCACACTAGTATTTCCTCAGTATCCAGTAAAGTAGTGCACTTTCTGCCTTCATTGTAGTTATCTGACTGGTTACACTTTTATTTCTGTCATTGCCTTGTTCGCTTTCCATTTGCATTTGCATAAAATTCCTCAAATGACAAATCCAACCCTGATTTCTTCTGCTTTCTGATTGTAAAAGTGAGGTGCATAGACAGCCAGAACTTAGATGAGAAAAGCTTCATATCCCCTGTACCCTGTTTTTCATCTTTCTTTCCTTTCCTGCTTTTAAGAATGTCACTGAAACCATTAGGGATTAAAACAAAAATAGATTTAGAACCCCGAAAGTTTGTTGGTCTCAGCCATCCATTAATTTAAATTTTTCCTCCCTGCTGTTTGAGGATTATGTTAGCCTAATAAAACAGGCTTTTAAATATATGTATATATATGTATGGCCACACTCAGTTCACATTCATTTTTTTTTTCTAAATTTTTTTTTTAATGTTTATTTTTGAGACAGAGAGAGACACAGCATGAGCAGGGAAGGGGCAGAGAGAGAGGGAGACACAGAATGTGAAGCAGGCTCCAGGCTCTGAGCTGTCAGCACAGAGCCCTACGCGGGGCTCGAACTCAGGAACTGTGAGATCATGACCTGAGCCGAAGTCGGAGGTTTAACCGACTGAGCCACCCAGGCGCCCCTCACATTCATTTCTTTAACCGGTTCCTCTCTCTTTCATTGCATAAATTAACTAAAATAATTGACCTCAATGGTCTTTTCGCTATGAATGACTTTGTGTGAGGAAGCTAGTTCTCACTTTCATAGAATGAGATAGGTTTATTTCTTTCTCTTAAGTGAATTAAGACAAAAATATATGATGTGCAAAGACTTCAATATGTCCCATGTTATAATTAGGATTGATGAAGTCCTAAGAAAGCAGCAGACATTGAATCAAAAGATAATGTTTAACCTGCCAAGTAGAACAATAAACAAGATCTATTACCGCAAAGGTGTTTAGAATTAGTGTATCTCACTCAGAGAGACATGACCAACAACAAATGCGAAACCAATGAGGACATCAGAATGACACTTGAAAGACCTTAACAAAATATGGCATCATGCTGGGATTCGCGAGATGAGAAATACTGACTTTGACCGTGATGCGATATCTTCTGTAAGCCATTACAATTAGAGGCGAAAATGGAAGGGCTATTCAATTACTTTGGGCAGTATCTTTCCACCTGCATGAGTTTAACAGGGCACATTTCACAATAGATGTCTCAAGAAATTTAACTAACCGTTCATTGAAATCTAAAGTGGATAGGCTGTAATTAAATAAGCATTTTATATCCCAGTTAGGCTGGCCCTAATGAGCAAGTCTAAATCTTGTTTTCAGGATCAAATTGCATTTTGTGACAGCACCTCCTTGCCAGTCTGTCCTTCCAATAGGGACAGGCATTTCAGAATAAGGGCAAACACCTAACAGATAAAGACAGCAGGGCCACTCTCCAGGCTTGTGCACTGTTCAAAATCACAGTGCATTGGAAACAACAGGGATTATGCTGACTTCAGGAAGGTAATTTTGGTTTCAAGGAAATTAGGACCGATTTAGTAATCTTGGTAAACCAGGCGTTCATAACAGGCCAGGGCAGAGAACTTGGCCATGGCACCCTAAAGGTACCCACCCTGTGCCTTTGGCACTTCCTAAGCCTAGTGCATATTGTTATTTATTGTCTAAGATCTGTCCGTCTTCCTGACTAGATTGAAGGCATCTCAAAGGCAGGGACCAAGTGAACTGTTTGGGTATCATCAGCACCTTCCATGTGGGCTGTTTGAATGTTTGTTCTAGTTGGTGGTGCTGCTCTTAGGTAGAATAAGTAAGTTAGTTAATTAACAGAATTTAGAAGCACAAAAGCATCCGATTCCTTCTAAAAATCTGGCAGTTCATTCTTTGCCTCTGTTAATATGGAACAGATTTCTCCGTAGGAGGAATAAATGTAAAATGAATACAGAAATTCACATATTGTATCCATTTGTTAATATATACATTTGTTTATTTAGAAAACACAACAAAGTACAAAATAATTGGATGATTTGATTTAAATAAATCAAAACTGCAAATGCATTTTCACCTTCTCAAATCCTTTTTTGGTTGGAAGTCATGCCGATTACATCAGCAATTGCCTGCGCGGGGGCTGCGGAACTGGTCCTACATGTTTCTTGTAGATATTGCAAGTTATTCCAAGGTTTAATAATTTGGGGGACATTCTGAGTGAAATGAGGTTTAAAGAGACTTCTTTATTATAGGGTTTCTCAAGTGTTTGAGTTGTGCCAACATCCTTTACGAGTCTTCAAAGTTAGAAGGCAGATGGTATGGATTTACTAACTCATGTAACTCTTTTTATGGAACAACTGAGAGACTGGTGTGGTCCGAGGAACACACTTTGGGAAATGTTGAATCAGACACATTTTTCATGTAGGCTCCTTCTGTTAGCGAAATCGCACAGTTGAATACCTGAGTTGAAAGACCTTCAATCTGTAAACCTTCTGGAATCATGGTTCTCAGTCTTGGCTGTCCATTAAAATCACCTGGGAGGTTTAAACAAGCCAGTGCTGAGGCCCTACCCTCAGCCAGCTAAAGTCAGGGTCTCTGAGGGTGAGTTTTCTGACCCATAAAATGGAAATAATAATACCTACCTCACAGAATTGTGAAACATAAATGAGCCATATATGGAAAATACCTGCTCTGTGCTTTCAACAATAGCCAAATTATGCAAAGAGCCCAATGTCCATCAACTGATGAATGGATAAAGAAGATGTAGTTTATAAATACAATGGAATACTACTTGGCAATGAGAAAGAATGAAATCTGGCCATTTGCAGTAATGTGGATGGGACTGGAGGGTAATATGCTAAGTGAAGTAAGTCAGTCAGAGAAAGATATCATATGCTTTCACTCATATGTGGATCTTGAGAAACTTAACAGAAGACCATGGGGGAAGGGAAGGGGAAAAATAGTTACAAACAAACAGGGAGGGAGGCAAACCATAAGAGACTTTTAAATACAGAGAACAAACTGAGGGTTGATGGGGGTTGGGAGGGAGGGGAAAGTGGGTGATGGGCATTGAGGGGGCACTTGTTGGGATGAGCACTGGGTGTTGTATGTAAGCCAATTTGACAACAAATCATATTTTAAAAAAATAAAAAAACATAAATAAACATAAAATAAAATAATGAAGATTAAAAAAATAATACATAGCATCTCCATTTAACTGTGAAAGAAAAAGAAAGAAAGAAAGAAAGAAAGAAAGAAAGAAAGAAAGAAAATACCTGCTCTGGTGCCCGAAACAAAGTTTAGGCTTTGAAAAAAATGTTTCTTTCTAAGGATAGTGTAAAATTCCAGTGAAGAAATATAGAAGATATTATGAAAAAAGAAAATCACTTTTTGGCCACACTATGGTTCTGCATCGACAGATGCTAACAATATATGATGAGAAACAGGATGTTTGCATAGCCTAAGTATTTCCCCACAGTATACTTATTAATTACAAAGGGAAAAAGAGTAATTTTACCATGGAAAAATCTGGCAGACTTCATCTTAACTAAACAATGAAAGGTAATCTCATCAGTAATGAGACATGTCAACACCATGTGCTCCCTGGTACAAGGGGACACCGAGGAGACCACATCATGACTTCTGTAGTGCTCTTGCTGAAAATACATTATCTGGAGAAAGTATACAAGGAAACATCAGCAAACCCAAGTCAAACAACGTTTTTCAAAATTACTGGCCAATACTTTTCAAAAGTGCCGAGGTCATAAAAGAAAAAGACTGAAGAACTGTCCCTGACTGGAGGAGGCTAAGAAGCTAAATGCACTGTGGGAGCCTGTATTGAATCAGGGACCAGAAAAGGAATATTAGTGGGACAACTGGCATGAACTCAATAAGTTCTGCTCATTATCCATTTTTTTTCAAGATGGTTTACTAAATTTGTATAATTATACTACACTTCTATAAGATGTTAACACTGGGGATGATGGATGAAGGTAAATGGAACTCTACTATTTTACAACTTTTCGGTAAGTCTGAAAAGTTTTCAAAATAAAAGCTTTCAAGATAATGGAATCAATATTTCAGGAGGTTTTCTTTCCCTCATGGGTGTTTGGAGTTTAGAGGAAATAGGCCTCTATATACTGTATAGTCTACATTGAGCGTGGGAGAAAGTGGCTCAAGATGGGCAATTTAACAAGTATTTCCTGTGATTTGGAAACATGTGCTCCTGAGGCAACACTGTCATAAATACCAGATAGAGGATTTGGTAAAAGAGGGGAAAAAAACAAGTGATCCAGGAAAGAAGAGAGTAGGAGCCCAGGTAGTGGTAAGGAGAAATTAGGAGCTGCTAGATATGGGTTTCAAAAAAAGGATTTGTTTTTTTGAATAGGAACAGGGGAAAGGGAGATAGTTCTGTGTATAGTGAATAGCTATGAGAGATATTTAAAAGGGCAGAGAGGGACAGAAGAGGTTAAAGATATTTTCCTGGCATTATATGTGTTATGTTCTCCTTGGCATTTGCCTATAAGTCAGCAGTAGAGATATTGATTTTTTTCTAATATTTGTTCTGTGTTTTTTTTTTCTTTGAATATTACTCCATGCTGAGGCTCATCCTCCAGGGGTCTGGTTATAATTCTGTTACACCGTGACATCGTCCAAATCATGTGCTTTGGAAGACAGATGACAAAGCCATTAGCCTGGTAGCCCTTCGGCCTTATGAAGAAAAGTGGTTTGGTCCGCAAACTCAAACACCCGAGGAATCACGCAACACAGTTCTCTGCTGTTGGGCAAAAATAGGGACCTGCCGTCAGCAGACCTGAGGAGAATTGCTGGAGCAGTGTGGCCGAGGAGCTGCTTGGCGTCTCTCATGGATTGTCTTCACCTGCAATGCCCATTGGTTTCTTCCTGATCATTTTCAGGACTGGAAGCCAGAAGTGAATCTGAAGAGACAAAAAGATCGATGAATGAGCATTAGAGTCATTTCAGATGCCTGTGACATAAACTTCTCATTGTGGGCTGCTGGCATCAGAAAAACATGCAAAAGACTTGGAAATGGCCAAGGGCGCCTACGTGGCTCAGTCGGTTAAGCGTTTGACTCTTGGTGTCGGCTCAAGTTATGATCTCACCGCTTTGTGGGTTTGAGTCCCACACTGGGCTCTGTGCTGGCAGCGCAGAGCCTGCTTGGGATTCTCTCTCTCTCCCTCTGTCTCTGCCCCTCTCACACTTGGGCTGTCTCTGTCTCTCTCAAAATAAATCAATAAACTTACCCAAAAAATAAAGAAATAAAATGGTCTTGTGCCATTATAAAAAGGAGAAAAAAAAGAGACTTGGAAATGGCCAGAAACTTATCCTTGTGGGTTACCTTAGCCTTTCATTGTTTCTAAGCCATTTCCCCATTCCCAGCTGTCGGGAGCTGATAGCAACAATGGGAATGATTCTTGTCCACAGACACGTGAAATGACTTTCACCCTGTAAAGTGCAATTAATCCTCCCATCCACCTTGTGGAAGAAGCCAGTTTTGCATCTAGTAAGCACATTCATTTGGGTATTCCTGGTGGCATATATATATATGTGTGTGTGTGTGTGTGTGTGTGTGTGTGTGCTTTGAACTGTTCTTTGAATTGGTTGGAATTTCTTACCGTCTCTTCATTAATTAATAAGTTAAACAAAACCTTCGATGAGCATTCATTTTATGTGTAGGAAGTCATTATCATATCTATGCATAAATATACATATATGTTATGCCTATAGAAATCCTCTTCATCATATGTACATCATACATATACTTTAATGCTGGAGCATGAACAAATTCTTTGAAGTTTACCAAGCTGTAGTAGATAGTTCCCTCTGTTAGTTATTTGTCCTCGACGTGATAAATCGCTCTTACTGGGCACGGTCCTTTAATAATAATTGCAGAGGGCCTTCCCAGTAGCCTCTCTACCTTGTGGCTGACTGTACCTACTTGAAACCAGCGTTGGGGCACCTGGGCGGCTCAGTCAGTTAAGTGGCCGACTTCAGCTCAGGTCATGATCTCGCAGTCTGTGAGTTCGAGCCCCACGTCGGGCTCTGTGCTGACAGCTCAGAGCCTGGAGCCTGTTTCAGATTCTGTGTCTCCCTCTCTCTGACTCTCCCCCGTTCATGCTCTGTCTCTCTCTGTCTCAAAAATAAATAAACGTTAAAAAAAATTAAAAAAAAAAATCAGCGTTTTGAAAAATATCTTGCAGACCCATCTGGCCCATTCAAAAGCACGAAGCGAAGAGCCTTAGCCACACATATCTATTAATTTTCTCCCCCTGGTGTCCTATCTATTGCTAGGGGTGTGAACCCTAACATGAAATTGAAGAGTGCTTTGCAAGTCCACTGGCCCTTCAAACCCAAAGTCTCCTTCATTACAGATTACATCGCCATCTTGGCTTGCCTTGCCTTTGTAAAGTAGAGATTCTGTTTACTGTTTCCTCCTCCCAGTGCCTGCTTTGCTCTCTTCTTCAGGAGCTTCACATGCAGGTGCCGGACGCGCTCCGTCTGCACGGTGGGGTAGAAGGACGCGGACACCAGGATTTTAAGCTGCGTCAGGATGGAGGACAGCAGTCCCAGCACCACTAGTATCACAAGAATAATGCTGAGAGGAACCCAGGTCTTAGACAGAAGGAGCTTTGGCTCGGGGATGCAGGTGGGTTCAAACAGAGATATGTTAAAGGAAGAGTCATGTATGATGTCTTGAGTTCCTTGCTCCTAAAATGAAAGAATAAGACCCTTAAGATCCATGCCATTTTTGCCCTCAGTCCTTGTCTTGCTCAATCCTGCCCTGCAATGCATAGCATTTAGCGTGAACCATGCAGGGACTTGGACTGGAGCAGCTCCTTTCGTGTGCTAGGATGGGAGCAAAGACAAGGGCCGAGTGTTCTTTGCAGCGGTTGCAGTGTTTTTCTAAAGCGGGTTTGTGGAAATACAGATTTCCTTGAGAGAAAACGTATCAGATAAGTTTGTCTACTCTGTCCTTTCTTTGGAGAGTCAGGATCCCCATGAGCCTGTTGAAGTCTCTGAGAAGAAGGCAGAGAAATCCATTTCACTTCAGCCAACACTTCTCCTCACACATTTGACCACATAACCCAGTTTTATGGAACACCTGTTTCTACACACTAGGAAACGTGGGACTGATGAAAGATGTTTTTAGCTTAACTGCAGGAGCCTTTTTTTGGGAGCATAGCCCCTTAAGACCCCACCATGTCCTCCCCATCTTGACAAATACCCCGACGGCAGACCACGAGGTCACAAAGATGCAGAAGCATTAAATTATGTTCTAAATCAACCTTCTAGACATTGGGGGCAGGGAATTATTCTTAGCGTAAGAATACTAAGAATAGTATTTGCTGAAGGTGGCTTTAAACCCTTTGTGTAGAGGTCTCAGACAGGACATTGTCTCATCTCTGCTGGATGCTCGGGGGGAATGTGTTCCTTTCTGCTTGAAGGCAAGAATACAAACCAGTTGCCCTCAGTGGACTGACAACAGAGGGCAAAAGATGACATCGTGCCGCCCAGCCAAGCCACCAGCAAAAGAGTGTGCTGATTCAGCACTTTGTTTTCCCTGACCTGAGAAAGTCATTTAATCTCTCGGTGGATTTGTTTTCTAATTTGGTAAAACAGGAATTAATGGAGCAGATCCTGCCCATGAACAAACTACTCCCAGTGTAAATTAAGCACCTTGGGGATGGAGCGTTAACCTTACAAACTGGAGTACTTAGTAAGTTATTATCACTGCAGCACCCCAGAGCTGGGGGGGCAGGGGCGGGCAGGAAGAGGGAAACGACTTCTCCAAAAGAACACAACCACACCTAGAGAACAGAGTGCACCTTGAGCTGCCCCAGTACCTGTGAAGACTCTGGAAACTTCAAACCTGGGGCGTCTCTATAGATGTCAAGTCAAATCTGTAATTTCTCCACCACTGTGCCTAAGCAATGAAAAGCCTTTCTGTTGCCTTTCATTTTCTCTTATTAAAAAGACAGTTCACCTACAATTAAATATAGAGATTTCAGTCCCCAGAGCAAGGCATGTGCTCTTTTTAATACTAGTGAAGAAACAAACACATCGAGTGAGTCAGTGATGAGAAATCTTGCAATAAGAAAGCAGCGGGTGTCCGGTCTTGGAAGAAGTTACTTAATCTAGGAATCTAACTGGGGATTTTGCATTTGGGACTCAGGGCTTCATAAAGATTGAGTCAACATTTTTGTACAGGGTTGGTGGAGGGTAATGTGGAAGAAAAATGAATTCTCTCAAAATGCTGAGCAATATGCTAAATGGTACCCTGATGCTTTAAAATGTGTTTACCTCTCATAAGTAAACAATTTGCCAAGACAGCGTTGAGTAATGGACCGAGGACCCGCTCTGGTATCAGACAGTCCTGAAAAGCTAATGCAGACAAATGCTGTGCACAATACGTGCTCAATAAGTTAACAATGCTGGCTACTTTTACTTATGATGCCCACCCATCCAGCTAGCTCCCTTTGGGTCATTTCCCTTCTTTCTTCTCTACTTAAAAGACTTATTTAAAATCATATGAAAGTGGGAGAGAAATATTGGCAAAACCCTGAGGTGATGTTTCTCTTCCTGCTCAACCTGCAGCAACAGAGGGACCCACGGCCACCAAGGGCATCCTGGGATAAGGGCAGGACACTGCAGGTCCCTGGAGCCAGTGGCTGATGGCAGTCTCCCAGGCACGGCAGGAGAGAGTTTGCGAGGAGCCCCCACAGCAGTCTCGTACCCACACCTGCCCCAGCACCCACCGCCCTGCTGTCGCTATGCGAGAGGGTGGCGGCCTCCCCCACCAGGATGTGAGTGTGCAGTGGCAGCTGGCAAAGCTTAGACATCTTTGCATCTCCAGTACCCTGTGATGCCCAAAAATGTATTTGTCAGGACATTGTCATTGGAAAGCTTCTGGGCTTTTTTTGGAAGGCAGAACTTGCCTTTTTCTCATTCTGTCTAAAATGGTGAGAATTCACAAAGCAGGCATGGGTATTGGCTGAGGGAGAAATGTGAGAGAGAAGCAAAAAGAGAAGGGGGGAGAGGAAGAACCGAGCAAGGAAAAAAGACAAAGGAGAATGGGTTGGGGGAGGGGAAGGGAGAGACCCTTTTCCCTGCCACCCCCAGGATTAAGCATGTCTGAAGAGTTAGTTTAGCTTTCACTGGAGACACCGCTTCCATTATTCCCCCTGCTCCAGATATCTAGAGCAACAGAGATCTTGTAATTAACTGAATTCTTCAGGGGCAGCAGAATGCTCAGGGTAATCAACTCTGAGAAGCAGCCCAGGATTAGAGGGGGCGGAGTAGACCTACCTGCTGAGCCAGAGGAAGCTGGGAAGAAAAGTGTGGATGCTACCAGAAGACCCCAGTTCCCGAGACAAAGAGAGCCCGTGGAAGAGTGGGGCTTCAAAGGAGGCCTTGCAGGCATCCTTTCTGCCGTTTCCTTCTAAGATTTCCGGGACTGTAGCTTGACCAAAAACAAGGGAAAATCAGACATGTGCAGACAGCTATTGGTGTTTTCACTAGCCCAGGCTGGCGCAATCTACCCCACCATGAGCAACACTCATGCCCACATACACACACTCACACACGCATGTACACACACATACATGCACATAAACACGCATGTCCCACCTAGCTCAGCTTCACAACCTCTGGGTTTAGAAAAAAATCAAGACAATGTCTGACAATACCCACATCCTCTGACATGCCCACATAATCACAAACTTCCCCACAGAAAAATGGAAAAGAAAAAAGGTGGGAGGCACAAAACTCATGGTCTTCTTGCTTGGGACACAGCTGCCAAGAGGAACAAGAACGAAGGAGAGAAAGGCAGATTCCCTGAGACTCAGGGGGCACCAGCTCAGAGAAACACACTATCTTGACCAATTAAGATTGTCATAGATCCATCCCATGGCTTTCAGCTCCCTTCTTTTGGGCGGAGTTTAGAACAGTGGTTCTCAATCTTGGCCGCAGGTCAGAACTACTTGGAGAGTTTTTAAAAATCCCTCACCCAGGCCTCACCCCAATCCACGTAAATCTGATTCCCGGGTGTTTGTTGGCTTGTTCAGGTCCACAGTGAAGGCACCGTGTGGCTATGGCAGATAATCACTGATTTAGAAAGTCCTTGCTTTTGGCGCCTGCACCAAATTTTCTCGAAATATGGTCTCTATAGACCACCTACTTTGAAATCCCATGGAGTGTTTATTAAAAGTACTCTCCCCGGGACACTTGGGCGGCTCAAGCATCTGACCCTTGATTTCAGCTCAGGTCACACTTAAGGTTGAGAACCACTGACCTAAAAAACCAAGGTAGCTCTTTTCTTTTCTTTTCTTTTCTTTTCTTTTCTTTTCTTTTCTTTTTCTTTCTTCTTTTCTTTTCTTTTCTTTTCTTTTCCTTTTCTTTTCTTTTTTAGGGGGTGTTATCATATACTAGCACCAGCCATAATATCTGGTCACTTAGGAGCCCATTTTTCAGCAACCCTCCTCTTAAATGCTCTGCTGATGCATTGACAGGCCTCCTATGTTGCATACGGACTCAAGATGCAAAGAAAAGAAGTTCTCATTCACAGAAGTTGCTCAAAGTCTACCTGCACAGGTCCAAGGGAGAGAAGAAGACAGACTCTAGGTTCATGCCAGGTACTCTTGCTTGAAAACCAACTTTATGTCCCATATCAGAGACACCTATTCTCCCAGTTCAGTGTTCGCTAACTATAGAAAGCTAAAAAATTCCCTCTCTCCAGAGATATAAGATCCTAAGGCCTGAAACCTATACATGTTACTTTATTTGGAAAAAAGGGACGTTGCAGTAGTGACCAAGATAAAGATCTCGAGATGGAGAATTTACCCTGATTATCTCAGTGAGCCTTAACACAATCACATTCATCCTGTAAGAGGAAAGCAGAGAGAGATTTTACATACACAGAGAAGACAATGTGAAGACATAAGTGAAGATGGGGGTTGCAGCCACAGCCAAGAAAAGCCAACAAGCCACCAGACGCTGTAAGAAGCAACAAGTAGATTCTTCCCTAGAGTCCAAAGTGATTGTGGCCCTGCTCGCACTTAATTTCAGCTCAGTGGTACTGATTTTGGACTTGTTACCCCCAGAACTATAAGAGAATAAATTTTTGTTCTTTCAAACCACCCAGTTTGGGTCAATTTGTTAGAGCAGCCACAGGAAACTGAAACGGTGACCAAAGATTTTCAGGATGACATCATACTCTAACAACAGGATTTCAAGTCAACTTAACCAACAATTGTTGGGCTCCTTCTACATGCCAGACGCTGTGCCATCATGGGAATCCCAAGGTGAATAAGGCAGTGCCCTGCTCTGGGAGGTTCACGATCTTTTTCAAGGCAAGCCAGCAAATAGCCGGGACGCATCGCAAGAAGCACCTGTGAACGCTTACCTCTCTGTGCAGTTTCAGGTGGACCTCCAGCCCTGGCAAGCCTTGGAAATGTTTGCCCACTGAGAAAATGAGCTGATACAGAAGATAATCTATGGCTGCAAACAGCACCCAGATGTAGAGGTGGGTAAGAATGGGGAGGAAAAACAGCCCCAGGTTCTTCCTCTCTTTAGGAGACGGCCAGAAAGATGGGATGACAACGTGTTTCTTCCTTTCCTTCTTATTCAGTGGGAGGACACAGGGCCTCTGTAGTTGCCTCTCCATTTCATCGAACCGAACAAATTGTTTAGTGATGAAGATATTTTCAAACTTCCAACCACAAGGGTCCAAAAATCGCTTCATGAAGAGGCCAGTGCCAAGTAGCACCAGCAAAAGCCCTGCTAGGGCAAGGAGCTGCCGTCCCAGGGAGGACAATACCTCTGTTGCCGTCACCATCTGGTACAAGACACCCAGGACTTGGCCTTTGGTGTCATTTAGCTGTGCCTCCAGGGCTTGGCTGGGACTGAAAAGAGAGACGGCCAGAGTCTGGTTCCAAGAAATAAGGTCATCAAATAGACTTAGGTGAGTGGCAAGGCCATAAATCCACTGAATGGCTTCAATATATTTTTTCAAAAGTGGAAAATGTATGGAAAAGCTCTTGGCCCTTAGGTTGCAAGTCATACTGTCCAGGAGACCTTTGAAGTTATGAAAAATATTTTCCACGTGTCCTAAGATTACTATCCCTGTGCCAGCTGCAATCAAAGCATTCCTGCCCTCCCGCAGGCCGCAGGAAAGGAAGAAGAGGAGAATGAAACATCGTGCATGCTTGGAGCAGCAAAGCAGAACACAAGTGACCATCCAGGAGGAGCTAAAGGCGATGAATGTGGACAGACACCCGGAAAAGGCCATAGACAAGAGGCCCACTGAAATGAGAGCAACAAAAGAGCAAACTCCCAAATGTTGGATAAAGTCCATCCATCCAGGGCTTCTTGGAGACACATACATCCCCCAGAGACCTAGGAAGATATCAGCGCCTGAGGTAAAGACACCCATGCTCCTTGTGTCCCTGGAAATCAAAAAGAAACCAGGGTCAGGCACTGCTTTCGAATGTCCTCTGTCACTGTGTAAAGGACATGGGGGTAGATTGGTTGCAAAAAATGGCCGTAATTCTTTACCCATCTCTACCTCCACACCCCCACCACCACCCCCTTTTTTAAAGTAGGCTTCACGCCCAGTGAAGAGCCAACACAGAGCCCGATGCGGGGTTTGAACTTATAACCCTGAGATCAGGACCCGAGCTGAGATTGAGAGTCAGATGCTTAACCAACAGAGCCACCTAGGCACCCCTCCTCATCCCTTTAAATGCCACTTTACAGCTTCTCCCGTCAAGAGGTGGGAGAAACAGAATCCAATAAGAGGTGGGTGAGTCTATTTCTCCAGCCCTTGAATTTGGAATGGCTTTGTGATGTCTTTGATCCATAGAACGCAGCAGAAGTGACAGTGTGCCAGTCCTGAGTCTATGATCCACTTCTTCTCCCTTGGAGCCTTACTACTGACTTTTTAACAGGTCCAGGTGTGTTAGTCTCCTGCAACAAATTGCCACAAGCTTAGGGGTTTATAGAAACACATATTTATTCTCTTACAGTTCTGCAAGTCAGAAGTCTAAAATGAGTCCAGAGAGCTAATGTTCCTTCTGGAGGCTCCAGGGAAGAATCCATTTCTCACCCTTTCCAGCATCTGGAAGCTCTTGGACTCTCCTCCATTTCAAAGCCAGCAATGTTGCACCTTCTTTCCTCTCAGACCTCTGCTGCCATCCTTATATCTTTTGGGACTCGGGTTCTCTTGCCTCCCTTTAGAAGGATCCCTGTGATTATATTGGGCCCACCCAGATGAACCTGGATCATCTCCCCATCTCAAGGTCCTTAGCTTAATCCCATATGTAGAGACCCTATCACTATGTAAAATAACATATTAATAGGCTCTGGGCCTTAGGACATGGACAGCTTGGGTGTGGGGGGACGTGAATGAGCCCATCTCACCAGATTTGGCTCTAACCAATAGCCAGCCAATAGCCAATCAACTGCCAAACACCTGAAGGGGGCCCTCCTAGACCAGCCAGTCACGAGGCAGCCCATCAGCTGAGCACAGCTACTTGAGTAGTAAGAAATGCTTATTTATCTTAAGTCACCGAATTCTGTGCTGCTTTCTCAGGCGCTGGTTGTGAATTGATAAAAACAGCAATACTGTATCATGGATCTTAATAATGGAAATAAACCCTAGGCTGAAGAATAGGCTAAAATTTCAACACATTGTGTTATGTAAGATCACTTTTTAATAGTCATCTATTTTTTTCTGCCCTAATCTTGCAGACCAGAAAGCATACCAAGGGCACCCAAACCTAAATGAGGCACCGGACTGAAGCCATTGTGTCTCTGCCCTGT
The DNA here is from genome assembly GCF_018350215.1 of Panthera leo. Classification (NCBI taxonomy): domain Eukaryota; kingdom Metazoa; phylum Chordata; class Mammalia; order Carnivora; family Felidae; genus Panthera; species Panthera leo. The sequence continues at coordinate 49,737,018 of NC_056695.1, read as the reverse complement.
AACAGTTGTGTCTTACCCACACCCTCCAGCCCGCCCTTACCCTCTGAGGGCAGTTGCTCTCTGAGAATCTTGCAAGGGAAATAAGAATGTTTTGTCACTGAACGGATCGCCTTTTCTTTATTCCCAGATCTGGCAGGATTAAAATGAAGGTGCTAATGAGCCTGCTACCACCCTGTCAGTCATGCATCTTTAGGTCTGTGATGCACTCAGACGGTCTTGGGTTCATTTGGAATGATATAAAATCAATTTGAGACGTTTCTTTCTTGATTGGCATGAAAGTATCTAAAGAGAGCATACGGTATGTGTGGGATTTTAAAGAAGATATTGATCAGTTTTTAAACACTGTCAAATGAGGGCGCCTGGGTGGCTCAGTTAAGCATCTGACTCTTGATTTCGGCTCAGGTCACGATCTCATGGTCATGAGATTGAGCCCCGAATTCAGCTCTGCACTGATGGTGTGGGGCCTGCTTGGAATTCTCTCTCTCTCTCTCTCTCTCTCTCTCTCTCTCTCCCCTTCTCTGTCCCTCCTCAATTTATGCATGTGTGCATGTGCTCTCTCTCTCTCTCTCTCTCAAAATAATAAGTAAACTTAAAAAAAAAAACAAAACACCGTCAAATACATCCCTTCTCACATCAGATAAGCTGGGGCTGGATTTCTGGAATAGCTGGACAAGTCAGGATTGTCCAGGATTGAGTCAGGATTATACTCAGTGTGTGAGAGGTGCCCAGGCATTGGCTAGTGGGCATGAACTGAGCAATTCAAGGAAAAGGAACGATTCTTTTTGTGTTCAGGCTGAATGAAGTTGTTGAAGAGTGGCAATGAGATGGACAAAGAGGCAAGTTAGGAACAAACCTGTGGATGTTTCTCCTACAATAACGTAGAGGGCGTATGGCTCCCGTCACGTGAGGGGAAACGCTCGGCACAGAAAAGAGACCTGGAGAGAAATGAAGTGTTGAAGAAGGGTGATTACCATGTGGGACCCGCCTTTTTAGAGATTCGGAATCCCACATAAGAGGATATTCTCACCCTGTCCAGAGGGGAATTGGAATAGCCGTTAGAACAGGGACCAGCAAAAGGACGGAGGTCTTTCCTCCTACACACTTGCCTCCTTTCAGATTTGGAAGCTGGTTTGGAGGTTGGTCGTTCTTCCATGCACTGACCCCTCTCCCACTCTGTTTTGACCCCTGGAAATCACCAAAGGGCTCCTGTGCCCCCGAACCTTCCCCAGCACTGCCAGCCAGAGTCAGCTGCCTCGTGGGCTGGACGGGAGAACAGCTGCTGTCAGCGGTGAGCAGGTGGGCAGGACACGATGCATCAGAGCAGGTCGGAAGTGCTGTCCCTCCTCGCAGCCATGTCCCTGTTCACTTTCTTTGCCATAGCTTTGGGTTTGACCCCCAAACCTTTATTTGTCTAAATGATCCACTAATAGGGATTAACGGCCCATTCCGTTCACTTTATGTAGAGCATCTCTCTCCCTGAAGCCCCCAAAGACAAATGCTCTTTGCATTTCACACAGAAGCCGAGGCTCAGAGGCTCGCGGAAATCCGAGCCTCAGAGCACCCAGAGAGTCGGTGGTGGGGTCCAGACCTGCTCTCCCTGCCTCCCGGTCCAGCTCCCTGCACCCCACACCATGGCCAGATTCCATGACTCCAGCTTATGTGACAGGACACTCAGCTCATTGTGTGTCTGCTGGAAAAGCATGACACGTTCTGCCAGTGACGTCATGTTTAAGAGTTGACCTGTGTATCACAAACCCATTTCTACCTGCTCACTTTTCCCCCTGCCGAAGATAGTTGGCCCTGTAAGGCTGTGTCTCGATTCAGCAGGTTTTTCTCTCAAGCAAATCAGAAATCCCAGCTGTTTTGGCTTTTTTTTCGAATATGCTTCGTGAGGCACCCTTCTCCTGGCTTCCTACAAAATTAATAATGTGTATTTTGGATTCATATTTCCCTTCTCTCGTCTTCATTCTTGCACAGTGTGTTCCTAATACAGATATTTCTCTGACAGTAAGAAACAGATTTACGGACACATTAAAAGTTTAACATTGGGCGATACAAACTAATAACAATTAAATAAGATATACAGCTGCAATTTTGTCCTGTAAGAGGCACATGTTTTCTTAATGAGCAACAGATTTAATATTATCCTCCTTATTTTTGTACTGAAAACAGCACATCACCAAAAGACACCAAAACTTTCTGCAGTGAGAGGATTGAGTGTCTCCTCTCTTATTTTACAGTTTAAGCCACAGACCTGGGCTTGGGACCACATGTCCAGAAGCTGGTGTCCAGTCTGCCGTTCCTGTCATTGTTGAACGTGGCCTTGATTTCTTCCCCAATCTGTTTCTCATTTTCCCTACTTGAATATCAGTTCCACCTGAGCTCCTTTCTGGTGTAGTTGGACGAGGAGAGTTTTAGCAAGCCCCTTAAGACGACCAGGACAGAAAGTGCCCAGTAAATGCAGCCCATTTCTTGTTTTTTTTTTTTTTTTGGCGGCCACAAAAAAAAAAAAAATTGAGAACTTGAGAACTTCTATTCTCTGAAGGTCTTCAAGCAACAACTGGATGCCCCAAGTTCAAAGGAGGCATAGCGACAGGAGTGGGATTGCACTGCCTTCCCAGGACTGCTGTTTCCATGGCTCCTTTAGAAGTCTGATGATTCCCTTCCTCTTCTGCAGAGGTATGATTGTCCTGTTAAAGTTTCCTTGGATGGCCCCAATTCTTCCCTTTGAGGCAAATCTGGGAATCCAGATTTGGAGAAGTCAGTTGCTCCTTTCTTTCCCATAGACTTTGTCAAGCAGAGACCCAGATTCCTAAATTTCATTTTGAGAGCCAAAAGGAATCTTACAGATCAGGGCATCTTAAACTTGAGTCTATGATCACTGGGGCAGCCTTGTTACAATGCAGATTTTGGTCCTAAAGGTCTAGAATGGCGCCTGAGACTTTGCCTTTCTGGCAAGTTCCCAGGTGGCTGATGCTGCTTATCTGAGGACAGGCACTGGGTAGCAAACTCTTGAATTCCGCCCTGTCTGATAGCACTTTCTGTGACTAGGGAAATGTTCTGTATCTGTGCTGTCCAACACAGCACTAGCCATATGCGATGATTGAGCACTTGAAATAGAGCCAGTGTGACTGAGGAGTTGAATTTTTAACTTGATTTAATTTTAATAATTCAAATTTAAATAGTCCCGTGTCGCTGGTGTCATGGTACTGAAGGGCACAGCTCTAGATGATTGACACCTTGCCAGCTCATTTCCACAGATGAGGAAACAAAATCCAACGAGGCGAAGGGACTAGCTGAGGCTGTCCTGGCAATGGAGACAGAGCTGCGGGGGGGAGGAGACCCCAGTTCTCCCCCACTTTTCCCATCACATCAGCATCTCACTTCTGACTCTTTGCGAACTCTGTTTCAAAATCCTTACCGGTGTTCCTGGGTAATGGAGTTAAAATTTCCCACATGCCAAAAAAAAGAAAAAAAGAAAAAAAAATTTTCCCATATACCAAGTTTGCCCTCAGGCACCCCAACACACATAAATAGAAAAGTGGACAAACTGTTGCTTGTGCCTCCCAGGCTTAGCAAAATAACAACAATAATAGGTAATGTCTCTCAATTTGTCCACCAAGTGCCTGGTCACTGTTTTTGCATCTGATGTACCTTATTTCTAATCTTCATGGCTCTAGATATTATAGATATTATTATAGCTATATATTTTAGATGAGAGAACTGAGGCTCAGAGAGGTTAAATAACTTGCCCAAGGTCACACAGCTGATAAGTAGATGAACTGGAATTCTGACCCGCATTTAAGCGCCACTGAGGGTTCAAGATGGGCAGCTTCCTAGACTCTCTTAAAACGGTCTTAAAGGAGTAGTTTGTTTGTTTTTTTTTTAACGTTTATCTTTGTTTTTCAGAGAGAGAGAGAGAGAGACAGAGCATGAGTGGGGGAGAGGCAGAGACAGAGGGAGACACAGAATCCGAAGCAGGCTCCAGGCTCTGAGCTGTCAGCACAGAGCCCGATGCAGGGCTCGAACTCATCAACTGTGAGGTCATGACCTGAGCCGAAGTCGGACGCTCACCCGACTGGGCCACCCAGGCGCCCCAAGGAGTAGTTTCTAAATTTGTTTGAAATATATTCCCAGAACCCTAATCACGCATGCATCCAGAAATGTGGATTTCACAGTGCTGGTGTCAGCTCTCCTAGCACTGTCGTCTGCATCTGGTAGCCCCCCTCCCCCTCTGCCAGCACATGTCCAGCGGACCCTCCAGAGCTGACTGGGGATCTCTTTTCCCCGGGCCGGCACTTTTGCTCAGCTGTGTCCTACTCCATGTTTTCCTTAGAGACTATTTTGGCCAGCGTTAAGCTCAGGCTCACTCCTCCCCTGAACGAGCCCATTTGGTGTCAGGCCCATCCTGGTCTGAGGTCAAGGCCGCAGGTCCATCGTTCTCTCCCAGGATCAGGGAGCTGAGAGGTAGGTTCAGTGCAGGTGCCCACACTTTCTGTTGGGCTGGGGACCAGGGGGGGGGGGGCACGTCGCAGGGTCGGGCTGTCCTGTGCCGGAAAATCAGGGCAGTGTGGATAGCCCTCAGCATTTTAAATACTTACAAGGGTCAGACAAGAACTGTAAAGAATAAAGGAAATCAGGAGGCACAGACACTTCTTGGGGTGAGGGGTATAGAGCAATGGGCAGTAGGTCTTGGGGGCCAGAGAGCCCAGGCCCCAGTTACAGTTATAGGTACAGTAGCCTCCAAACCAACAGATTTTTTTCAAGCCTGTATGGAGTCCCAGTGTTGCCAAATTTTCTGCTGTTGTTTTTTTTTTTTTTTTCCAAAAGAAGCCAGAAATCTAGACTCTTGGGGGTAACATCTCCTGATACGTGTATATATATATATGTGTGTGTGTGTGTGTGTGTGTGTGTGTGTGTATGTGTGTGTATATATATATATATACATACATATATATACGTATATATATGTATGTATATATATATATACATACATATATATACGTATATATATGTATGTATATATATATATGTGTGTGTATATACATACACACATAAAAACTTTTTAAATACTCTAGCTGCTTTTCAGCCACTGACTGTCAGTTTGCGAGTCTTGGTCTTTGGGGAATCCTCACTGCTCCTTCCTCTCTGCTCTGCCTCCCTCCTTAACCTTATTCTTCCTCCTCTCCTTCGTTTTATCCCCTGGGACATTTTAAAATCATGCTGTAGGCCAGTTTCCAGTCTCATGCATAAAGGTTTTTCTCTATGCCTTGGGAATATTTATTTTCCCCAAAGATCTCTAACTCTATTCCCTTCCCTCTGTCGGTGCTTACCCGATGGAGCCCCTCCCTCCCTCTCTCCATTGCTTCTTGTGGGAGCTGCTAAAAGGCTAACCTGATCCTTTTAACCTGCAATTTCTCTTTGTTTTGCCTCCATTATCGATAATGTTTATTGCCTGACTCAACATCCTTGTCTCCCCAGGACAGAGTACCTACAGCAATATCCCAAGAGCAATTACCGCTTTCCTGCCTTCATCCCTAAACTACAGTGTGCACCACACCCTGGGTGGGAAAACCACAGTTAGAGTCCACAGGAGAGCATCACTGAGGCCCCACCTCTCTTTCATGGGTAAAGCAATTTTTGTGGGGCTGGGTGGGCGGGGACGAGGAAGGAAATAGGGCTGGTGATGAGGAGCCCCCGGTCCAAGCTGAGAGCCAGGCAGCCCATGCAGTTTGTGTAGCCAGCCTGAGCCCACACTTATCTGCTTTCACGCAGAGCTGAGTTGTTGCCATGGGAAACAGAAGGGCCAGGCTTCTCCATCAACCCCGCATAGCAAGCATGGGCTGTGAGGTGCATACACAGTGGCCCTGGCTGTTTTCCCCAGGGGGTGTCAAATGCCAGAGGCAGCAGCACAGGCCCCCAGTCCCCCACCTCGGAGCCCTGCTCATCCACTTCGTGGGGGAATCAGGGGGGCCAACATTCCTGAGCACCATTCTTTGAGCACAGATCAACTCTGGAGCTGTACCGCATCCTTGCTTCACGTACAAAGCCCAGGCAGCAGCCAGGACAAATGCAGCCATGACATAATGACTAGAGCCTCCTCCAAAGAAATGGCCTATCCTAGGAGCTTTCTAGATTGGGGGATATCGGAGATGCATTTCGCCAGTGCTGCTCTGGGGCTGACAGAAACCTCACTGTGAGTGCAGGAGAAATCAAGGTGGCGAGGTGACTTCCTTGTGGAAAGAGCTGCAGATCAAGATCTAGGCAATTGTCCTGCTCCCCTCTTTCCCTACATGTGGAATGCTTGCCTTGTCTGACATCCCCAAATTTCCATTAAGTGAGATCAACTCATTCTGACCCTGCTCCCATGCAGAAGCCAACGGCTTATGCGTCACAAGCCCAGATGCATTCTGCAGACACCCTGGGGAAAAGGAAATCCAGACTAATGATCCTTCTAGTCTTTCTGTGCTCCTCCAGCCGGCTTTGCTAACCCCCCGGGGGGAACCTATCTACCCACCAACCTCTCTCTCATCTTTAGGACTGAAAGGAAGTTGGGACAAAGGTTAAAGGTCATAGTGGAATAGGAAAAGAGCATAGGGCAGGGAGATGGGAGACCTGTGGCCTCGCCTGCTTCCACCCAGGACGAGTTGTGTGACCTTGGGTAGGTCACTTCGCTTCTCAGGACCACAGCTCCCTTGGGCTAAATGAATTCTAACATTGCTGCTAGCCCGACAGTCTGAAATGAGAGGCACAAGAGAGCCGCAGAGCTGGCTCTGGGGGCTGGCGTTTTCCAGCCCAGCACCTGTAAATGGGACAAAAGAAGAATGGAGGATTTCTTGACTAACACTTCCTTCCTCCCTCCCTCCCGATCTCCCTTCCTTCCTTCCTTCCTTCCTTCCTTCCTTCCTAAATTCTTGGAAACTTATAATTTGTTTGGGAACATACTGTTCTCTCAGACTGCCAAAATCGCTCCAGCAGTCACAGAGGCCTCCTTCTGAGGTGGAGTGAATTCCTCATTCCTTTTAATCGTTCTTGCCTTGGGAAAGCCAGCAAATGCCTTCCTCCCTGAAAGCAACCTTCACACAAGAAAGAAAAGATTAATGAAAGCTACCAGGTAAACAGAAGAGCATTTAGGGAACAATTCAGTCTGTCATTGTACGGGGCATTGTCAGTGAGGCCTGGCAGCCTTCCACGCCAGGTCCGGGACAGCCCTGCTCCTCACCACCCCCCAGAGGCTCGGCTAACAGGGATCAATTCTTCAAAACCTGGGGAATGGGTAAATTTACCCAAGCTGCTCTGGTAAGAGGGTTATCATGCTGTGGTAGTCCCCAGATGAGGGTATTCGGATCCCTCCGGCCCGCATTAATAAAGACTTCTTTCTGGTATTTCTGTACACAGATAAACTCTCTGGGGCAGAGGAGGAGCTTAAAGTATCCTCTGGTCTCAATTGTATATTCCAATTTACTAATTTTTTTTTTTTTTCATTAAAAAAAGCAATTCCAGGGGCACCTGGGTGGCTCCGTCAGTTAAGCGTCCGACTTCGGCTCAGGTCACGATCTCACGGTCCGTGAGTTCGAGCCCCACGTCGGGCTCTGTGCTGACAGCTCAGAGCCTGGAGCCTGCTTCGGATTCTGTGTCTCCCTCTCTCTCTGCCCCTCCCCTACTCGTGCTCTCTCTCTCTCTCTCTCAAATATAAATAAACATTAAAAAAATTTTTCTTAAGCAATTCCAAGAACAAAATATTCTGAAAGTTTACTTACAGGTTCCTCTCAGGTTCTTCTCTAAATGCGAAAATACCCTTCCCATGGACTCTGAGTTTTGATATACAATAGGAAAAAAGGAACCAGAAGTAACAAGAGGGTCACATCACCATGAATCAGCATCTTTATTTCCTCCACAAGGAGACTAAGTCATAATATTGACAAAGGGGATAATTGATGCAAAGGAACTCCATATTTCTTTCCCGTATTTTCCTCAGAATAGATGTTACAGAAATCAATTCTAGCAAATAATGAAATAAGGCATTCTCAAACAACAGAGGGTGAGTTATGAAAATTTGGAGGGTCATCTTCCTCTGTCCTCTTCTCCCTTTACTCTAATTCTCCCCACCCCAGGCCCAGCACAGGGACTAGTGACAAACTTCACCCTCCACTCTACCATCCACAGTCCCAGAGGCATGAAGGGGCCGTCTCTGCGTTGATGACCCAAGACAGGTGTAACTGTCTGTGTAACGCCTCTCAATCTTTCCATTTTGGAAATTTAGCTTCCAAAAGGATCAGCTTGTGTGGCTTGAGGGAGTTAAGGAAACCTCAAAACCTTTCTACAAAATTGTTTTTCACCTTTTGATCTAGACCCATAATATAACTGGAGAAGCTTTTACCTTAAAATTCAAGATTCCTGCCAAAATGTAGAAGGACTGATATAAACTGAAAAACATAAACTAAACAAGTATATGGATGGGTCACTGAAAACTCAGGTCAAATATCATGGTGAAAATACCCAAATATATGATGCTTAGGAGACATAGCCATCCATCATGAACAACAGGGATTCCGTAAATGTGAGCAAATTAATATTACAAAAAAATCAGTGAGCATCACTGGAGTGCATTGAAGAGAAATGGGTACCGGGGCAGGGAGCTGAGTTAGGAGGTAGGACCAGTGTATTATTAGTCAGGTTTGTCCGGAGAAATGGAACCAATACGGAGAGTGTGTGTGTGGAGAGAGAAAGAGGTTTATTTTAAGGAATTGACCCACATAGTTACGGGGGCTGACAAGTACAAAATCGGTAGGGTGAGCCAGCAGATGAGAGCCCCAGAGAAGAGGTGATGTTGCAACTTGAGTCCAAAGGTGAATTGTAGGTAGAATTCCTGCTTTCTTTGAGAACCTCATCCTTTTTCCCTCTTAAGGCCTTCAACTGATTGGATGAGGCCCATACACATTATAGAGGGTAATCCACTTTACTCAATATTTACTCACTTAAATGTTAATCTCCTCTAAAACAAAAATACCCTTATATCAACATCAGACCAACTATCTGGGCACTAGCCAAACTGACCCAGAAAATTAACCATCACAACCAGATCTGAATTATGGAAAGGAAAGAAAGACAAAACAGAGAGTTTTGTTTGTTGTTTGTTTAGGCTGGAGAGAATGAATGGACAGAATTGGTATCTAGAGGAGAGAAAAGAAAGGAATCAGTGATGATCAAAAATTTCCACCTGAACCACAAAGAGCATGGAGAAATGTGGCTAGAAAAATATGATTCCACAAAGATGTCCGGATGGAAATATCCATCCTGTGAACAGCCAGGAATGTGGTCCCTGGCTTAGGAGAAGACATGAGGTATAGAGAGCTGAGAATTAGCCAGGCGAGTGCTTGCAACATAGCAACCGGGGCATTTCTGTCTAATTGATTTGCAAGTTGAAGCTCTGAGGCCAAATGGATTTTCAGAGGGAGACAGTGTAAACAGAGAAAGCAGAATGAGGGGATAGGTTTATGGTGTGCTGGGCTGCAGAGTACCATCGTAAAACTCAAAGGGCGAGGGCTTCTGTTGACTCATCAAGCTCACAGAACACATTCAGACAATGCTTCAAGAACATAGCTGCCTCCAGCGAGGCTGAGAAATAAGTCTTAACCTTGGGAAGGGTGGTGGGTAGGGAGGCTTCCAGACAGGAGAAAAACAAAATGGCACATGCAAATAAATGCATGGAGACAAATGATAGAGTTGTAAAAATTGGGATGTGACTGTAGTTAAGGAGGTTGGGGCAAGCCGGCACAAATGAAGGAGATAAGCCTGCCAGGATCATATCCTTAACAGACTTCATGTCAGGGAGCCGACTCAGTCCTGAAAGTGAAGCGGGCCATTGAGGCAAGATGCTTTCATTTGAGTAAGAAGGTCTGGACTGTAGCATGGATGCCTGATGTGGATAATCCAGAAGCAACACTGGGGGCCCCAAGAAAGGGATGGGTCAGGGAATGGAGAACCAGAGGCAGTCTGGAGATCATGAATGCGGGAAGAAGAATGGAGCCCAGGAAATGGCCCTAGACTTTGGTGATTAGGAGGTCACTGTGCTCTTGGAAGAGCCATGTCACTAGAGGGCTGGGAGTGAGCCACAGGCAAGGACAGGAAGGGCAAGCCCAGGGTTACTTTGTAGCAGTCTTGGGTATGGAAATGGAGAGGGGAGTAGATAATAGTTGAGAAGCAGTGGTTTTGGTTTTTGGAGAACAGAGAAAATGTAGATATCAACCTCACAAAGGAGAATGAAGACAGGAGCAGGTAAGATGAGGAGAAAAGAAGGAAAGCTGAGGATGGGCTCAATCCCCTTGGGGAAGGGGGAGAGGGGGCCTTCTGCTCTCAGAGAAGGGAGGGGGGATGGGTTGTCAGCTTGTGGAAAGCACATCTGGGAGCAGCTGCCTGAAGAAGCACTGGGAGAAGGAAAGCAATGTGCCCCCAGCCCCCCAGGAGCCATTAAGGGGAAGCAGTGAGCCCCCCCAGCAGTGCCCAAGCCTTGGAATGAGAGCAGCCAATTGGGTTCAGACGTTGGAGACACCTAAAAGTGGGTGCCACTTAAGGTTGAGGGGCTGGAATGCTGACATTCAGCTGTTGCTGCAAGATTTCTTTCCTGGGCTTTCAGGAGACTCAGACAATGGGAAAGTTACGCTCAGCTGGGAACTTTAACCTGAATCAGCTCCAATGTTCCTTCATGACTTTGAAAGTCTGCAGTTAGTGGACTGAACAATTTGAGAGTCTCTGTACTCCTGAGATAAATAGCTTCAGAACAGCAATGGTTGAGGGAGGCCTGGTGTGCAACAAACTTCCTACTCCAGGGCCTGGTGACCATGGGCATCTCTAGGATTCCGCCTGAAGTGTCGGACAAGGAGCAGTCAGCCACTGCTGAAGCTCCTGTATGACCCTAGGGTCAGGAGCATCTAACATTCTTTCTCCTGCCATCTGGAATCTCTGCCCCAGAGGCAATTTTAGTGTTGATGAGTCAGGAAGCATGGGAAATATGAGGTTCACTTCAGACCTGTGATTCATCGAGCCCAGGAATCTCCGGAGAACAAGACAGGGAGTGGGTGTTTTGTGAGACTACAAGGCCTTGCCTAGACAAGTGTTGTCATTTTGTCCAGTTAGTGGTTTTTAGCCCCTTAAAAATGGCTGTAGTCTTTCCTGACCAACCCGTTAGAGGTAGTAATTTTCCTACGTTGAACCGGACAATGAAAGAATTTTGTCCCTCGAGTCCTGTTATGTGGCCTCTGCTCCAAAACTCTCTCCTTTTAATCTCAGAGTGATATTCCCAAGTGTTTCTCCGAGGTCATCCAAGTCCTATCCTTTACAATAAAGATCTGGATCATTCCTGCTATGTCAATATGGAAGTTTTGCAATGTTTCGCCCTCATTTCTGTACTGTAGCTGCTTCCCCACCTCCACCCGCAGGGTCCCCGATATGAGAGATAACAAATATCCCAATGGCTCAAGCCACTTTTTTTGATAAGTTTTATCTTCTAGAGCAGTTTTAGGTTCAAAGAAAAACGGAACTGAAGAAGGTACAGGGACTTCTCATATACTCCCCGTCCCCACGCATGTACAACCACGCTCGTTATCAACTTTGCACACCAGAGCAGAAAATGTACTACAACAAGCCTGCATTGAGACATCAGAGTCACCCGAAGTCCATAGTTTTTATTACAAATCACTCTTGCCGTCGTATATTCACTGGGTTTGGACAGATGTGTAATGACTGGTGCCCACTGTTATAGGGGATATTCAGTCATGCAGAATAGTTCTATTGCCCTGAAAATCTTTGCGTGCCTGCCTGTGGATCTCTCTCTCACCCTCACCTCCGCAACCACAGATCTTTTTATTGTCTCCATGGTTTTACCTTTTCCAGAATGTCATATAGTCGGAATCACAGTAGGTAGCCTTTTCAGATTGGCTTCCTTCACTTAGCAATAGACACTTAAGTTTCTTACATCTCTTTTCAAGGTCCAGCCGCTTTTAAACACCACTTTATCAAGGTATCATTGACATATCACAAGCAGCACATATTTAAAATGTATAATTTGATAAGCTCCAACATACGTGTATACTCCCCAAATCATCATCACAACCAAGATAGTGAACATACCTATCTCCCCCAAAGTTCCCTGGGACACCATTGCACCCCTGCACACTCTCCCTCCCCACTCCACCCCATCCTCAGACCTCCTCTGTTCTGCTTTCTGTCACTGCACATTAGTTTTTATTTTCTAGAAATGCATGGATGGACCCCTACAGCATGTATTGTGCTTTCTTTTTGGTCTGGCTCTTTTCATGCTGTGTAATTATTTTGATATTTATCCACATTGTTGCATGTACCATCCCTTTTCATTGCTGATTAGTGTTCCTACGTATGGACATACTGTCATTCGTTTATCCATAAACCTCCTGGTGGAAATTTGGGTTGTTTCCACTTCGGGGCTATTAAAAATAAAACCACTATGAACATTTGAACATAAGTCTCTGTATGAGCATGCGATTTCATTTCTTTTATGAAAATACCTAGGAGTGGAATAACCATATCATATGCTAGGTGTATGACTAACTTTTAAAAAATAGCCAAAGATGGGGCGACTGGGTGGCTCAGTCAGTTGAGCGTCCGACTTCGGCCCAGGTCATGATCTCACAGTTTGTGAGTTCGAGCCCCGTGTCGGGCTCTGTGCTGACAGCTTGGAGCCTGGAGCCTGTTTCGGATTCTATGTCTCCCCCTCTCTCTGCCCCTCCCCCGCTCGTGCTCACACTCTGTCTCTGTCAAAAAATAAAGAAATTTTTTAAAAAATTAAAAAAAAAAAAAGAAATAGCCACAGTTTTCTAAAGTGATTGTGCACTTTTACATTGTTTCTAGCTGAGTGTGAGAATTCCAGTTTTCTAGGTCCTTGCCAGCACTTGGTATGGTCTGTCTATTTAATTTAACCCACTCTGATTGCTGTGCAGTGGTATTTCATTATGGTTTTAATTTGCATTTGACCAGGGACCAATGATGTGGAGCATCTTTTCATGTTCTAATTTGCCATCCCTGTATCTTCTTTGGTGAAGTGCCTGTACTTGTCTCTTAATTCATTTTTAATACAATTGCCACAGTAATAGAATTTCTGTTAAAATATGTATCTTCTTTTATGAGACAATAATTCACATTCATTGTAGAACATCACCCTTCAAAGATAATTACCATTCAAAGATAATTCTCTGTCCATTTTATATACCTCAAATAATTTTCCACTTTGTAATTTGCATTCTAATTTGATTTTTAAGGGTTTTTTTTTTTGCATACAGAAGTTTGTTGTTGTTTATTTTATTTTAGAGAGAGAGAGAGAGTGTGTGTGAATGGGGGAGAGGGGCAAAGAGAGAGAGAGAGAGAGAGAGAGAGAGAGAGAATCTTAAGCAGGCTCTACACTCAGCATGAAGCTCATCCTATGACCCTGGGATCATGCCCTGAGCCAAAATCAAGAGACACTCAACTGACTGAGCCACCCAGGAGCCCTATACACAGAAGTTTTTAAAATTGCAATCAGTCTTTGTCTTTGAAGAAAGAAAATTCAACTCCCCTTATAAGTTTTGTTTTGTTTGTGTGTATATGTGGTGCTTCCATTTAAATATTTAATCTGTCTAATATTTATTTGATAACTTATAAAATAGGAAACTATATTGATTTTCTAAAAATTTCTTTAATGTTTTTATACTTGAGAGAAAGAGAGAGACAGAGCACGAGCGGGGGAGGGGCAGAGAGAGAGGGAGACACAGAATCCGAAGCAGGCTTCAGGCTCTGAGCAGTCAGCACGGAGCGCAAGGGGTTTGAACTCATGAGCCGGGAGATCATGACCTGAGTCGAAGTCAGCCACCCAGGCGCCCCAGGGAGATTTTCTACTGATGCTATAACAACTTGCAAACTCCGTACGTAAACTCAGTGGCTTAAAAGAACACAAATGTATTCTCTTACAGCTCCGAAGGTCAGAAGTCTAAAATGGGTCTAACAGGGTTGGAATCCAGGTGTCAGCAGGGCTCTTTCCGGTTGCTCTAGGGAAGAATCTGTGTCCTTGCTTTTTGCAGCTGCCCACGTTCTTTGGCTAGTGTGCCCTTGATCTTCAAAGCCAGCCATTGCACCGCTCTGACCTCCGCTTCCATTTTCACATCTCCATCTGAATTTGACCCCCCTGCTTCCTCCTATAACCCTCGTGACTACATTGGACCCGCTTGGATAAACCAGGCTCATTTTCCAGTCTCAAAATCCTGAATTTGATCACATGTGTTTGCCCTTAAAAGTACCACATTCACGGGTTGTGGGGATTAAGACATGGACAGGGGGTGAAAAGGGGTGCGTTATAAATCTGTCTACCACGGGATCTATTATTGCTTTTTAATGAAGCTCACCTATTAGCCCAATATTATTTATTAAATAATCAATCCATACTCTACTGATCGGAAATGTCGGCTTCATCATACAAAAAATTCACGAGACGTCTATTTCCGAACTTTCTATTCTGTTCCTCTGGTCAGTAGAACACCCTTTTTAACATGCATCCCTGGTCCCCATTGCTACAGGTCACAGTTCAAACTCCTTCCCGTGACTCTTGAGGATTTCATGACCTGCTTCTATCTCTATTCTCAGCCTCACTGCTTACATGCCTGGCAGGCCTACCAGGCTCCAGCCAGGGGCCAGGGCAATCTAGTGACATGGTGACCTCCCAAACTGCAGGCAACACAACTGTGTAAGAGTACCACCTCCTGAAGAGACACTGAAGTGAAAATACGAGATCTAGGAGATGCACAATGGTAGGATGCTGCCTCACACTCTGTGAACAATAATGAGTGATATTTTAATGCCTCCAAGTTTCAGCCCAACAGATGTTTGTTGAGAACAAACGATGCACCAGATTCCAAGCTCGTCACCAGGGCTCTAGAAGGAATGGGCCACCGTCTCTAACTTCGAGGCATTCCTAATCTGGTGGAGAGCTCAAATATGTAAAAGGAGAATGTTAGTCCAGGCAGATAGCTGTTGTGACAGGGGCATGCTGTAGCTCACCCACCAGAGTTGCATTCCTGGATGTCTTTCTGAATGTTTCCATTGTGTTAGTATTCATTGAGAATGACTATGTTATTTATTTTATCAAATAGCAGAATCTGTTAAAATTTTACCCCAGCATTTGACTGTGATGACCGTGTTCCAGCTGTCGTTGGTGAAATTACTGTAAACATCCTGAGCTCATACCAAAAGGCTGCCTGGTATTTGCTTCCTCAGCCACATGAGCTGTCTGATGGCATAACGTCCAGCAGCCAGGATAGGAAATGCTATAATTCTTTTTCTAGTCATCACAGACGTCTCTGCCATTGACTGTCAAGCTGTGTGTTCTCGAGCGAGTCAACTGCTCTGTCTTTTGGTTTTCATTTCCAAGATGGCAGGGTAAAATCAGATGACCTCTAGAGCCGTTTCTATTATGGCAGCTCTCATCCATTCATGGTGGGAATGCAAAATGGCACAGCCACTTTGGAAGACAGTTTGGCAGTTTCTTACAGAACTAACATACTCTTACCATCAAATCCAGCAGCTGACATGCCAATATCCTTGGTATTTACCCAAAGGGGTTAAAAACTTGTGTCTCACAAACACGTGCACACAGATGTTCAAAGCAGCTTTTTTGATAATTGTCAAAACGTGAAGGGCATATTACTAAGGGAAAGAAACCAATCTGATGTTTCCAACAATATGACATTCTGAAAAAGGCAAAGCTATGGAGACAGTAAAAGGATCAGTGGTTGCCAGGAGTTGAGGAGGAGAAGGCATGAACAGGCAGAGCACAGCGGATTTCCAGGGCAGTGAAACTACTGTGCGTGATACCGTATTGGTAGATACAGTTCATTATACATTTGTCCAAGTCCATAGAAGGGACAACCCCAAGAATGAACCCTAATGTCAACTATGAACTTTGGTGATTATGATGTGTCAACGTAGGTTCCCTGATTGTAGTAAATTTTCCATCCTGTTGGGGGATGTTGATAGTGGAGGGGGGCAGTGCATGTGTGGGAGGCAGGCGGTATATGGAGACTTTCTGTGCTTTCCATTCCATTTTGCTGTGAGCCTGAAACTGCTTTAAAAAATAAAACCTATTTTTAAAAATTTTATTAAACCATAATCCCCATGACTGAAAAGTCTCAGTGACATCAAAAGTTATAGCATTTCCCAATATCTTCTCCCTACACCCATAAGACTTATAATCTCGAACCTTACTGATCCTAAGAACGTGGGCTCTGTACATAGTGGGATAATCCCAGAAATTCTTAATTTCAGGTGGAGGCAATGATGCACCCAACCCCATGGTATGGGCACCCAACCCGCAGAAGGTTGGGATTCCAGTGTGTGAAGCTGCCAGACTGAGATGGGACAGGGACCCTGCCAAACAGCAGGCCATGTAAGGTTGGCCCTGGGGTCCACCACCCCATCTCTGGTTATTCTCCAGCAAGAACCAGCTTGCTCCCCAGCCCTGGAAATTTACTCCAGACCAGAAGATCTAGGTACAAAGTGGAAAGATCAGTTAGAGAGAACACGGAACTTTTAAAATAAATGCATAAAACAGGAGAGAAGAAAAGAATTTGCCTCTTGAGGTTAATGCATAATTTACTACCGTGTCTTTGTACCATGGGGCTATAAATAGAAATGAGGCAGTTCTTTATATACTCAAATGGAATGATCTCTAAGAAATACTAACTGGAAAAAGAGATAAGAAGCAGAATGATATATGTATAAAAAGGAGTAAAAGACTCTATGGGTATATTATTTTATCTGTATCATTGTTTCTGGAAGGCTACACAACAAACTAATTAACTGTGGCTGCCCCTGAGGAGGGACGGGGGTGACTGCAGGACAAAGATTGAGGAGGGGTAGTGTTTTGTTTTTTTAGACAGATTCGGGGGTTTTTTGTTTGTTTTTAATTTGAAATTTTTTGTCAAATTGGTTTCCATACAACACCCAGTGCTCATCCCAACAGGTGGAGGAGGGGTAGATTTTACTGCATTCCTTTGGTATATTCTGAATGTTGAATTGCACGCACTTTGCCTCTTCAAAAAATAAATAACAGAACCGCCCCTACAATAATAAAAGAATAATGATATTAAATTCTAACTTAGTATATTGTGCAATTTTCTAAATATATTAAAGTTCTATGTGAATTTTATGGATATATTTATGTAAGCATTAAGCCAATCATTTACTACAATATAAATATTGGGAAACAAGTAAATAACGCAGATAGATCCGCATTTCAAAGCGTTTCAAGCCATTTACTCACTGTGTGGTCTTGAACGAGTGAGGTATCCTTTTTGAGCCTCCATTTTGCTTTGAGCTCACTGTCCTTTATTATTGCAAACGGGGCTGGGTAGGGAGAGGTGGGTGAACTGTCACGGTGCATGGGGAGCGGGCTGTTGGTGTGTACATCAGCTCTGGGATCTGCCACCAGGTGGCAGGGGGTGAGGGGCGCACAGGGATACGGTCAAGGAGCAGAGCAAGGGCTCTCCTCGGGCCAGTAAAAGTCCTTGGGACGCCAGTCCCTCCCTTTGGGTAAGTTCTGGCTCCAAAGCAGAGGCAGCTTTGTGAGTCTGGCCCAAAAGCCTGAAGCACTCATCTGCTCCGGGGCTTTCTTCGTCCCTGGTCTCATCTTGGTCTCTGTTCCTCTTGGCCGTCAACCGGATAAACACTTTGAATTTACACAGCCCCAGACGCTTGCCCAGGCCCAGTCCCTCATGGCTTCTTGGCTCAGGCCAGCTGCTGAGAAGCCAGAAGGGCTGCCTGGCAAACTTCTCTTCCCTGTCAGGCGCTTCCCGCCAGCCCTCAGTGCTTTCCCCGAAGTTCTTCATTCTCAAGGAGAAGAGGGGTCATGAATCAACTGTGGGTCAGGAGACAGGGAAGTGGCTTCTGCTTCCCCTAGTTTTGTTGTGGGTAAAACTGAGGCACCAAAAGCCTGAGTCACAAGCTCAGGGCAGGGAGCCTGGGCCACAGGGGCATGGCCTGCGGGCCTCCCTCCTCTCATATCTTCCTTGCTCTTAAAAGGGGACTCATTTTTCATCTGGTCTCTGTAGGTGTCCCCCACCACCCCCACCACCCCACAACACAGTTATTCACTTGAAACCATTAAATTATTATTCTTTTAACAAATAAGCAAAAAGAAAAGTGGAAATGTCTTCATTTCATTGTTCCTTCTCTGTAGGCATCACTGGCTCACTCAGACGGGCCTTCCTTGGTGCCTTGAAGAGAGCCAGAGTTAGGAGAAATATTACTTCAGCTCTCAAGATGGAAAAAGATTTCACCAGGAGGCACGGACTCTGGAAAACTGCTAATAAATTGTTACCGCCTGCTATTAAAAGGATCGATAAGATAAGGCAAGAAATGACTGATGGGAGGGAGTTGAGCTTTGAGTACTAATGGGGGAACTGGCGCCTGATAGCTCAGAATGGTCTCTGGCTGGGGCAGCACACGCCCATTCACCTCCTTCAGCAGAACCCTGGGCAGCTTCATTCACTGCCTTGGAGATCAGTAGTTATTGAGGGTGCTTATGAATAATTAAATCAAAGGGCATGTGGGGGAGTTCAGGCATCAGGGAGATTTCCTGATTTATTATGTCTGTAGGACTGGGAGGGCACCAACACGCCTCCTCTATGAGTTTGTTTGTGATGCACTCAGCAGGCAGAATTGGGGTAGCGGGTGCTGGCTGGTTCAGCCTCCACTGCGGCCCTGCCCAGCTGCCCCGCATGCCTGCCCAGCTCAGCAGCCTTGTTCCTGGAGACCTTCCCTGCCTTTGTAGGTGGCAGCATGGGCCTCACAGCCAGATGGACGCTTGTTGGACCAGGCTCATCTGTGGGACCAGCCTCTCTTCTAGCCGGCAGACCTTCCAAAATCCAGGAGGATGAATCCATGTAGCCAGCAGCCAGATCTTTTGGCCACACACATCTCTGTCCATCTTCTCACTGTTCTCTTCTGGTTGTCAAGTGAAACACAGAGAAGGCTGCGGTGGGATTCCAAGGTGCCCCAGGAGCCTCGTTAGCTAAAAGTCCTGCCTCATTCTTCTACAGGATGCCCAGTCCTCAGAACCTCCAGAATGCCTTGAGCAGACCGCATCTTTCTGCCAGCAGATGGATGGACCAGTGCAGGGAATCGGTTCCCCCCACAAAGGGCAAGGCCCTGGAGCAATGGACATGACCGGGCTGCAAAGTGGGAGACGGGGGCTGCACAGGGTTGGTGGGCAGGACACTCTGGGATCCGGGCATTTCCCGAGGATGTGCCATCTGTAAGCAAAATGGCAAAACAGGCAAGTCATTTGTGCCTCTTTTCCTATCTCCTCTTCCCTTTCTTTCTCAAATGACCCTCAATGACTCTCTCTTCTGCTCAGGGGAACCCTGAAGTTCGTTGCCATCCTTTTCCAGCGCTGCCTAGGCTCCAGGTGACTTTCTCCTGTCTATCCCAGACTTGGGCAGGCCCAGCGTCTTTTAGCAGGGCCTCACGGCCAGCCAGCCTCATGCTCACCAGCAGCACCGGTGTCAGGGCCTTAACAGTGGACCATTTAGCAAGCAGCTGAGGAGGACTGAACGTGTGTGGTGTTCTGGGTGGCGGGCACCCCTGTGACATCACTCAATCACACTATGACAGTTGGCGGGGAGACCACTCTCCCTACTGTGGCGGGAGCCTCCTGAGAGTATCCCCTGCACAGGGTTACACAGTGCCCGCATTCTGGACCCCAGATCTGGTCCCAAAGCTAGTCTCTGTCCTCGACACCTCACCACACCCCTCTTCTGCAGGGGCCTCAGGAAAATGGATCTCTTAACTCCAGAACGGCAGGGGAATGATATCAGGGTCCACATCCTTGACATCTGCCAAGACTGGCAGGCAAGGATTGCAGGAACGACAGGACCCAAGGAGACCATGGCTGGGAAGTGAGTGCCACCAAAGACTGGAAGCTTCTCACATCAACCTGGGACTGCCTCGTCTGCCAGGAAAAACACTGGTGTACCTTCGATCTAGGGAAGTTCAGCCTAAAACCGACGACAGATCCAGAGCCTGAACAGAGGAAGGATCACTGGCAAAGGCTGTGGCCTCTTCGATGGGAGAGTCCGGGCCATGAAAGGCACTAGGAGGAGGTTTGGGTGGCAAGTTCCAGACATGGAGTTCTGTCTACTCCACAGCCCGGGCCCAGCCTTCAGGAGACCCGAACTCCGAGGGTTCACCAGACACTGCCCAGCTCGTCAGAGGCCAAGTGTGGCCCAGAGCCCTGGAATGCCCAACAGCCACTACCTTGGGCAGCTGGCAATGTGCCACAGAGCAAGTTAGGAAAACGCAGAGGACTGTGAGAGACGGCAATGCAGCTCCAGCCTGGGACCTAATTGGGTGGGTCGACAGAATCTTCATCTGAACATGCCCAGAAGCAGGGCCACCTAAGAAGTCAGCAGGGCGCAGATTATGGTTTGCTCCTGGGGGTCCCTTGTCGGCGGGCAGGGGCACAGATCTGGGAGGTGTTGGGTCCTACAAGGATCAAACTGGTGGCTGAGCGTTTGAGCAAGAGGCCCTGTCATCCACACTTGGCCTGAAGGTGGCAGCTCATCCTGCGTCTGGAGAGGGCTGGGAATTTCCTTCTCTGAAGCCTTTTAAAGTAGGCCAGCTTCTCCTTTCTGGAACGTCTCCCACCTTTGGTGGTTATCAAAGAGCCTCACTTCTGCCTTCAGAGACTTGTTGGCAGAATCGTCCATTCCACTCACCACCGCGCAGCCTGGAATGGCACAGAGCAGCCCCTGGCAAAAGGGCCATCGCCCCACGGGGCCTGAGAAGCAAGTGTGTCCTTGGGAGTAGAGCCCAGATGGGTATGAGTCCCTGCAATGCCACTCGCTAGTCGAGTGGGCTCGGCCCGGTGACTGAACCCCTCTGAGGATGAGAGTCAGAATTCCCATGATTTCCTTCCTGCCTGTCTGCCCTCCTCAAACAAGGCATATTCCAGGCAGGAGTCACCAGGTCAGGCGGTTTGGAGGGAGGATGGAAGAGACGGAAGCACGCGTTGGTCCGACAGAACCCGATAGGTGGGTACCAGTCAGCATCTGGCGGACTAGGCAGGGATGGCCAGCAGCTCCACACCCTGTGCCACTGAGATGCAGTGCGCACCCTGCTGGTCATACTGGGAACTGCAGCTCCAGAGTCTGCATCCAGACCTGAGCAGGAGGTGCTAATAACAGCAATAAAGATTACAGCCATCACTTTCTGATGCTGTGTACCCTGCACTCTTCCGGGCAATTGATATCTATTCACTCATCTCAGGCTGACAACGGCCCTGTACTGCTGGTACCAAGTTTTATAGATAAGGAAACCGAGGCACGGGGAGGTTGAAGAAATTGCCCAAGGTTGCATAGCGGGTAAGCAGCAGTTCCGAGATCCAAACCCAAGATAATCTGGCTCAACTCTAGAGAGTGCTTTCAAAAAGGCTAAACTGAGGTGTCTCCTAAAGCTGTAGTCAGCCCTGCTGTTGACAGAGGATGGGCGCAGAATCATGAAGGAGTAGGATTCAGGGACCAGTGTCTGTTTCTTGCACAGAGCACAGCTCTCTGTCGTTTGGCCACCAGTGTAGAGTGGACATTCTGGAGCCCAGGTGACAGCCCGCAGAGCTAAAGGGCTGCCTACTTCTGGGGCTGAGGGAGAGGAGATGAAGCCATGGAGAACTCATTTCTAGGGTGTCAAGGTCCTCCTGAGTCCCCTCCTTCGACACCTAAGTTCTGTAATTCTGCTCCAATCCCTGAAATGGAGCAGCACAGGCCCCTGACAAAACAGCAAATTCTTCCCCGGGGAGAATAATAGCAGAATTAGAATAACTAATGCCTAACACCAAGGTGGGAGCTACATAAACATTAGAACGGAAATTAAGCTGGAGAAGAGACAGCACGAATGGACTTTGGGGACTGGCTTGTTTTCAGTCCATAGACTGCCTTTCAAAGAGAAAATTAAACCCTAACCATAAAGCAAATGTTCAAGGGAAAAGGAATTCTGTTTTCCCACTGGTAGCCTGGATGTTCCAGGCTGGGCCTGCCGCTGAAGTTCCCATCAGTCCCAGAGCCTGGTGCCATGGCCGGTATGTTCCTGGCTACCCTCGGCAGACCCTGAGGGTGACAAGGGTGTTATTTCTCCATAACTAACCTTCAGCAAAGGGTCTGTGCATGCGAAGCGCTCAGGGTGGGGGTGGGAGCAGCCATAAGGCGTCGCTGAAACTATTAGAGCCACTAATTGCTGCCTGGGATGAGAGGCTTTTATGAACCTGCAGAATTCCCAGGGAGCCCACAAGGCTGCAGCTTCCCAGCGTCTTCCTGCAAAGAAGCAGCAGCCATTGCGCTAATCACAATGTTCTCAGCCTGCTGTCCCTTCCCTCCCCCACCCTGGTTCAGTTCCCACAGACTCACAGCCTAATTATTCCTGGGGCGGGGGCGGGGGGTGCATGCAGAGGTTGGACTCTCATAATTATATTAAGAGCTTTTGACAGGATCAACCTTTCTGTCTTCTATTTCTGTCTTGTTGAAATTCTATTGTGCCACACTAATGGCTAAAATAAATGTGAGGGGAAGGATCCATCAACCCTTTCTGGAAACAGGGGAGACAGCAGAGTGTGTTGTATGCCCAGTACTTGCATCCAGAGGGAGATTTATGTTTTGTTCTCTTGGCTAATAGGAAAAGTGCCCAGACTTAGGTGTGTGTGTATGGGGGTGGGGGGAATCTATGCTATCTTACTTAGAGCTAAATTTATAGCATTCAGTTTTATGCCAATCATGTATTTACACCAAATCATAAGGCCAAAAGGAGTCTCCAGAAGGTATCCAGCTTACTCCCCTTCCTATCTTATAGGCTGTCTCTCTCTTTGCACCCTTGCTCTTGTCTTGACCTGACCCATGGTAGTTTGCCCTGTTGGATAAAAAGATTTGCACTGGCAATGTCAAGGCCACTGGCCCGGTCCTTCAACTGGCATTTTGGCCAATGTACATCCTGACTTTTCCTTACCCAGCCACTTGCTTCTCTAACCTCAAGGGGAGTTAACAATGTAAGAGAATACTAGCAGGGCTTCTGCGGAGAGTAGTGGGTTGGAGGCAAGATGGCCTTCTCTGTGATGAATGGTCAAGAAAAGCACCATGAACACGCACCTGCTCTCGCTGAAGATGCTAACAATGACTCACGTTATCAATTATATACCATATGCCAGGTCCTGAGTTATGCATATAACACGGCTTGTCTAACTTACACCTTGTAATAATGCTATGAACTAAGCATTGTTAGCCCATTTTGTAGATGGAGAAGTAGAGGCATAGAGAGTTTAAGTAACTTAACCAGTGTCCTTATAGAGAGCAAGTTTCATGATTGGAATTGTGTTCATAACTGAGATTTGAACCCAGGCACTCTGAACTCGTGACTCCCACATTAAATTGACAGTGATACACCCAAAGACTGGAGAGAGAGAGAGAGTGACTGTGCAAGGAGCATGTCAAGCAGAGTCACAATATCCCCACAGTTCTTGGAATTCCCTGGGAAGCATCTCTTGGGGTCTCCAACTTTGACTTCCACAATCCTCAGCTGCTCTCCCCTCCACCCTTCCCAGGAAGATTTCCCCTGGTGTTTGATGGGCTTTAGATGGGTCACAGAGAGGAAACACAGGCCTTGAGGACTCTGTTCTCTGAAAGTCTGCCAATTTTAGTTCACGTTCTATGCCTGCCCAGTGATCTGCCCTTCACGCATTTCAGTTTGGGGGAATGAAACGCCATATTCACATGTGTCTAGTCATTCCCCAAATTTCATAATTATATCCAAGAGCTTCACTCCAGATAAGAGCACGAATTCATATCTCAGTACTTACTAGTCAGTAGATGCAACGTGACCAGGCATCACAAGGTTACCGCTTCATTCTCACCTCTGAGGACCTGTGTCAAGTCAAGAGTGTGCTGGGCTGCAAGTGACAGAAAATCAGATTCACAGGGGCTTCACAAAGGGAGGTATTTGGTGCACATCCCAAGAAGTCTTTAGTCCTATTGGCCCAGTGTCATCAGGGCCGGCTGCTCTTGGCTTTTCAGACAAGGCTGGCTGCAAGATGGTCGGTGTTAAGACACATGGCCCCATCATACTGAAGAGAAGGCGGGAGAAGGTGAAGTAATAGCGGCCTTTTGTTCATCAGAAAGAGCAAGGACCTTCCTAGAAGCTCCCGATGGACTTCTGCTGACGTCCCACTGATCCGAACCGTATCCTGTGACAAGACGAGGGGGTGAGAAAGACAGCAGCTGCCCTTTATAACGGAAGTACCAAGGATAAAGCAGTGGGACCGTCTTCCGAGTCAATCAACGAGTAGCATCTGCCAGAAGAGCTATTCCTCCAACACTGTCTAGAGCCTAGAGCCAGGATTGCCACCCAGACGTTGCCACTTGTGAGCTATGCAATCACAGCAGAGTCACTTCGTCTAGGTAGCCTTCGCTTCCTCCTGTGTCGAGTGGAGATGGTCACGCCTCCTCAATAAAGTTGTTCTGAGAGTTGAACACTGCCGTGAGCGTGAGCACACCATCCTGGTGCCTGGCACATGCTATCGCAACTGGGCCCCCATCAAACTAACAGGGACAGATGGCAGGGCTCGGACACAAGCTGGCCTTCCCCATATGCCTTGTCCTTTTCCTGCCAGTCTTTGAGCTCTCCCGCCTGCCATGTGGGGCACCGCAGGCTTGAGGAGCTCCTCTGAGGACAGTTGGAAAACCACCCGACGGGGTAATGGAGCACACCGGTTCAGAGCAGGGGCCTCACAGCCACACAACCTGGGTCTGACTTCTTACAGCCGTGGCCTGTGCTCGAGTTACTGGAGTTCCCAGAGCCCTTGCTTCCTAATGTGGGGATAACACTGGTGCCAACGTCATTGGGTCGGTATGAAAATGAATGCACAGCACCGGTAAAAACACAGGGTCAGACCTATAACAAGAGTTTGACGAAGGGTAGCTGGTATTCTTACCGTTACCGGACATGTGGGCTGGACTGCCCCGGTGCCGGGCCGCTTTGGGGTGTTAATGCCAGTCCCAGCCTTGCCGAACTGGAACAAGGTTTAGCAGAAAGAGTCGGCCCGAGTTTTCGTCCCAGCTCTGTCCAGTTTGGCTGCCCTTTACTTCTTTGGGCCTGAATTAATTTGCTTGCACGATGAAGATACAGCCTTCCCTGCCAGCTACGTGAGAGGACGGGAGAGAACACTGGAGAAGCACCAAGCACAGAGGCAGGTGCAGAGGAAGTACTCGGTGCACAGTATCTCAGCACCGGAAGGTTAATCAAGGCTGCTAGGCTGTGACGGGCATAGCTCAAGGCACAGAGGTGCTTAATATCTCTTCTGAAAGACAGCTTAGAGATTTCTTTGCAATTCTTTGACAGGGCGCCTGCCCTATGAAACCTGACAACACAACAGCTTCTGGAACTCTGCCACGGTCTTGGGCCAGTTAAGCAGAGAGGAATGGCCCACAGGCAGTCCCGTGGGGTCCGCTGGGGCCCATGCTGGTGTGAGAAGGGAGGTCAAGGCTATCAAGGGTCACTGGTGGGCACCCCAGCTCTGAAGCACCAGCAACTCACTTTACAATTCTTCCTGCACCTGGGTCGGAAGGGGAGGCAAGCAAGGAAGAGGTCTTAACGATTTCTGTGCACATCTCTTCCTATACACAGAGGAACTTTGTTCTGGGGGGTCCAGGATCCCTCACCATTGTTCATGGGGATTTAAGGGAGAAAACGATGGTGAGAAGCAGATGAGAAGCAGAGCCTTCCTCCATAGAGAGGGAAATAGCAGCGTCATTGCAGAAGGTTCTGCTAGGAGTCCAGACATGCTCTGCATCCTGCCGGAGCCGGCACCAGAGGAACAAGGAGCTGCCACGCCAGGGACCGAGACGCACGTCTTCTTTGCAGGATACAGAGGTTCAAGCTGATGCTCTTTTACACCACCTCCTAGAAGCATTATTTCTCAATTGGCCAACAGTTCAAATAGGCCCGGCTTCAGCAGTAGTTAAAACAGGCATCGGGAGGGTGCATGGCACTTATACATGCCATGCACACTAGGAGGAGTTACCAAAGAACTTCCACCTGTATTTTCCCATCCCATGCCCACAGGAGTCTGTTGGGATGAAAACTGGAGAAATGAAAGAACTGAGGCACAGTGTTCCTAAAGTCATGAAAAGGAAATTGCTCAAACCCGGTCCTGGGACTCAGGGCCTGTTATTAAGCCATTTTGCTTACCCAGTGGCACATTTTACATGTGCAAGTCACTTTGCTGGTGCTGGTTTCCTCATCAGGGGGTGACAATGAGCACAGAGTCTGGATTCAGACCTGCGGCCCTGCTCCCTCTGTGCCCTTGACATGTGACAGAGTCTGCTGTTCTGCCATCGCAATGGGGACAGCACCTCACGCACAGCAGTGCTGCTAGGCATGAACAGGTGCCCCATCAATGGTGTTATTGCTGTTACCGTTAATAATAATATGCTCCGGGAACCCGGTTGGCTCAGTTGGTTAAGCGTCTGACTTCGGCTCAGGTTTGTGGGTTCGAGTCCCGCGTCGGGCTCTGTGCCAACAGCTCAGAGCCTGGACCCGCTTCACATTCTGTGTCACCCTCTCTCTCTGCCCCTCCCTTGCGCTCTCTCTATCTGTCTCAAAAATAAATAAACATCAAAAAAATTTTAATAATAATATTCTCTAGTTTGGTCTTATTTAACAGTCTGGCTGTAACAACAGAGATGACCCTCGTTATGTATTTATGTAAATTGGTCTCCTTGAACATTGGATGGTAACTTAATTTGAATGCAAGCTCCAAGGTTCAGGGACTCTCATAATCCTCTGTGGCAAACCTCTCCCATCTCCCTTTTCCTCGTCTTCACGGCACCCACCTTGTACATCTTTTTAATTGGCCTCCAATTAGGTTGTACATAGAAACTACGGAGGGACATGTATATTCATGCCGTGGGTACAAACAGATACCCACAAAGAAAACCCACAAAAAGCTAGGCAAATTCGATTCTAACAACTTTTGAGTACAGAAAATGAAGAAAGGGCTGGAAAGACTAGACCCAGTGGCTTTGACTACACCTTCTGCTTTGGCCTGGATATTTCGTCTTCAGGCAAAACCAGCAAACAGGGCTGGCTGAATCTCTGCCCCTCTTGGGTTCTGCAGCTGTGGCCCACAAAAAGGAAATGACTTATCCAATAGCCCTCCTCCCCACTGTCCTACTGGAAGAAAAATCGGCAGGCATCCATTTAAGTAGAAGGAGAGAAGATAAGCAAAAGCGAAGAAGTTCCTCTTTCAAGTGTATGATGTCATGTACAGCTCCTAGAAAATCAAAACCAGGTCTTTGGAAGAAACCTTGTTCCTGCACAGATGGTCCTGCCTGACAGTCCCAGCCAGCCTTTTCGAGAAGTATTGAGACAATCCCAAAGTAGCAGAGACTTTCCGTCAAGGTGAGTAAAAGGTTGTGTTTAAAGGGCAAAGGATACTTTAAACCTGAACATCCGTACTCAAATCATTGGATCCCTTGGCCTTTCTTTTTCTCTTCTTTTAGATTCATTTTTCTAAGATCTACAGCGATTTTCTCAAAAGAGAACTTCTTGAAACACTTTATATTGCTCATGGTAATGGGGCGATGATTTTGTTTTTCTAAATCGAATCAACCATTTTGCATTATACCCATCGCTCCTCCCTCCAGACAGGTCGCTGTGGGACAGGCTCAGAGACAGTCGGCCCCACGAGGAGCCATCTTTGGCCCAGGATCACTAGCTCTTCCTGTTTCTCATCCCTCCAGCTCAGTGACAGTGGGAGGATCTCAGGGTTGATACCCAGAAGCTGCAAGGCAGGAGGAGTGCCCTAAGATGCCTGGGTTTGTATCCTGAGTCCCCGCTTAGAGCCGTATGCACTGTGTGAGCCTAGGCAAGTTACTTAACCTCTCGGAGCTTTAGTCTCCTCATTGGTAAAATGGTGATACCTCACAAGGTTGTAATGAGGATTAGGAGAAATAAGACAAGCAAAGCATGCTTCTGATAGCGCCTAGCACGTGAGAAGTACTTGGTGAGTGGCACCTATTATTAAAAATCCTTATGAGGCATAGATTCCAAGGTAATCTCATAGATCTTCTATTCACATCGTCCTAGACACTGAGGTGTGACCACTATCTGTAGTCATTCGGGATTGTGCCTTTTGGGCACAAAAGCCGGCCACTGCACCCCATGGAATCTTAGAGAGGGGTTCACTGAGGCCCAGAGAGGCGCCTTTGCTCAGCTAAGTGAGGGCTAGGACTAGAGGTCAGGTTGCCTCATCCTCAGGCTGATATCCATTAGCCACCTTAAGATTTTAAGATTTTGGCAGAAGACGAAGCACTGTCAAGACACAAATCACATGAAACTGAGTCTGGGTATGTGTGTTGTGCTTAAATGAAGCAGCTTATGACGTGGGTATTCAATTTCTGTAATCTGTTCTAAATTTAAGCCTGCAAAATGTCAAGTTATCTCACTATTTTGCTTGGGTTAAAAAAAAAAAAGATTTAGATTTATGGCTGGATGTTAGAAAACTGCTGCTTCATTTCAAATCCTGGCAGGCCCCTCAAAAGCAGCAATTGACAAAGAAGTCACTTCCTGACCCGAAGGTCGGTGCATTGGCCCTGGAACAAACCATAATGACAAGAGCCAAACCTTCTCTCCTGCCATGTCAGGGGTGCTGCTGGAGGGGGCTGGATCTTGAGGTTCCAGCTGCTTCCTCATATCACCCCCCCCAGTTCCCTCCCCCGAGCCCCTCCCACAAAGAGCTACCCCAGAGCTCCAAAGGACACCCCCAAGACTTGGGGTGCTGCATCCACCTGGCACTTGGCCCCTGGCCAGCGTGTGCCCCACCTGAAAAGGCTCCCCTGGACTTAATGCTGGGGTCTAAGGGACAGTGTCTGGCTTTGGGGTCCCAAGTCACTTCCAGTTGATCTTGCAGGCCTGGGACTTAAAGATGTTACCAGGGTACGTTAAATATGTATCTCCTGGGTTTTTTTGTTTTCTTAGGTAACAGCCTTTCATAACATCCCATTTCCTTATCAGAGGCCTGATAAGAAGGCTTTGTGATGGCTACAAGTGCTTTCTAAATAGACAAAGGAAATGGGACCTGGGAGCACTTGTTATTCATTTTCTAACCTGGTCTGGTGACCTGCTCTGATGTCTGATACAGAGAAGCAAAACTTATTGACGGTTTTGTAATGTAGAGCCAGAATGGCAAACTTCTGGTGTATCTGGTGCTTTTGCAGCCAGATTAATAAGTGTTGCAGATCAGAAATTGCCAATTGCTACCTGCACCCCCACCTCCAAGAGCTGCACCAAAAGCTACCCAGTCCAAAACCATCAATTGCAATCTCCTCTCCCATGTCAATCCTCAGCACTAAGCCGTGAGAGTTTTCTTGTTTGTTATTTTGTATCCAGTCTCCAAAGCTCAAGGGTATGAACTCTTGAAGTCAGGCTCATCCACCCACACCTGTGTCCACAAAGCCCAAGCTCTTTGCTGCTAACTCTTGTTACTTTGTAAAAAAAAAAAAGGCCAGGAAGAGTGCAGCCAGAAGAGGAAGGAATGCACGCTGGGGCAGGGGAACATCTGGATATCCAGCAAGGAAAGGAAGGAAAGGAAGCAGTGTCCAAGAGAAACCCAAAGAGGACAAAGTGAAAGAAAGATGCAGTGGGAACAGAGAAGTCAACGATGGTTAGGAAGGTGGGTTCCTCCTTTCTCCACGTCTGGACCTACAGGAATACGCAAGAATTTCAAGTCTCAACTGAGCTTTTCAGTCCCCTTCTCCTTCAGCGATCTGCTTGACGTTCAGGTCATCCTCCCTGTCACCCTCTGCGCCCACAAACAGTCTCACACCAGCTGCTGGCATCCATCCCTCCACAGTCACAGGTGCTGTGGGCACCAAGGCCACACTAGACCACTGGGGGGAGCACGCCTGCCTGCTTACCTGGGAAGACGCTTCCCTGGACTCCAAACACTTACTCTCAGGGACGTTAGTTGAGAAAGACCCCATGTGGGGGAAGAGGGAGTGAGGCCTGGGGACACTGCTCAGGGGCATTGCCAAATGCCATGGGGAGGAGCTTTAGTCTGCATGGACTGCCATCACAAAATGCCACAGACTCAGTGGCTTAAACGGCAGAAATTTATTTTTTCCCCTTTCTTGGCTAGAAGTCCAAGATCAAGGCATCAGCAGGTTTGGTTTCTTCTGTCCTTGGCTTGCAGATAGCCACCTTCTCGCTGTGTCCTCACAAATTCTTTCCTCTGTGATTATTGTTAAAAAGAAAACCTCAGCCGCCAAATGACATCACTTAAGCCATGTGATCAGTCTGGACTTAACACCTAACCTAACTGCAGTTTCAATATCCCCCAGAAATGTAGTCTCAACCTGTCAGTCAGGAATTTTCCCATCAGCCTCAGTGAGGAATCTATCACAGAGGCCCTCCAACCCCTCAAAGAGGATGAGATAATCCACCTAATAAGCCCCGCTGCCCTTTCCCTTAAGGGAAGGTGACCTCCTGGAGCAATCCTTTCTTTTCTTTTGCTTATAACTCCCTGCCTGACCCTCCTTCCTATAAAACCCTTCCATTCCGTACAACTCCTTGGAAATCCCCTCTGCTTGCCAGATGGGATGCTGCCCGATTCATGAATTGATTAATAGAGCCAATTCGGTCTTTAAATTTTATTCAGTTGAATTTTTGTTATTTAACAGCGTGCACCCCTGATGTCTCTCCAGGTGTCTGAATTTCCTCCTTTTACAAGGACATCAGCCATATTGGATTACAGCCCACACTAACAGGCTCATTTTGACTCGGTCGTCCCTGCTTTCAGGGCCCTATCTCCAAATAGAGTCACATTCTGGAGAATGGAGGGGTTTAGGCTTCAGTGTATGGATTTTAGGAGGACACAGTTTAGCCCATAACAAGCCGTGCAGGAGGATAAAACCACAGGGCATCCTTGGCTTTGGAGCTTTGAAAGGATGGAAGGTGGAAAGCAAAGATGCTAACAGCTAGAACCAAGGGTAAGTCTAGAGTTTAAAACCGTCAGTTAGGATTGAGGTTGTTATGGGTTGTTCCCCTCCCCAGCCTCCCCCCGCAAGAAGATATGTTGAAATCCTAACCTTTGGTACCTTAGAATGTGACCTTATTAAAAATAGAGACTTTATAAAGGTCGTCAAGTTGACATGAGGTGATCAGAGTGGGCCCTAATCCAACCTGACTGGTGTTCTTATAAAAGGGAAATCTAGACACAGGAAGATGATGAGAATGAGGAAGGTCAAAGGGATGGATCCAGGAGTGAAGGAATGCCAAAGATTGCCAGGAAACCACCAGAAGCTGGAAAGAGGCAAGGAAGGGCTCCCCTACAATTTTCAGAAGAAGCATTAGCTCCTTTCTTGACCTCACTATTTAGATATTATTCTTATAACATCAGTGTTAGCTGGATTTAGAATTTTTTAAAATTCTAGAATTTCAAAATTTTAGAATTTTAAATTTAGAATTGAAAAAAAATCTTATCTCAGACCTGCCTTTTGATCTTCTGGAATCTCTCTCTCTCTCTCTCTCTCTCTCTCTCTCTCCTCTCTCTCTTTCCTTATAGTACATCCTTTAGAATTTCCGCTAGTGAGAGTTTGGAGGTCAACCTCCTCAGTGTTTATCTGAAAATGTCTTTATTTCGCCCTTGTTCTTGAGAAGTGGTTCTGCTAAGTATTTCAATCTAGGTTGGCAGTTATCTTATCTCAGTGTTTGCAGATATTTTCTTACTGTTTTCTGACTTCCTTGTTGCTGCTAAATCAGCCATCAGCCTAGGTGTCCCCTTGTTTTGTTATCTCTCCTCCTCACTAACGATGTCTTTGCCTCTGATATGTGCAGTTTTGCCGTGATGTGTCCGGGCACCTTCTCTTGTCTGCCTTCTTATTTATTCTGCTGAGAAGTCTCTTTTCCAGGAGCTCTTAGCCAAAGGTGGCACCACTGTTGCTTCTGTTCCCTCTCAAGTCACTCTCTGCTTCTCAGAATCTCTCTTCCCAGCTGCCCACCAGCCCTTCTCATAGACTTATAAACATACATCTACTCTGATTGCCCCCTGGAGGAGCGAGGCTTCTCGTTCTTCCTTGGGTCTCTGTGTGCAGGCAACCAAAGCAGCACCTGGCTCTGGGGGTGGCTGCGGACCCCTGAAACGGGGTCAGAGGAAGAGAAAGCCACTAACAGGGTAAGTGAGACCTCTAATGCCTGGGGCTACAATGGCTTCAAATCTTTATGTGTGGAGAAAATATGTGTGATTTGAAGTCAGCTCGCCTTTGAAAGAGGAATGTCAGAAACATCACTGGTACTGAAATAAACCCTTTGTTTACCCTCAGCCATCAGGGAACACACGTTTAGCTCATCACCGTTGAGGATGCCAGATCCCTGTGACAATCAGAGGCTTTGCTGGTGGCAGTGAATAGGAGGCTCTGCCGTGGTGACGATGAGCCAAGACTTTTATCTTCCATTGATGGCTCTCAAAGCTGAGACCTTGATGAATTTTTCCTCTTGTTAAGCAGGTCAGAATGAGGAAAGGAGGTAAAATACCTCAAAAGGATGACATTCTTTACTTCTTTCTAAAAGGTTTTCATTGGAAAATGGTGCTTTATTTTATGAAGTCACATAACAAAAATAATTTTGCTCTGATGGAGACCAAAACAGACCACTGGCAATAAAAACACAGGCTTATATTAGGAGACAAAATTAAAGGCATCCCTTATTGGCCATTTATTTTCTTCTGTAAATGTTCTGTTTAATTTTTAACAAATTTTAAATTAAAAAAAAATTTTAATGTTTACTTATTTTTGAGAGAGAGACAGAGCATGAACAGGGGAGGGTCAGAGGGAGAGGGAGACACAGAATCCGAAGCAGGCTCCAGGCTCTGAGCTGTCAGCACAGAGCCTGACGGGGTACCTGAACCTACAGATCACAAGATCAGGACCTGAGCCAAAGTTGGGAGCTTAACTGACAGAGCCACCCAGATGCCCCATGTTATGTCATTTTTCTCTTTCAGATTACCTTTAAAAAATTCACCTTTCTTACTAATCATCTAGTATGAATAATATGCTTCTACTTGGTGATTTTAAAACTTATTTCTTTCTATCCTAGAGAAGTTTTTAATTTTATATGCTCAGATTTGTCAATGTTTCCCTTTTTTTTTGTTTGTTTGTTTGTTTGGGTTTTTTTTTTTTTTGCTTCAGGTTTTGCCTTGTTTTGGAAGGCCTTTCTTGCTGCAAGATTTCAGAGAGATATTCTAATGATCTAGGTTTTGTTTTTACAGCTCCATCTTTAATCCACTTGCAATTTATTTTGTTGTATGGTATGAGATAGGAACCCAACTTAATTATTTTCCCTTTGTGATTATTCCTCATTGCTTCTCACTGGCCTATTTGGCTGCCTTGAAAAAAACGTGCCTGTAAATTATCAGCCCACAATGTATTCCTGAGATCAGCAGTAGGATTCTGTTCTGTTGTAGCTGCGTAAGTGGTGGGCTTTATTCTAAGTGGCAAAACTGCAGGTGAAACCAACCACGGATGCTTAGTTGCAGTAAACACGAACAGCTTGCTGTTTTTCTTCCAGAAAATGCTCTGTCACTCTACCACCCCAGAGTCATTTTCATTCAAATTCAAAAGGAATTATTATATTTTTATGATGTTATTATATTATTTATTGTGTATGTATAATGTAATTTATTATATTATTAGACATTTACTTTATACTCTGCACCCTGTGAATTATCATATAAGATAAAGCCCTGTGCTCAAAGTGCTTATAGTCTTATGGGGAAACTAATTCATATGTATCTATATATATGTATCTATATATATGTACCTATATAATGAACAGATACATATATACGCCTGCAGACGAGATGGAGAAACACTCCAAGGCAGTTTATATTAATACACCATGAGTGCTGTAATGAGTCTCCGCCTCCCTCCAAGTCCCCAAGCGGGTAGGATGGTGTCGCCATTTTCATTTGCCCGGAACAAAGTAGGGGATTGGTAAATGTTGGTGTGCGGTAATAGGTGGCCCTGGGAAGGAGAGAAGAGAGACATCGTGATAGTTAATAAAGGTCAGAGGATGGTTCTAGAGGTGGTACGGTGCCCATGCCAAGGATTTGGAGAGATGGAAAACAGGAGGAAGGGGCCACCAGGTTCATCTGCCCCTAAGTATTGTCTCCCTGGGAACCAATTTTCTGTTTTCACATTAGTTCAGGTTGTCTGGGAGGGAAATGAAAAGCTGCAAACGTGATGTTGATCTCCTTCAATCATTGGTCTTCAGATGTTCCCAGAGCCCTGTGGCTTTTCAAACCCGTGGAAATAAATTCTCTGGGAGCAGCTTCCCTGCTGAGTCTCCTTTCCGCAGGAGGGACCAGCCAAGCGTGAGGCTCGGGCCCAGAATCCATCTGTCACAGGGCATTAGCTCTGCGAGCGAGCGCACACCGTGCTCACGGAGAAGAGGCAGAACACCCTCATCATTCCCTGCCTCCTCCCAGACTCAGCCCTAGTGTCAGCCAACAAACAGCTGCAGGGTTTCTGCCCAAGCCCAGGAGTGACACCGTTGGCCCCAAAGATGCTGACCCTTCAAGCCAGGGCTGAGGGGCACAAAGAAAGGATGATAAAGACAAAAGAATGGACCCCGGCTGGCATCCTGAGCCAAACCCCCTGAATTTGCCCTCCTACCTGGGGAGGAGGAGTGTGCCTGTGGCATGGGTGTGGCAAATACAGGCCCGTGCAAAGCTGGCTCCTCTGATGCTCCTCCCAGGAGTAAAGTGGGAAACCTGAGACCCTCCTGGTCTCCCAGGGGCGGGAGGATGGTCCTCGGAGAACCTGGGGAAAAACAGGTTTTCTTCCCTCCTGAAGTATGTTCTTGGCTCCACCCAGCCCTGAAGAGAAACAATCTCATTCCCACAATGACCACACATAATTGTTTTGTTTTAAATGAGATTTAGTGAAGAGACTTTGGACAATTACTGTCTTCTGTTTTCCTTTCTCTCTTATTGGAAATTTGGGGCCAAATGCGGGGCGTGAACTAGGAAATGGCCTGGGTTCTCGCACCTGCACCTTCCTACCCCTAGTGCAAGCCAATTTTCCTCCCCAGACACGGGTACTGGAAGCCGAATTTGCCTTCCCTACCCTCCCGACCCAAGATTTCCCCTAACTGCTGCTGTATTAAAGCTGTCACGGGAAATACCAAGGAGATCCACAGCCTAGGATAAGTTCCCCTGCCCCTCCCGTGTGTCTCAGAGCCATGCCCTCTGCCGCCCCAACTTATGATTGCTGGTAAGCCTGTCTGCCACGGGGATGAGTCTCTACAGCCCCAGCAATCCTGCTCCCCATCCCGCATGATTCCTTGTTCCCCAAAGCCCTAGCTGGTCCTCTCCAGGCCACGCTGGTCACCACTAGCTCCAGATTAAACCACCCTCTGGACTGCAGTCAACCTGTCTGTAAAATGAGGATGCTATTTGCCTCCAGGATGGTTTGGAGACCTTGGTGACAGAATAACTGCAAAGCACTTATGTTTGGCTCTGCACAGAGCGTGTCTGGAAAAAGTACTTGCTGGCTGTGGCTGCCACGCTCCCAACCTCGTCATCCCATTTCAGCCTTGAAGACATTTTTTGTAACTTTTGCATTTGTGGAAATCAAAACAATACACTCTAACCCTCTCCTCTCAGAATGGGTAGGGACTCTTCCTCCTTGGCATCCCACAAGAGACACCCCTCTGTTTCTTGTGCTCGAAGGACTCCGCGAAGGGTCCTTTCCACACTCCTGTCCTCCTTGGTCTCCAGTCTGCTGCTCTGAGCACAGGCTTTTCTCTGGATGTCAGGGCTAAGGCTTTTGATCCCAACGGAACAAAGTCTAACGAGTGCTGAGACCAGCACTCATAGCTCACACAGAAACTTGGCTGCCTTTTGAGTTCTAGCCTGAAAGCAAGCCTGCCTTCCTGCCAGGGTCACAACAGGGAGAAACAACACGCATTCACTCAGTATTTACTGAGCACCTCCTTCCTGCGCGGCACTGTTCTAGCAACTAGGGATACATCAGTGCACAAAACCGGCAGATATTCCTGCCCTCATGGAGCTTGTGTTCCAGCAGGGAGGGCAGTGGGGACAACAGACAAAGAATATGAAAAAACAGAAATAAGTTAACACAAATTAATCCTCCAACAGATTATCGCACTGAACTAGCATACCTCAAATTTAAAATTTAGAGGTGCCTGGGTATGAGAGGCCTGAGAAAATTAAAACTTAAAAGCTTAAGTTACGGGAAACTGAAACCTAACCAAGCTTAACCAGCTTGTTCCGCTTCTGTACAATTGCTTGGCGCGCCCATGTATTCCTGATCAATCATTGTTGCCTGGCACATCCGTGTATTCCTGATCAATCATTGTGATACCCGTACCCCCGGTTGTGGTCTGACCTAAAGGCAGGAACCAATCGAATACTGTTAAGTGTCCAACTTTAAACACCAACCAATCGCAGCTCTGTAACTGTGGAAAATTCCTGATTTCCCCATGACTTGTTTGTACCTGTCTATAAAAGGGGTGTAAAAACCTCTCTCAGGGCCTCTTGGCGTCACCGGCAATGGGGGCGCAGAGGTCCAGGTTCGAACCTGCAGTAAATGACCCTTGCTGCTTAGCTTTGACTCTGGACTCTGGTGGTTCATTTTTAGGGGTCTCTTAGACTCTGGGCATTTCAGGTAGCTCAGACAATTAAGCATCTGTCTTCAGCTCAGGTCACGATCTCACTGTTTGTGGGTTCAAGCCCCTCATCAGGCTCTCTGTTGACAGCTCAGAGCCTGGAGCCTGCTTTGGATTCTGTGTCTCCTTTTCTCTTTGCCCCTCTCCCACTTGTGCTCTGTCTCTCACTGTTTCTCAAAAATAAATTTTAAAAATATTAAAAGGTTTTTAAATGTGTGCATTTATTCCCAGTGGCAGTTTCATTCAGACCATAATGGCCGTGGTGACTGCTCTCATCTCCTGAGGCCACAGGGACTGGTCAGAGAGCTCTGCAGAGATTTCTTTAAGTTTCTCTTTTCAAACCCCACACGCGTAGAAGAGTGGACCCAGGAAAACGTACCCTACGCCCACTTACACAAATGTTTGATGCGTGCCGTAAGAAACCAGAAAGAATGCAAGTGTAAAAGGCACTTCACCATAAGCCAGTGAGGGCTGGTTCAGATACTTTAAGAAGAAAAGGCCGGCACAATATAGAACACTGAGGAAAGAATCACCTCAAGGGGTCTGTACCCTTAGCAACTTCTCCCAGGCAGCAGAAGTAGGTTCTGTGGCAGAGTTACCTGAAGGAGAAGGCGCATGCTTCTAAACTAATGAGCCCTGCGCATTGAGAAGTGCCTTCTAGAACCTTTATTTACTTTAGATAGTCACACACACGGCCGTTTTTAGTTGTCTATCTAATCTCTACTTTCTATGAGAACCTTCCTTCACAGCTTCTGCCTACCATGAAAAACTCCAGGGGCGCCTGGGTAGTTCAGTCGGTTAAGCATCTGACTCTTGATTTCAGCTCAGTCATGATCTCACGACTCATGAGTTCGAGTCCCTAGTCAGGCCCTGTGCAGACGCTATGAAGCGTGCCTGGGATTTTCTGTCTCCCTTTCTCTCTGCCCTTCCCCCCACTCACACACATACATATTCTCTCTCTCTCAAAAACAAATAAACATGAAAAGAAAAGAAAAGAAAAACTCTAGCTCTAAATCCTTGCATAGCCAGTATTTCTTGTCCTCCAGGCATCAGCTCATATGTTGCCCAATCCTGAGTAGTTGAGGATATACCCTTCAACCCACACTCTCTACCTACTTGGTCACTTCCTTTAAAGGAAGAACCAAATATAATTTATTTCATTTTATCAGAACTAAATATAATTGGAAATGATCTTTTTCACTCATTCATTTCTTTGCTCACTTGTTTATTGGACGTCTGTCTCCACCAGAAGATAAGCTCCATGGGAACAGAAAACTTATCTTGTTCTGTCTCTCGCCAGCTTCTAAAGCAGTGTTTGGCAAGAGTAAATGTACAATAAATATTTGCTAAATGAATGAATAAAAAACTGTCAGCTTTGATTTAACAAATCAGCTTCGATTTCGCAACTACCTCAAGTAACCATCTTATTTCCCTTCCTTTTTTTCACAGTCCAATGTTCTACCTCCACTTTTGATCACTCTTTCCCTGGTCTGGCCCCATCGCCTCCCTGGAGCAGCTCTCTTGAAGGTCAGCCACGGTCACCTTCAAGGTCAGACCCAATGGCCTTTCCTCACGTTCAGTTGCTTTATCTCCAGATCTGGCAATAAGGAATCTTCCTGAGATGCTTCTCACGGATGTGACCCTAGACTAAACTGAGCCCTTTTCTTTTCTATATGTTTTTACTTTGCTCCCTAAATATGTGTTCTTCCTACTGCCCTATCAAGTAAGACTATTCCCTGGGGTTCTATCCTTAGAGGGTTGCTTTTCCCTCTCTCTCCTCTTACATCAAAATTCACCCCAATGCTCGGTCTTCACCATTTATCATCTGGATGATACTCATGGGAATTAGAGCAACAATTCATAAATGGCAGTCCTTTTTCTTTTCTTCTTCTTCTTCTTCTTCTTCTTCTTCTTCTTCTTCTTCTTTTTAAGGAACAATATTTAGTCCTTTTCCAAATGTTACAGTAAAACCAGGTGGAAGAGAATGGCTTTAGCAGTTAAAAAAAAAAAAGTACAAATCTGGGGTTTGGCCGTTAAAAGTTATGCACAGCAATGGGAGGAGAAGAAAAGGCAAGAAGTTGTTTCACATTACAGACCTCCCCTCTCTCCAAAGTCCAAAACTTGCCTACCAAGTCAGAAAAGAGACAGTTGATTCACAAGCTGCAGGTTTGAACTTGAGTAAGACATTTAAATTTTTTTTTTAACGTTTATTCATTTCTGAGAGACAGAGAAAGAGCATGAGTTGATGAGGGTCAGAGAGAGAGGGAGACACAGACTCTGAAGGAGGCTCCAGGCTCTGAGCTGACAGCACAGAGCCCGACATGGGGCTCAAACTCACAAGACATGAGATCGTGACCTTAGCCGAAGTTGGACATTTAACCGACTGAGCTACCCAGGCACCCCTTGACATTTATAAAAACCTAGACAGGGGCAGTGTCCTCCCCAGCCCAGGTGCCACTAGGCACAGCACAGGAGACTAAAAACTCAGTGGAAAGGGGAGAGAGAAGACTGGGCACTCAGGGGTTGTGAGTGTCAGCACCCCACATCTGGCTCAGGGATTTGGGGAGTAAACAAAACCTACTTGGAAAAGAATAGGGAAAGAAAACTAGCAATTGCTTTCTGCAGGGGTGGGGAAGGAGAGGTAGGGGCAGGAGCAGAAGCGTCTCACATCACAAACCTAACTTGGGAAACCACAAGGGACCATCTTCATCTGGCCTTAAGAGGAAGGCCACATGGATGATGGGAGAGTCCACAGGAGGGAAAAGGAGAGGAAACGTGGCTGGGAGGGGGCAACAGCCCCTTCCTTTCTGGGCACAGGAAGGCAGGCTGGGCACTAGGTCCAGGCAGTGACCTCACAAGCAAGCCGTTTTTGCAGCTTCAAGATCACCCAGCTGCCCACCACCTCCCCCCCCCCCCCCCCCCCACTTACTCATTCTGCTGGCTGGCTGGTGGGTGGCTCTGCCATGGGGCCCTGCCTCTTCTGTGTCTCCCACCCCCCCACCCCCGGGGGCAGCACTAGCCTCTGCCCCTTTGGTCTGGGGCTCCTGGCTCCTCTCAGGGGCATCAAGAGCCTTCCCTTCCTGGGTTGTGCCTTCCTAGCCCACAGTTCTTTTGCCTGAGGCACATGTAGGATTGTTTTTCTGTATCCACTTTGAGGAATGACCGATCATGTGACTTACTTCTGTCAGTGAGATGTGGAGGGAAAGTGTTATGTGTCACTTCAGGGCAGCAGTTTTATGAGCCAGCCCTTGGTTCTTCATGTTCCCCTTTCCCAGTCCCTGTGACCACGGAGAACATGTTGAGATGGAGCCTCCATCAGACCGAATCTCTGAGTAACTAGGATGAACAGAGTCCCCTTCCTAAATTAAAGTGGCCGCAACGAATGAATTACAAAATAAGCACCATTGTTTCCAGCCCCTGGGATTTCCCTGAGGATGGTAATTGTAGCATCATCTGGCCCGGCCTGACCCATACAACAGCTCAATCTGAGATTTTTCCCAAACTCCGGCTGCCTTCAAAAGGATTTCGATCTGCCTTGGGGCACCTGAGTGGCTCAATCAGTTAAGCACCTGACTTTGGCTCTGGTCATGACCTTGTAGCTCACAGGTTTGAGCCCTGCATCAGGTTCCCTGCTGTCAGAGCAGATCCCGCTTCAGATCGTCTGTACCCCCTTCTCTATACCCCTCCCTGCTTGTACTCACTCTCTCTCAAAAATAAACACCAAAAAAAAAAAAAAAAAAAAAAAAAAGATTTCCCTCTGGCTCTACTGAAAGAAATGTAAGCCCAATGTATCCATACCCGAACTCATCGTTTTCCTCCCCAACCTTAGCACATACCTCTCTCCCTGACTTTTCTAGTTCAGTTAATGGCACCAACACTCTTCTGAAAACCTAAACTTTATGTAATG
Organism: Panthera leo; assembly: GCF_018350215.1. Lineage (NCBI taxonomy): Eukaryota > Metazoa > Chordata > Mammalia > Carnivora > Felidae > Panthera > Panthera leo. The sequence continues at coordinate 49,696,334 of NC_056695.1, read as the reverse complement.
AGTTACCTCATTTTGTCCCTGTTCTATTGTTCCCATGGGTGCCTCCCGGGTCTAGCTGTGGACTCTTCGTTCCTGGATTATTACACCGCTGGAGTCATCTCACTGCTTCTGTCTGCGTCTATTCTCTTCACGTTATGGTCAACTATCCTTTCTTAGCCATTGGCCATTTATGAATGTGCTAAACGTAAATATCTGGACCACATGATTCCTTTGTTTGAAAACTTCAATATGTCCCCATTGCTGACAAACTCTCAATCCTTGCTCTGGCATCTGAGACCTTATTTTCTCTCCCTTCTCACCCCCTCACGCAGGACTCCTTTGCACGGATGTTACGTGAGCACTCGCCCACTTACCTCACTAGAAATGGGAGACAACCTGGGCTGGTTTGTCTCTGGTGCTCTCAGAAGTAATTCCTGGTCTGTGGTTTTCTTCCCGTATATGACTATCAAAACTCAAGTCTCCCTTCAAAATTCTGCTGAGATGCCACTTTCTTCACAGAACCTTCTCTGATCACTCCAACCCAAAGCGGTTCTTCTCTGACCCCTGGGGCTCTTGTTCTGCTGTACTTTTTACTGTCATAGTGATATCTGCAGCTGTCTCATCTCCCTTACTGGACACCAAGCTTTTCTCCTGAAGTCGCCATATCCTGAGTATCTGTGGCTTCCCCACAGAGCAACTTGGGATTTTTCATAAACCCTTTTTAAGTGAAGAAGCACCAGGACATGAAATTTGTGTGACTGAGAGAAGTCACAGGAGAGGTTCACATTTTGACAAAACAGAGCTATATTAAGCCTCAGGCAATAGTTGGTCTTATTGTTGTTTTTCAGTGTTGTAGCCAATAAGAAACAGACCATCACTGGGTTACGAAATTTCATTTTATACGAATTAGAGATATACTGCTGGTGATAATAACCATCCAAATATTAGAAACATCTGTAGCTCACCTTCATTAGCTTTTCCTGTACAGTATATTGAGGAAATACTGCCAGACTTCAACTGTATGCTACTTATGAATTTTTAGTCATAGCAAAACACTGGAAAAGTAACTGAAAACCTTTAAATCTCCCTATTGTCATTTCTTGGGGGCGGGGGAGGAGCGGGAAATCCTTAACGAAATGGCTTTTTTTTCTTTTTTACTTTTTAAAAATGTGTATTTATTTTTGAGAAAGAGAGAGAAATAGAGAGAGAGCTAGAGCACGAGTGGGGGAGGGGCAGAGAGACAGGGAGAGACAGAATCTGAAGCAGGCTCCAGGCTCAGAGCTATCAGCCCATAGACTGATGTGGGGCTCGAACCCATGAACCACGAGATCATGACGTGAATTAAAATCAGAGGCTCCACCGGTTGAGCCACCCAGGCGCCCCGAAATGACCCCTTTATAATGCTCTCTTTGCTCTTAGATTTCAGCTGCCACCCCTACCCATCTCACCCTGGGAATATGGATGACATCATGTTATAAAGTAATGAGTGACAGGGGACTGGTGACTCTCTACACATAGGGAACAAACACAAATGTAAACTTGCTCTGAGAGGTCTCCGTATCAGTAGTTCTTAATCTGTAGTGCCCAGCCAGCATCACCTGGGCACTTGTTGGAAATGCAACTTCTTAAGTCCTTTCTTAGACCTGCCAAACCAGAAACAGTAGCAATGGGGCCTGAATACTCAACAAGGCCTTCCTGGTGATTCTGATGCACATGCTCATTTGAGAACCACTGTTTTATATCATCTGACTAAAGTCAGGAGAACTGAGAAATTCCCAGGATGGCCAGAAAATATCTCTGGGCTTTGGGTTGCTCATCTGTTCTTAATATATTAGGTCTCTTCCTACAGTGACGGCTCAGATTTGATGAAGGGATTGTTGTCATAGCTTACCAAATATTCTTCCGCATGAGAGATACAATTACAGTTTTACCTTGTCCTTTTGATTAAATAAACAGAGACCCACTCAAAGTAGCTTAAGTAGGGGGAGTGGGATTAATGCCAAAATCACATAAACAGATTAGGAGACGGGCCTCTGAGTAGCTCAGTCGGTTAAGTGTCTGACTTTGGCTCAGGTCACGATCTTGCTGTTCGTGAGTTCAAGCCCCACCTCAGGCTCTGTGCTGACAGCTCAGAGCCTGGAGCCTGATTCGGCTTCTGTGTCTCCCTCTCTATCTGCCCCTCCCCCACTCATGCTCTGTCTTTCTCTCAAAAATAAATAAATGTTAAAAAAATTTTAAAAAAAGAGAGATTAGGAGAATCCCTTGGACATCTAAGAAGGGGAGAACTAAAATATGGCAGGACCTCAGGCAGTGTGGAGCTGAAAGATGGTTCTGAATTCAAATTTTTTTCAAAACATCCTGGCAGAGCTTTAATACTATACCATGATTATGATACAATTATAGTCTTATATGCCTACTTTTAAAAAATCTGCCTACCAATTACTTCCTCTGTTTAATCATGCTTCTGATCCCCCATTATTTGGGGCTGCAGGGATAATTCTAATTCTTATCGTTCTAATGCTAGAAGATGTTGGAATTCTAGACCAGCCAGAGTAGAGACAACTCCCCAAAATTTTACACTTTCAGTTGTGACTTGGGAAAGAACAGGCCTTAGGAATGAGGGCCGTGCTCCAATGCTAAGTTCAAAACAGAAACAGACCTGCCCTAACAAAGAATGGAACCAGCCTGCCAGGACCCAAAGAATCCACCAGTAACTTAACCATAATTTCAATACAAAGAGAAGCACACCTAGGAAAATGTAGTCAAATTGCTGAAAACCAAATGTGAAGAGAAAAATCTTGAAAGCAGTCGTATTTTTTTTAAAACGAAGCCACAAAGAGGGAGAGAAAAGGATGAATTATGACTGCCTTTCATCATAAAGAATGGAGTCTGACAACAATGAGATGACAACTTTGAAGTTCTGCAACAGACGGAAAGACACTGAGCAACAGAATGCTTTATTCAGTAAAAAATATACTTCAAAAGTTAAGGTGAAATAAAGCTATTTTCAGGATAACAAAAGCCTAGAGAATTTGTTGACAGTAGACCTGCCTGATAAGAAATGCTAAGGGAAGCCTCCAGGCTAAGAAGAAAGAACACTAGGCAGAAAGTTGAATCTACAGGACAGAGTGAGAAAATCAGAAATAGTAAATATTGGGGCACCTGGGTGGCTCAGTCAGTTCAGCATCCAACTTTGGCTCAAGTCAGGTCAGGATCTTGCTGTTTGTGAGTTCGAGCCCCGCGTCTGGCTCAGTGCTGACAGTTCAGAGCCTGGAGCCTGTTTCAGATTCTGTGTCTCCATCTGTCTCTCTGCCCCTCTCCCACTTGTGCTCACGCACATGCTCTCTCTCTCTCTCTCTCTCTCTCTTTGAGAAATAATAAATGAATAAACTTTTTAAAAATAGTAAATGTTATTTGAAAAATATAAAAGAGTATCTTTTTCCTACTGCTAATTTGTTTGAAAGACAACTGATTATTTAAAGCAAAAATAAGACATTGCATTGCAGTGTTTCATGACTCACATAGACAAATAACAAGAGTGAAAAGGATAGGCGAGAGCAATAGAATTTTGCCGTTGTAAGGTTCTTATATTTTATGTGCACTTGTGAAATATTAACTCTAAGTGGACAGTTGTAAGTGAAGAATTCATTTGTCATCTATCTAGAAGCAGCCATAAAAATATCAATGCAGAGGAAATAGAGGAATTAAAATGGAATATTAAAAAACACATTAATTCAAAAGACAGGAAAAGAAAAGATAAATAGGATAGGATAACTTGGAAGTAAATACCAAGATGCGATGCTTAAACCCGGCCATATTAATAGTGCTACTAAATGTAAATGAATTAAACCTTGCAAGTAAAAGGAAGAAGCAATCAGAGTAGACTATAAAGCGAAAGCTGCCCGGAGGAGACAGAAACACAATTTAAATAAATCAGCAGGGACAGGTTGGGAGTAGAAAGATGGAAGCAGTAAGAGTAAGAAGGCTGGCATGAATATTCCAGCACAAAGTAAAATTGCAGACAAGGAATATTAGCAGTGATAAAAGGGTAGTGCATAGTAATAAACGGTTTAATTCGTCAGGAAGACATAACAATCATGCATGTTAGGCAATTAATAACAGAGGTTCAGAATACAGGAGGGAAAAAAAAAACCTGAGAGAATCAAAGGGGAAAATCGACACACCTACATGAAACTGCAGATTTTATTACCTCTCTCTCAGTAACTGATGGAGATTTAGCCGTACTATCAACCAACTTGACCTGATTAATATTTGCAGACCCCTAACACCACACCCAACACCTGCAGAAAGCACATTATTTTCCATTGCACTGGGAATGTTTGCCAAGATAAGCAAAAGCTAGACAATAAAATATGTCCCCACAGGTATCAAAAGATCAATATCTTAGAGTCTGTTTTCTGGCCAAATTAGAATTATGTTAGAAATCAATAATAAGGGGCACCTGGGTGGCTCAGTCAGTGGGCGTCGTACTTCAGCTCAGGCCATGATCTCATGGTCTGTGAGTTCCAGCCCCGCGTCGGGCTCTGTGCTGACAGCTCGGAGCCTGGAGCCTGCTTTGGATTCTGTGTCTCCCTCTCTCTCTGCCCCTCCCCTGCTCATGCTCTGTCTCTGTCTCAAAAATAAATAAACGTTAAAAAAAAATTTTTTTAAAAATCAATAATAAGATACCGAGAACATTCCCGAATATTTGGAATTAGTGCAAGATGTACAGATGCAGATAGCAATCACCAAGTGTGATAAAACATTTTACCTAAATGACAGTGAGGGATGAAGCCACAGCACAGTGTAAAAGGATATGTATAACTATAAGGATATTAGAGAAGAAGAAAGATTTAAAATCAATGATCTAGGCTTCTACTTTAAGAAACTAGAATAAGAACAAATCAAATTCAAAGTGATTAGAAAGTGGGAAATGAAGAGCAGGAATCAGTGAAACAGAGAACAAAGAATATGGAAATTAACAAAGCCAAAAGGTGGTATGTCGGAAAGAGAAACAAAATTGATAAGCCCCTAGTAAGCCTGATTAAGAAAAAGAGAAAATTATCAATACCAAGAGTAAGAGAGGAGGGCTCATTATTTTATTTTATTTATTTTTTTAATTTTTTTTTTAAATGTTTTTATTTTTGCGACAGAGACAGAGCATGAGCAGGGGAGGGGCAGAGAGAGAGGGAGACACAGAATTGGAAGCAGGCTCCAGGCTCTGAGCTGTCAGCACAGAGTCTGACGTGGGGCTCGAACCCACAGACTGAGAGATCATGACCTGAGCCGAAGTCGGACGCTTAACTGACTGAGCCACCCAGGCGCCCCAGAGGGTTCATTATTTTAAATGCTACAAACATTTAAAGGATGATAAAAAATATTGTAAATAGCTTTATAACAATAACATTTGGCAACTTACATAAAGTCAACAGATTCCTTAGAAATCATAGCCCAAACTGAAAGATATTCTAGTAGCTTTTTATTTATTAAGCAAATTTAACTGATAGTCACATCTTTCCCACAAAGAAAATTCCAGGCCTAGATGGCTTCACTGGTGAATTCTGTCAAATATTTATGAAATAATGCCAGTTTTACACAGATTTATTCAGAAAATAAAGGAGGAAACACTTGCTGACTAATTTTTTTCACGAGGCCATCATCTCCCAGATAACAGCCTGACAAGTATCACAAAGAAAGAAAATTAAAGACCAATATCTGGACACAGATGCAAGAATCCTTAACAAAATAATAAATCAGCTCCAGCAATATATAAAGAAAATAATACATCACAATCAAGTTGGGTTTCCTTCCAAATTTTTAAATGGCTTACCATTGGAAAATCAATCAGTGTAATTCATATAGTAACAGTGTGTGGGTGAAAAACAATACAAACATCTCAGTAGAAGGAGAAAAGGCATTTGACAAAATTTACCAGCCCTTCGTGACAAAAACTCTCAGCAAATTGAGACTAAAAGGGAACTTGCTCAATATGGTAGAGCATCTACAAAAATCCTACAGCTACCACAATACCTAAGGGTTAAATATTGAGCATTCCCTTGAAGTCTTGGGCAGAACTTCTTGACAAGCGTTCAAGCTGTTTCCTTTCCCCACCTGACTGGTGCCCTTCACTATTCCTTCTTCCTCTTTTTTCTCTCTTAGAACCGTAGATGTGATGGCAGGAGCCACAGCTACCATCTTCTAACCAGGAAGCAACCTTGAAGAAAAAATAAGCTACTTTCACTGGAGACTCTGTTATCCTGTGCTGAACGCAGTTCCTGGTTAATACAAGAAATGACTTTGGTTGCGTACTTATTGTATCCTGGGCTGTGTTGGAAGTGGTCATTTCTTTTGTCATTTTAACTCCCAACAGCCCTTTGAAGTGGCCATTACCTGCCTTTGCGGCAGATGAGTAAACTGACACACAGTAAGTCAACAATAAACAGAAAAGCTCACTTCCTTCAGGCAAACTTTCTGAAGAAAATTCACCAAATCTTCCTCTTTGTTCCTGTCTAGTGCGTATCTTATCTAGCAACAGACATATTTTAGGTACAGAAGAATACACTTTGGTCATATTCAGAGAGGTCCTTTTGCAGTCTGGGATGAGGTCTTATTCACCATGGCGTTATTAGTGCAGAAACAGAATTTAAAAAATATATATATAAAACCATATTTAAAAAATAAAATATAGAGACTATACTGCCCTGCAGTGTATTCTTTGGGGTTGTCATTATTAAGAAGACCAGCTATACAGTGGAGACAAGAGCAGGTGGCAATCGGTAGTGTTTGAGCCCTGGGATACCAGGACCTGAAAAGTTCTTGTAATCAGCAGTCTCCCACGGGCACTGCTGCTTGCTGGGACCTGTCTTCACATTCCTCGGACCCCTGAGCCCTACTCTGTTCCCTGTCCCGAGAACCTGTTCCATAAGTGCACAATGCTGTTTTTGAAATCCAGCTGATAAACTGCCCAGCCCGCAGATAGGAAAAAGACCTCTGGCTGGGCGGACTAGTGCTCTGATAATCCCATACTACAGGCAGAGAGGAAGGATAACAGACCTCTTGCAGCGACTGCAAGGTGCTCCCACTGCTGCTTATTGTGTTCCAAGAGGGAGACCTTTCCATCATGGTGCCGTTGTGGTCCTGCTCTCTGTGTGTGCGGTTTGTGTCCCTCAAACTGAACTCCTGCCCAGAAGGGTGGCTGTCTCCTCTCTGAGTGTCCTCTTAAAAGCCACGACCTTTCTCCTTCACATTCAAGGTGTACTCAGCTCCCCAGGAAGACTCTGGATGTAACTATATCATTAAAGGAAGCCTCCAAGTGTTTATTTCTGTTTCCATTTTGTCTCTGGTGCTCATTCACATTCACCCATTCACCTGCCCCGCTCCAGCTAGGTGTGAGAAAACGAACTACATTCCAGACAGGGAAAACAGACCAAAGCTAGTTAAGGGCTAAATTGTTTTGGGGCGTTTTTCTCTCTCGGTCCCCTCCTTTTCTATATTCTTCTTTCCCTCTTTCCCTTCCCACGCCCATTTCCTCTTCCATACCATGAAAAATGCGTGATAGGGTTTGAGGTTCAGCTTGGAGTGAAGGGTCACAGTATTTACACCTGAGACTAGAAAGATGATTTATTGTGAGAATAGAAAAGATAGAAGACAGAAAAGATGGGCCTGTTAGTATCTAGAGACGGAGGACCAGTCCATTTGGAAGAGAAATGATTCCTGGGTATCTGAAGTGCCTGTCTCTCAGGTAATTTTAAGACTTGAGGCCCTGTTGTACCCTGTCACTTCTTCTGAGAAAGCCCAAAGAACTAGATTTTTGGTTTTGTGAGTCTGGCATTATTTCCGTAAGTCTTCAGGCACTAAGTTTATACCTTGAGGTGGACTAGACTGTCAACTTTGAGTGCCCAGCACTCATCAGAACTCAGAATATTTAGGATGAGTCCACCCCCTATCCTGCTGCTCCCCCTTACCACCGAGGCATTGATTTTGTTGTTTTTTTTGTTGTTGTTGTTGTTGGTCTTTGCCTGTTAGCCCACAAAGTTCTTGGCTATAATAAATCAAGAATGAACTAGGCAATGCATACTTTTTCTCACAATTTCCAAAGTTTCCCCAGCAAGAGCTTGAAATGTGCTAAGGAAGGCTCAGGATTGCCTAACACATAGTTTCTTGCCCTTGCCTAACACATGCTGTTCATTACTCTCAGATAGGGCCCAAGTCATCAGCAGTCAGGGTTTGGGTACCCCAGCATATCACCCAATGTAGTCTGTGGGGGCCCTCATTGATCTTGGGTGGCCACCCCAAAAGTCTGTTGTCCCCAGCAGCCCAGCCAGACCCATGACAGAGGGGAGCCCAGACCCTGCAGGTGAAAAGCAGAGAAAAGTCTGACCTATTTCTTGCCTAGGAAACAACCAAAGAGGCTGCTCAATAAGGAACCCAAGGATCTATGAGGATTCTGAGGTCACCCTGCTCCCATGTTATGTTATCTTCCAGGGGCTGGGACTTCCTGTCCCATCACTGACTCTCCAGGACAGAGAGCCAGCCAGTGAACTCTCCCAGGGTATTTTTAAGGTCCTGTCTTTTGGATGTCTGCCCAACTCTGCCTAGCTGTACCTTCTGACAAGGCCCTGAGCTGCCTTGCTGCCTGAGATTTCTCGCTGGGGTCTTTTATGCAACCTTGATGGTAGCTGAATGCACTGGGGGTACATTTCTTCTTCAGGGAAGATCAGACGTGGTCTGCAAGGAGCTCAGCAGAGGTACCCCCCAATCCAGCAGGTGATCCCTCAGTTTGGCCCTGAATGTCCAGAGAAAACTTTTTTTTTTTTAATGTTTATTTTTGAGATAGAGAGGGAAGGAGACAGAGCATGAGTGGGGGAGGAGTAGAGAGAGAGAGGGAGACACACGGAATCCGAAGCAGACTCCAGGCTCTGAGCTGTCCGCACAGAGCCTGACGCGGGGCTCAAACCCATGAACCGTGAGATCATGACCTGAGCCGAAGTCAGACGCTCAACCGACTGAGCCACCCAGGTGCCCCAAAACAATTTGTTTTCTTAAGAGGACTTGCACCTTCAGTGAGACCAGCAAAGAGTGAAATGGTATTCTGATCAATTACTTATACTCATAATAGCATTTGAGAGCACTTACTTTATACCACTCATGGTGCTGTGTTCCATATACATCGTTTTATTCAATCCCTATGATGACCCAATGAGCTGGTAGTTTTACTATTGTCATTTTGCAGTTTGGGGTAGTGAGACTCAGAGAATATAAATGACATGGTCAAGGCTGAACATTAAGCAAGCGGCAGAGCCAGGAACCAGAAAAAAAACCCAAACTGGTTTGTAATGTGGAAGTCAGTCACTTACACTCTGGGACTAAGTCAATACAGGCGGACAGCTTTGGTGATTGCTTGGCCATTCCTCTCTCAGCCCCTACAAGCGTGACCACCATGTCCTTTATTGCGGACTGTGGAGCTTTGATCACATGTTCCCGGGAAAGTGAAGGTGCTGATGTCAATGGCAGCCACGTTGTTCGGGTTTAGTCAGAACCGCTAAAGAGGAGCTCGGTCCTGAGCAGGGAGTTGAGCTGTAGGGAGGGGCTAGCATGGATCATTTCTGAGAAAGCAGAAGGGCTTTTCAAGAGAGGGCATGCAAGAAAGGCAAGGGGGTTGGTATAATAGGAGTGTGTGAGTAGCAAGGAAATAGCTCTTTAGACTAGGAGGTGGACATTGAGTAATGACAAATAACCTGGGATAGGCATGGGGGACTGAGCTCGAAGGGAGTCCTTGGAAAGGGAAGAGATGGCTATTTCCAAGAATGGAGAGAAAACTAGGTTTGAATTTTTAACTAATTAAGCCAGCTTTTAAATTTAGAGCTGGGCAGCAGGGTGGGGGGCCTTCCGAGAGAACTCTGCTGGGGTTTTTTTTCTTCCAGTTTAAGGAACTGCCCTGGGAGGATTCGCAGAAACCCTCGCCTCCAGAGCCACACCATAGAAGCCAGTCTCTGGACAGGTTGTTACACGTCCCGTTACCACCGGCGTCTCCCCCGCTGAAAATGCACCACCCCCCTCACCCCCACAAAGCTGAACTGACACAGCTGGGTAAAGCCCCTGTCACTCTTCTCACCTTCACCCAAGGAATGGCAGATGGCCTCTTGTGATTCTTCAGGACTCTGCCATCCGTGGAGGTGACGCTGACTCAGAAATCTCAGTTTATTCACAGACTCTGTGAGCTGAGTCATTTAACCAGAAAGCACTTCAGTCTGTAACAACCACCTTTCCCCCACCATAGAATAACAATGTTTTGTTTGTTTTTTTTAAAGCAGCAACTTTTTAATGATGTGAGCAGAAATCCTTTGGCTCTTTGGAAACATGCTCTACTGAGGGCTATTTGCTAAGACCAGCAATCTGTTTCTGGCACGGAGAAGGAAAATAAAATTATTTTGTTGTCTTGAAATGATGCATGAGTTCAGGGAAAGCTGCACCAGGCTTGGGGATGGGGAGAAGGGAAGCCAGAGAAAGCCGTGCATACAACGTCTGTAAAGAAAATGTTTTATTTAAAGTGTTAAATACCATCACCAGAATGAATTTGATTTACATTAGTTGGTGTTCATTACAGGACTAATCTGCCCTTTTTTTTTTTTTTTTTTTTCCCAACTGGAATTCCCTTTACTTTGAAAACATACTATGTACAGGGCAGCAATGGTCACTGGAATAGTGCTATTTACATGACTAAACCACAAGTCGAGGTGCAGACATGTGAAAATTAAAAAAAAAAAAAAATACACCAACTTTTAAATAAATACTGCATAATGACAAGTATGTACAAATATCCCATACAGTCATGTCCTTCTTATTAAAATTAGAAATAATTTATATAGGAATATGCACAAAAGATTACGTGACTGCATCTTAGTATCAGGAAAATGGTAAACGTTTATTCTACGGGAGAGTGTAGACACTATAGGTCTATTAAATCAATTGCTGCTGGTACACAAGTGTCTAAATTATTTCCATAAAGTTTTATTCGTTCTTTTAACAACTTTACCTGGGTCCATCGTAGATCTCAGAATGTCAAGACACAGTCTCGGTGTATTTCATATTGCACCACATAAAGAGAAGGCATTTTTAGTGATACTCATTTTAACTTTTGCACCATATCAAGCATGATAGTTTTTAATGGTCAGCATGGAATTTAGAAAGGAAAAAAAAAAAAAAAAAAGAAGAAGAAGAAGAAGAAGAAGAAAGCAATTTTTGTGCATGGCCTTAACTGGTATGTATGTGGATTTCAAAAGTTGCTGTAAGAAATTGAAATCGACCTGTAAGAATGCATTATCAAAGTGTACATAAAGAAACAAAGTGTGGGTGGTTTGTTAACGTTAACCAGTGACTTCTCCTCTCAATAGGGAAACTTAAGAGAAATTCGACCTTGCAGCACCACCCAATGGTAATAACTGTCTGTAAAACCAAAGGCAGGGGTTTGACCTTAGGGGATTTGTGGTGTAGACTTTTGGTGATGGCGTGAAAGAACTATTAATCGGCAGATTGACTTTCTTCGAGTCACCTAAAAATTGGAGCTTTAAAATTATCTGTTGCATATTTATGTTTACTATATTTCTTTAGAAATATAATTTGTGAAAAATTGTATTTTACTACAGAAAAATGAATTAATAAACAGCCCTGTGTTTCAGGCTCCAAATTTTTAGCAGTGTTTCTATTCACATAGTAAATGGAAATTGGCTAAAGAAATTGCTTTAATTAATTAAAAAACAAAACCTAAGACCTTCTAGAAATAATACTTTAACCCCTGTATGAATAATGCTGGTGCTAAAAACAAATTTATTAGACATTACAATGGCCACATGATTGTAGGGTTTTCCTGTAAACTGAACTTTGAAGGTGAAAATAAAAGTACCATGCACTGTACAATAAACTGCAAAAGTTCAAATATCTTCTTTATCAAATACATGCTGACTTACTTTAATGTACTCCCAAATCATGTTGCAAAATCCTTTTCAACATGCTGGAAATAAAGAAAGCTCTTAGTTTTTTTTTCCCCCCCCTTGAGAAATTCATAAATTCAGAAGCATCTATAGCTCTGAATCAAACATGGGGTGTAAGGAGTATCAGGTCAAAAACTTGTAATCTTTTAGCATAATCACTCTGGTAGGGAGAAAGAAAACAAAAGATTAAAAGAGCGAAGAGGAAAAGTAAGACAGAGAAGAGGAAGAAAGATGCGAACAATTTGCACATATTGAACTTCATAAGATTTGTATATTTAACATGGAAATCAATTGAATATATTATGCTTATTTGTCACATAAAGAGAATTTTAAGTATCTTCTAGAAAGTATTCTCATTTGTAATGTCTGCCAAAACACAGACTATGATCAGTTTAAAGAATAAACATGGTGTCTCTTTGTACCACCCCGTTGCGTTCTCTCCCCTTTTTAAAACCATGCAATAGTGAAATTTACTTTTAAAAATAATATAAATTGTTGAAAATGGCTGATTTTTATTCTTTTTTTTTTTTGCAAGTTGCAGCCCCAAGAAAATAATTTAAGTATTCAGCTAATCTGTGTCCATGCAAAAAAAGTTTAATTTCATTCAGTACAGTGTAGCCACAGAATTTTGTTTTTCAGAGTCCAACACATCGTGGCATTAGTGAATGGCGTGCCTGCCGGAGCTCTGAGTCTGCCACTGTTCACACAGGACCGGCCGCTGCTGGTCACGCTCCAGAGGAGGGCTGACGTCTGTCCCGGACCACTTCTTTGGTCTCTTGCTTTTCACCTGATGCTTCCTAGGACTTCACTCCTTGACTTGTAACATGGCTTAATGACTGTATAGCTCCATTTCTGTGGCGTAACAGGGCTTTGGGGTCAGAGAAATGAAGAAAAAGGAACGATAAAAATATAAAGGTGCCATTGAAAAGGGCTTTTGTTGCATGAAACTGACTGATTCTTTGAGATTAATCCATGGCTTCAGATTGGACCAAAACTCGAGTGTTATTGAACTCCAAACCTGATAGTTCTTCATAACTGCTCTTTCACCTGAGGGCCATCTTTAGGGCACAATGTGTGCAACTTCCTCTGAGAACACAGGATCGCTTTGTATCCCTAGAAACAGGCTCAGAAGACACAACATTAAGCATGCAGTGTTACCAGGGTTTGCGACCTGTGATTTTTTTTTATTTTTTTGTAACGCTGGTTGCTATGACAACAGTTTTACAGCTGCTATGAACGAGAGTAAGAAGGTCCGGTTGAACTTTCCAGAGATGATTGGGAAGCTCTTCTTGTCAGAGGGGCCAAGGTTGGATCTACTAGGGAGGAAGGAGGGAAAAGTTTGAACCATCCAATCACCATATTGGATAGCTCCAGTTCATCTAAAAGTATCTGGGCCACTCCCATAAAGGATTTGTGATCCATGCGGCCATAATCTCCCCAGACAATGATCTGTTGGCAAAATACAAAGGAGAGTAATGTCAGTATAACTATGTACGTGAAAACTTGTAAACTAAAATACATTGAGTTAATGTGCGGATATCAAACGTTAAGTTAAACAGTTGTATTTTAATTGCTGGGATAGTTGTTTTTAACTACTAGAACCCAAAGGTACATGAGGACAAGTGTACTCGAGTGTTACGATCATAAGCAGTCCAGGGAGATCGGAGTCTGTGTATGATGGGGCTTTGCAAGTCTCTAGTTCACTGTGAAAGAAACAACAGCATCTGTGGCTTTATAGCACCAGCCACTGTTGTGACGCTTCCAAGAATTTCGAGTGTGGGCAACCGAAAAGAAGGCAATAAGAAGATATGGGGGTGCAAGGTTTGACTCCATGAAAATACTTTCTTATGTAGGGGATAAACAATTAAGTAAATACCTGTAAAACCTTCCCTTGGGGACTTTCTTCAAAAGATAATAGCTGCTGGTAAAGGGGTTCCAGCGTTTTTCTTGCCACCTTTGTTTTCTTTTTGGCTATGCAGACTCCATTATCTAACAGATACACCTTTACATATGGTGCTTGAGAAAGAAAACATAGAGGGGAGAGTTAAGCGATGAGCCATGGTTATGAAATACTCAACTTGCACGTGACATCTAAAACAGCTTAATTTTAGGCTGAAAGAGCCAGCAATCAAAAGTCACCAGTCTTTCCACACTGTGTCAAAATCATTAGATAAAGAATAGGTGTTTGTTTGTTTGTTTGTTTATTTATTTATTTATTTACTTACTTATTTATTATAAAACTGCCATTCAAGTAGTTTTAGGCAATATTAACTCAGAGGCTACTCTGAGTTGTTACTATTATACCGTCAAGTGGTTACATAGATTTAAACACTGTATTAAATAAGGTGAACTGCTTCTAGTCCCTAACAATATTCAGGAGAGACGTCTTGTTCAGTCTTTCATCTGTCAGGACTTAAATCTAACTAAATGTGCTAGAAGCTATATATTGTTTTAGAAATAAATTATAATATAAATACTATAGTTTATATAATAATATAATATAAATTTTATAAATAAAAATCATTTATTTATTATTCCAAGGGGTTTGTTTGTTTGTTTTTATTTTTTGGTTAATGTTTATTTATTTTCGACAGAGAGAGACAGAGCATGAGCAGGGGAGGGGCAGAGAGAGAGGGAGACACACAGAATCTGAAGCAGGCTCCAGGCTCTGAGGTGTCAGCACAGAGCCCGAGGCGGGGCTCGAACTCAAGGACCATAAGATCATGACCTGAGCCGAAGTCTGACACAACCGACTGAGCCACCCAGATGCCCCAAAAGATTTATTTATTGATGGTGGTGTGGGTACAAGATAGCGGTGGGGCTTGGTGTGATATGTTCACATTAGCTGGGAAGAGGCAACTAATTATGAATTCCATGGCTTGAGATGTGTCTGACTCTTCATAAAAGCATTTTCAGGGGCACCTGGGTGGCTCAGTTGGTTGAGCGTCCAACTTCGGCTCAGGTCATGATCTCACGGTCTGTGAGTTCGAGCCCCATGTCAGACTCTGCTGACAGCTCAGAGCCTGGAGCCTGCTTTGGATTCTGTCTCTCTCTCTCTCTTTCTCTCTCTCTCTCTGCCCCTCCCCTGCTCATTCTCTCTCTCTGTCTCTCTCTCTCTCTCTGTCAAAAATAAACATTTAAAAAAATTTTTAAAAATTATAAAAAATAAAAAAAAAAAGCGTTTTCATGCACGTACAAATTATGATATTCTTTATAGCAGAGTGGGTTGACTAGCTCCAAGACTTTTTTTTTTTTTAATTTTTTTTTTTTCAACGTTTTTTATTTATTTTTGGGACAGAGAAAGAGAGACAGAGCATGAATAGGGGAGGGGCAGAGAGAGAGAGGGAGACACAGAATCGGAAACAGGCTCCAGGCTCCGAGCCATCAGCCCAGAGCCTGACGCGGGGCTCGAACTCACGGACCGCGAGATCGTGACCTGGCTGAAGTCGGACGCTTAACCGACTGCGCCACCCAGGCGCCCCTCCAAGACTTTTATAAACACAATTGACTTACTCGCTCCTGCAAGGTTTTACAATAGGTAATACACATTATAATTTAGAATTTCTGGAAGGATAGGAAGGAAAGTCAAGAAATTCAAAATTACAATTCAATCAGTGGAGGTGCTGAGGTGAGAAACCAAGTTTCGGAATCTTTACTAATTGTTCTACATAACAGATCTCATGCTCTGTACATCTCTGCACGATGTATCTGGAGTCTGTGTCATTTTTCACGGCCCCAAGCACCTTAGATGATGACATTTCAGTATGAAATACGTGACAGCACAATAAAAACTGACAATGGTGCCTCTCTTTCTTTGTACAATACAGAAAGTAAAAGTTTTCTAATTAGAATGTCCTATATACAAAGGCTTTTGCTACTTTGGCAACCCGTATCTGTGTTTACTCTAATTTCAGGACTTTAAGAATTCCTAAGGAGAATTTTGAAGCTCCAGATAAAGTAAAGAATGACACAAAATATCAGCTAATCAGAAAAAGAACTTCTTATGTACATGTTGTACAAAATAAATTATCTAAGTGTGGTAGTTTTTATTTTGCAATGGTTTCTACTACATATGTACTTATTTAACAACGTATATTAGCCCTACCAGACCACTCTAATCGAATGCTCACTTAGGATCAACACACAGAGTACTACAGATAACAGACTCCCTTATTATTAGTATCCTTAATTACCTGAAAACCAGGTTTTCAGCATCTAATCAAAAACAAAGTCTCTGAATTGAAAAGTAATGGATTGCAAATAATAGAAGCATGTCTTCTTTTATTACCTGGCAGTGTCTTGGAACCTGGTTTTACAACAAGGCCACGAGCCCGAATGATTTCCACCTCCAATTGTCCCTTTTTGTCCATCATTCCTACCTGAATGTCACCTAATGGCATATGAGGAAGAAACAGACAGGCCTTAGTGTACAAATGCAGTAAGAAAAATGCTTGTGTCCAAAGACCTTGGTTTTAGATCATTCCATCATTTCCCATATAGTTTCTAAAATTCAACTATATTTAAAAATGTATCAATGATATCTTACTTTATTTTTTTATTTTCTATTTTTTAATGTGTATTTATTTTTGAGACAATGTGAGAGACAGAGGGCAAGCAGCAGAGGTGCAGACAGATGGAGACACAGAATCTGAAGCGGGTTCCAGGCTCTGAGCTGTCAGCCCAGAGCCCAACGCGGGCTCAAACTCACGAACTGTGAGATCATGACCTGAGCCGAAGTCGGACGCTTAACTGACTGAGCCACTCAGGTGCCCCGATGTTATCTTACTTTAAAAAGCATATTTAAATGAAGTGGAAAAATTGGTTAAAAATTTTTATTGGTAAAATAAAAATACTTATTCCTGTTGACAATACTGTTCGAGATTCTATGAAATCAGAGAATGTAATTTTCAATAATCCAGAAGAGAATCAATAAAATCACAAGACAGAAATTCTTACCCATTGCAGGTGTAGCCAGAGTCTGACGCCCCACTAGCTGGGCAGGGCCAAGGCCATCCAGAAAATCACTGAATTGGCTATCGGAGGCCAGGCGGACGCCAGGGAAGATCAGACTAAAAGCAAAAGAACACATGAGATTAAACCCTCAACCCATTTACTCTCAGGCAGCTCGGGTTTCCCTCTTGCCCCCTTCTGTTACTGCCACTATTTTCCTACTTATATTAATTGCATCCCAACACCCAGATCCACCTCCCATGGCTCTTCCTTTCTTCTTCTGTATCGGCCCATGTGTGTCACCAGAAGCACCTGTCACACTGGATTGCAGGCTGCTGTGTGTGTGTCTTTCTCTTCCTTGTCTGGAGGACATGGACTGTGATTTCTAGCAGTAACACCGAGCACCTGCTGAGCACTTACTCCACAACAGGCACTGTTGTATTGAATCCTCTTAGCTACTAGGAGATCGATTTTAATATCTAACCTGTTTTATAGATGAAACTTCCAGATCATTCCCATCAGTACATGAACATACTGTTATTCTTCCACCTTAAAAAAAAAAAAAAATCTTCTACCTTAAAAAAAAAAATCCCTTTCAAAAAGAAGAAGAAGAAGAAGAAGAAGAAGAAGAAGAAGAAGAAGAAAAAGAAAAAGAAAAAGAAAAAGAAAAAGAAAAAGAAAAAGAAAAAGAAAAAAAGGGGCACTTGGGTGGCTCAGTCGGTTAAGCATCCAACTTCGGCTCAGGTCATGATCTCATGGTTTGTGAGTCCGGGCCCCACATCACGTGAGCTCAAGTCCCACTTCAGATGAGTTTGAGTCCCACTCTATGCTCTGCACTCCACTCTCTCTCTCTCTCTCTCCCTCTGCCCCTCACTCACTCATGCTTTCTCTCTCTCTCGCTCTCTCAAAAAAATCCCTTTCCTCACTCCACTTCTGCTGCTGCTACCTCGCACCCCATTTCTCTACTCAAAACTCCTTGGGGGAGTTGACTCTATCGCTATCTTCAATTTCTTTTTTCTTGTTCTTTCTTGAAACTCTATTCAGTTTTTCCTTGCTCTCTTGCTTGCTTTATTTTTCTCCACTCTACCAAAATTTCTCTGACCAAGGTGACCTAAGGGCCACAGTGGTAAGCCCAATTGTTAGTACTCGTCTAATGTAACACATTAGCGGCATCTGGCACAATCAAGCCCTCCCTCTTCCTTGAAACATTTTGTCCACTTTGCTTCCCAGATCCTCTAGTCCTCTGATTTTCCCCTTTGGCCACTCTGCTTCAGTCTCCTTCACTGGTCCTACCATGAAATATTGGGAGCTCGATCCTTTGACTTATTTTTTTCTGCATGCCCCAATCTCCTTGGTAATCTCATGAAGTTTCATGGTTTTAAATGCCATCTATGCTGATACGGCCTAGATTGACATCTCCAGCTTGGACCACAGACCTGCATTTGATCTGCGCTGTCTACAGATCTGCTTGGATGTCTAATAGACAACTGATACTTAACTTGTCCCAAACAAAAAGCCAAATTCTGTTCTTCTCAGGAGATTCTCATCTTTTATTTTTTTAATGTTTTTATTTGTGTTTGAGAGAGAGAGAGAGAGAGAGAGAGAGAGAGAGAGAGAGAGAGCGCACATCCATGTGTGAGCTGGGGAGGGGCAGACAGAGAGGGGGACAGAAGATGTGAAGCAGGCTCTGCACTGACAGACTGACAGCAGAAAGCCTGATATGGGGCTTGAACTCACAAACCATGAAATCATTCCCTGAGCTGAAGCCTGAAGCTTAACGGACTGAGCCACCCAGGCACCCCTTAGGGAATACTCATCTTAAATAGCAAGTTCATTCTTACAATTGCCCAGCTTGGGGTAAGTCTTTCCTCTTTGTTATGGACTGAGCTGTGCCCCCCACGCCCCACCCCCAACCAATGCATATGTTGAAGCCTTAACCCTCAGTAAGACATAGTTGGAGACTGGGCCCTTAAAGAGGTAATTAAGGTTAAATGAGGTCATGAGGGCAGGGCCCTAATCTAATATGGCTGGTATCCTTGTAAGAAGAAGTAGAATGGAGAAAAATAAAGCAAGCAAGAGAGCAAGGAAAAACTGAATAGAGTTTCAAGAGAGAACAAGAAAAAAGAAATTGAAGATAGCGATAGAGTCAACTCCTTACAAGAAGAGACATCAGGGGCACTCAGCAGGTTAAACGTCTGACTCTTGATCGTGGCTCAGGTCAGGATCTCGTGGTTCGTGGGTTCGAGCCCCACATCGAGCTTTGTGCTGACAGTACAAAGCCTGCTTAGGATTCTCTCTCTCCCTCTCTCTCTGTTCTTCCCCTGCCTGTACTCACTCTCTCTCTCCAAATAAGTAAATAAATAAAAACATTAAAAAGAAGGAGAAGAATAATAAGAAGAGACATCAGGGGTATGCATGCATAGAAGAAATACCATGTAAGCACATGCTGAGGAGGCCATCTGCAAGTCAAGGAGAGAGGCCTCAGGAGAAACCAAACCTGATAACACCTTGACCTTGGACTTCTAGCCTCCAGAACTATAAGAAAATGAATTTCTGTTGTTTAAATTATCCAATCTTTGGTATTTTGTTAGGGCAGCCCTAGCAAACGAATACACCCCCTTTCTCTCATTACTTACATCAAATATATCAATTAACTCTTATTGGCTCTACTGTCAAAATACATCCAGAATCTGTCCTCACTAATGATACCACTGTGGTCTAAGCCATTATTTTCTATCGTTGGTGTTACTGAACAGCCTTCGGAATGATCTCTCTGTGGCCAAATTTACTTTCCACCTCCATGGCAATCAGAGTGATCTGTTAAAATGAAAGTCAGATGATATCAGGACTCTGCTCAAATCCTCTACTGGTTTCTAATCCCTCTCAGGGTAAGAGCAAAGTCCTCACAATGATGTATAAAGACCATCTGAGCTGTCCACCCTGCCCCCGCTGTCTTAATTCCTAGTCTGTTACTACTCCTGCCCTTAGTCTGCCGCGCTGTCCTTCCCACTGCTGATGCCAGGCGAATGCTGCCTCAGGGCCTCAGCACTGCTTCAGCCTGGAATGTTCTTCCCTCAAATGTCCATATTCTTCAAATCTTTACTCAAATATGTCTTTTCCCTGTCTACCTTACAAAAAACCTACCCTTACCCTCTATCGTCTCTCTTCCTTTCCTTCTTCTCCTTAGCACCTACACTATCTAATCTACTATATACTTTACTAATTTTCCACATATATATATATATATATATATATATATATATATATATATATATTAACAACTTTGCTTATTTTTTGTGCATCTTATCTATTGACTGTAAATTTGGTGAGGGTAGGGTTTGTTTTTCGTTTTATTTTATTCTGTATCTCCAGCACCTAGAACCATGTCTGGAATATTGCAAGCACTTAATGAATCCTTGTTAAGCTCAGTTAATTCAAACGAAACTGAGAAAAACTTGCCCAAGTTTCTACAGTACCAAGAAACAGATGAGAACTTAAGCCTAGGTGGTTCTAAAGCCCATGGTCTTAACGACTAACTGATTTTGGCTCCCTTGTATGAATTATATCTCTTACTCAGCACAGTGCCTAGAGCACTGGAAGGCATGAAAATATTTATTGAATGAGTTTATGAGTATTCTTCCCATTTTTCCAATATTATATAAACAGCTGGGGCACCAGAGGCCCCAGTCTGGATATTTTTGTGTCCCTAACAGTATCTACCACGGCACTCTGCAATGATGAGAGCTCAGTGCACATTTTCCACTTCATTCTCCATCTAAGACTTCCTTGATGAACATCAAATCTATTTCTGCTGCCAGCCTTAATTCCCAATACAGTTAATCCAAATATTTTGATGTTTCTATAAGTATCCCATATAACCTTATTTAAAAAGGTATGGAGACCATACACATCTCTTGTATTTATATGATCTTGCTACACAAACATTCCCTGTGGCATATCATCGATAATCGGCCAGCAGCTCCTATGGTAACATGTCTGTGAACTGGCTACACGCAAGTTGTCTGAACATCTGATGCTCCATGGTGATGACAGAGTGGAGTCAGCAAACGCCACCTTCCTCTAGTGGCGTCCTTTAACACACCCATCTCTGGATCCGCAGTTGCTAATTATCATCAATTTGTCGGTGACAGGGCTACACAATCTTGACAAATGCTTTAAAAATATCTCAGATACAGCTGATTCAAGGAAAAGCTATATGCTAACTACATAAAGGAGAGGCTCACCAGCTTACTTTGTGGCCTTACATCAGTCTGAACTGCTTGTTACTTCGTGGAACTAAGTATGTATCCGGTGTTCTATAATTTTTAGTAATAAGAGCCAAGATTTTAAAAATTAGCATGTGGTGTGGCACGAGGGCTTATTCTGTCTTATTCCTTCTCCATATTATGTCAAGCGAGGGCAAACTTTCATGTGCCTGTGTTGTGACAGTCACATTTTAGCGTCTCGCTGTTAAAGCAAGACACTTTGTCCCCAAACCTAGCTCCTTTGATATAAAAAGCCACATAGGTCACATTTCTCAGTGGCAGGTGAGCAAAAAAGAAGTCCTCCTCACAGCAAATCAGCCAAGGAATGTGAAAGTGGTGCTGTGGAGTGTGTGAGTTAGCTTCTGGGAAAGGGCAGAGAGTGAGACAGAAGATGGTCTCAGGCAAAGGCACAGAAGAGACGCGCGTCACGCTGGCCTCACTCACTTTCCTTCTGAGCTATAGCTGTTCATGCTGCCGTCCGTAGATTCTCGGCTCGCCTGCCGAGTCATCCAGTTCCTCATTTCCACAGCCAGGCCCGTTTCTGTACTTCGCTGGACGGTGCTCCGGAGCTTTTTACCGCCGGCTTCTGCACAGACAGAAGACAAGAGGCATGACAGTTGTACCACCACCATCTGGTAGCGAATCATAAGCAGCCAACGTGGTGAAGGTCCTCAGGTGGAAAGAACTGCGTAAAACACAAAGTGCTCTCATTAAGGAGACAGAGAGAAAAGGTATTTGAAACAGTGTCTGGTTGAGTGGGATGCAGATATTCTAAAAAGTCTTCAAGAAGCACAAAATACTGCCACTAAAAAAATACTGTTGTTTTGTTTCCGTCTAAAGCAGTGTTCAAATCGGTAACAAGAGGAACATAAAGTTTCAACCTAAGGAAAACAAAATAAGCTTTGTTTTCATCCGTAGTATTTAAAGGCAAGGTTGAGTTATACCTGTCTTTTTTTAATTTCCTTTCCTTTCTTTTGATCATAGTGAAATGATTAGGGCTTGACTTTATTTCCAAAGAATAGGTCATGGGTTAACCTCAATTCCAGCCTTCACTTTCATACAAAAACCTGATTTTGTAGAGTGATCGATAGTAGAGGGCAAAGAAAGCCAAATAAGGGAGACAGCCTCTCTGATAATAGTTTCCCATCTGTTGGTAACTTTCAGAGACTCTCAAAGGGAACACCCCCCCCCCCCCCCCGCCCCCAGCAATACCAGGTGAAAAGAGCTTTCTAATTTGGAGTCATGGGTAGTCATGTCCTCAGGCACCTTCAACAGCTTGAATATGAGACTTACTTAGAGCGGCCAATTGGAAGACCAAACAGGAAACTGAGTCAGGGACCACAGATGTGACAGAGTGTGCTAGTGATTTGGAGAGGTCAGGGAGGAAGGAGCTTCACAGACAGAGTGGGATTTTAGCTGGGCTTGAGAGACGGGCACACTGGGACCTAAGAGGCAAGAAGGAAGTGTTTGGGGCCAAGGGAAGGGCATGGACAAAGGCATGAAGAAAGGAATGACCATGGGCAGTTAAGGGATGGCACAAATAACCAAAGCATGTTGAAGAGCAGTGGTAGGAATGTGTAGTGGAGAGATTACTAAAGGTGGGGCAACAGGGTGACGGTCCAAACTATTTGCATTAATTTACTTCTTGTCGGGACTAAATATATATCTACACTGACCATGCATACCATTAGATTTTGGGGGACGATAAGCTCTTTTAGTGCCTCTATTCGTAATTTCATTTTAGATCGATAAACATTTGCTGATATTGACTGTAACTTCTTGAAATTTCTCTCACCACGCCTCTTAGAATATTTGCTCACCATTTTGAAACACTGCTTTCAACTTCATCTATTCTCCACTTTCAATCTTAATGTACATCAAAATGCTCTAAAAAGTTTATATCACATATCAACTATGACCGATCTACAACTCAGTTCCGTAATCCAAGGCTGATATTTTAGAAAATCGATGGTAAACATGTTGTACTGATATGAACTGTAAGACATTCTAAAGCATCCCTTCTTACTGATGAGGGAAGTCTCTTCTTTACAGAGACATGTTAGTTAATAAATATAAAAGGACTGATAAAAATTTTACATGACCAATTTGCAACCTCCAAAGCAATAAATGATTCAGATAAAGCACATCAATGGATGCTAACAGCATTAGATGAAAGGATATTCGCATTAGCGCCCCCACCCAAAATCATTTCATAGTTTAGTTCTACTTGTTAAAGGTAAACACGTACTTTAAAACTGGGAAACCAGACACGTATCACCATCCTAATTAAGTGATCAAACTTAGTAGCGCTCATAGTGGGACAATCATAATGTACCTCCTGATATAACATACCTAGTACCTCGTACCACCTATCGAGTTATTCCAGACAAAAATACACAACCTGTTTCTAATCAGGTCTTTGGAACCAATTTATAGCTTTCAAAAACACAGAGGATAGAGTAAAAGATAAATGATACAATAAAAAAAAAAATTAGACAAACCCAGAACATGGGGTTTTGTTCAAGAGAATTGGCTTAGTCTCTTTAAAAAGTTAATATCGTGGGGGAAAAAAAAGTTAACATCATCAAAATAAACAAACTAACAAGGCCAGGGAATTGGTCCAGATTTTAAAATATCACAGAGATAGAACCATTAAATGCTATGAGTATATTTTGACTTCTTTTTGGGAAAAAATAAAACAAGAAATACTAAAAGCAAAACATTCTAAAAGCAATTTAAGGACAAATAGGGAAAATCTGAACATGAATTGGATATTAGACAGGATAGGAAAATAGTTAATTTTCCTAATAATAAGGGCATGTATTATAAAAATTTCCTTATCATTATAGATATATGAGGAAGTATTTAGACCTGAAATGTTCTACTGTCTGAAACTTGCTTTCAAATAGTAGAGCAAAAATGCACATATACACAAAAAAGGGAAAATGTTTTTTAAGAAAGAGTAGGGATGAGGAAGAGACTCTTGGTACTCATACATTTAATATTTATGACCATTTGACAATGATCCCCAAATGGCTACACCTAAAAGTCATATAATTCTGTCCAGGGGTGAACTGGAGTCACGGAAGGTGCCAGGCTGTTGTTCAAGAGCCCAGCCAAGGGCTAGGATCCTGGCCTCTCCGTGTGGCATCCGTACGATACATCACCTCCAAGTGAGACGTACCCCTTCAGTGAAGCTGGAAACGTGGAATGAGGATATGTACAGGAACCCAGCTTTCGAAGGAAATGAGATTCCTAAAGGACACACAGCCTTTTGATATCGGTCTCCACCACAATAAGAGTAACTTGAAAACCTGCTATTACAGGTTGATGAGGACCAGCGACCATTTGTCAAAGGACAATACAATGAGAGTGTAATCCTCATGTTTACAGACTGCTTTTTACCTGCATTCTCTGTAGAACAACTCTAACAGTCCCCATTTTACAGACACAGCGTCCATGGGCCCTGGCAGCTTACACAAGGTGACAGAACTAAAGTTTATACACAGTTCCCTGACTCCCGATTCTCTGCTTTTTGCTGATTTGTTATCAGAATACAGCCAATGGGTAGCCTGCACGGAAGGCCCTGTTAGAGGCAGCTGGTGAGGTGGAAAGAGTGGGGCACACTCAAGGGGTCAGGCCCTGGGGTCAGACTGGTTCTCTTTGAACCCCCACCTAACCACATACAAGCTGGGTGACATCGAGCGAGTTACTTACTCCCTCTGACTCAGTTTTCTCAACCTGTCTAATGGCAGAGACAATAATGCCTACCTCATAGGATTTTTGTGAAAATAAGAAAAATAATATATTTAAAGTGCTTAGGAAAGTGCTTGATACACGGAAAATCTTCAATTAATGGTACTGTCGTTACTACGACTACCAGGTAGGGAATCAGAAAACATGTTTTCCAGGCCAATCTCTACCACTAACTAGCTGACTCTGGTTTTCCCTGAGTCATATTCCCTGAGTCTCTGGTTCCTCATTTATGAAAATGGCAAGGAATGGGGGCAGGGGGTGACAGATTATTTCTGCTCTCTTTTAGCTATAAAGTCTATGAGTTTGTGTCATTAGTCTATGACCAAGACCATGATTAACAGCATACATTAAGGAGATAATGTGACTTATTGTCATCCGATGGAATCAAAGGATTCTATGCAATACACTGAGCGTTTATAGTAGCTCCTTATGTCTGATACACAATAGACTTATTTAAAAAGTAAATGTACTTTTCAGTATTACAAATCCTTTGCATCACATTCACAATGAAAGTAATTTAGCCTAAATATGATTGATCATGGTGATTCACATTTAATGCTCCAAAAGCTTTGTCATGTCAGCCAACCTAAAAACTGAATCTGGATAACAGAGAATTTGGTGTCTACATGAAGTCAGTGTAGTAGCCAGAACTCTAAGATGGACCCATGATTATGTTACTTTATACAGCAAAATGGACTTTGCAGATGTAATTAAGGTTACTAATCAGTTGATCTAAAGATAGGGAGATTAGGGGCACCTGAGTGGCTCAGTCGGTTAAGCATCCGACTTCCGCTCAGGTCATGATCTCGTGGTCTGTGAGTTCAAGCCCTGCGTCGGGCTCTGTGCTGACAGTTCGGAGCCTGGAGCCTGCTTCCGATTCTGTGTCTCCCTCTTCTCTCTGCCCCTCCCCAGACAGTTCACACTCTGTCTCTGTCTCTCTCAAAAATAAATAAACATTAAAAAGAATTAAAAAAAAAAAAAAGATAGGGAAATTATCTGAGTGGGCCTAACACACCCACATGAACCTTTTTAAAAGCAGAGTGCTTTCTTTGGCTAATTCCAGAAGAGTCAGCGAGAGATCTGAAACACGAAGGATTCAGTGCACCTTTTTGGTTCAAGATGGAGGGGATCGTGTGGAAAGAACCTGTGGGCAGCCTCTAGCTGCTGTGAGGCAGCAAGAACACGGAGACCTCGGCCTCCAACTGCAAGGAACTGGATTTGGCCAACAACTTGAATGTCCCCGAAAGCAGTTTTCCCCCAGAGCCTCCAGACAATAACTCAGCACAGCCAACACCTGACTTCAGCCATGTGATATCCCTCTTTTTTCTTTAATTTTTTTTTAACGTTTATTTATTTTTGAGACAGAGAGAGACAGAGCATGAATGGGGGAGGGTCAGAGAGAGGGAGACACAGAATCTGAAGCAGGCTCCAGACTCTGAGCTGTCAGCACAGAGCCCAACGCGGGGCTCGAACTCACGAACCGCGAGATCATGACCTGAGCCGAAGTCGGCCGCTTAACCGACTGAGCCACCCAGGCGCCCCAGCCATGTGATATCCTAAGCAGAAAACCCAGCCATGTCATCCCAGATGTGTGGCTTACAGAACTAATGAACTGACAAATGAACTACTTAATTAATGAATTAACTAATTAATTAACTAATACATGAGTGTTGTGTTAAGCTATTAAATTTGTGAAAACTGTTAGGCAGCAATAGGTGATTTTTTAGATACATTTTCTTCTAACTGGCAAGCTCTATAAAAATTACCTATTGTGACCATAGGAATGGACCAACTGAAATTATGCATAGGAACTCAACAGCCATGATTAAAAAATGTTTTTAAAGATATACATACGTGTGTGTGTGTATATACACATTACATACATATACATATATACATATAAGATATGTGCTTATGTTTGGATGTTTAAAAATACTCAGATAGTAGGGGCGCCTGGGTGGCTCAGTCGGTTAAGCATCCGACTTCGGCTCAGGTCATGATCTCACGGTCCGTGAGTTCGAGCCCCGCGTCGGGCTCTGTGCTGACAGCTCGGAGCCTGGAGCCTGCTTTGGATTCTGTGTCTTCCTCTCTCTCTGACCCTTCCCTGTTCATGCTCTGTCTCTCTCTGTCTCAAAAATAAATAAACGTTTAAAAAAAATTAAAAAAAATACTCAGCAACCTATAGGACTAAGACCCAGATTATATTGGGGTAGAGCCCTTAAAACCACTCTGGTAGGTATATTGAACCATAGTGCATTTGCAGAAGATGCCTGCAGGTAAAAACCAAGTTCTTGAATTGCCAAACATCACAGGCAGAAAGCCGAACACAGGAGGTGTCCTTGTTATTCTGTTCTGCTTAGTCTGATGACTCATTCACTTGGCACCCTGTGTATTCAAAGAAAGCCACTTGATTAAATAAACAACAAAGGGTCAGTTTCCCCTAATAATATCTGAAAACTCTTTGAGTGACTAAAGGTCCCCCCTGGTACTGATTTGGAAACTTTCCTAAACCCCCAGATGAGGCTCAAAATGAAACGCCGAACTTAGTGTTATGGGGGCTTCTTTCCAAATCTTGTGTCCACAGAACCCATTCCTGCTTCCTAGCCCTTGGAAGGTCTCGTCTCCTGTTTGCAGGCAGGGTTACTGTAGAGTCAGGATTCTCCTGACAATTAGTGTGGGAAACGATTTACAGAAACAGGTGGGAGAGGTTGGTATTTTCTAAAAACTGACTTTAATTTTAGTTTTGGCCACAATTTATGTGCGTTGAGTTAATAAGGCACTGATTTTGCATTTTATTAAACATTACCATTTCCCAGAGTGAGTATA